>NW_022989820.1:120638-458138 GCF_902827175.1 Gymnodraco acuticeps
CAGTTGAAAATAACACAAATTCACACTTTTCACAAAGAAGCACTAAGCGCAGTTATGAACCCATACGCACCAACACGCACGCTCAAACAGACATTTCTCACTTAGATGTACAGTTTTAATTAACTCCACTTGGCAAAGCTTCTCTGCAGGGAGAGGAGTGAGAAGCTGAAGGAAAGATAAAGGTGTGGAGACAGGAAGCCATGGGGCATATCAAGCTAAAGAAGCCTGAATAAAAGAAACAAATGAAAACGTTGTTGAGAAAGCAGGTTAAAGGGGTCTGATAAGCTTTACCATGGTCCAGTAACTTTATAAGATGTTTCATAATTTCACAATTAGACCAAACGGAGTGTGATTGAGTGTAAGTGAGACGCTGGCATACGGCCAAAGTCTCACTCTCCTGCTTTGCCTCTCCTGAGAGAGATAGAGGCTGATGTAGACAGGAAGGCAGGCCTGTCCAGGTGCTGTGCCTCGGGGAGGGTCTGCTCTTCTGTTCCTCATTATCAGAGAGAGAGAGAGAGGGAGAGAAGCCGTGTTACAGTGTCATTATTCATCCACTCAAGCATCTGGGAGCAGGTCCTTCCTTACTTGGCCCAGTAATATTGTTGCAGAGCCCGCCCTTGGAGCTAAACGCTGGCTGGGGACACTGCTAACTGCTAACAGACAGACCCACCCAGGCAAGGCTCCAGGGTACTAATGTCCTTCAGTGCTTGTGAGGATTCAGCACTTCTCTCTTTCTGCCCGTGCTGCAGAGTGGAAAACTGCTACATCTCCAAAGTTCAACTGTTCATAGAAATGATTAATTCACCAATATGGGATGGTGGAGTCGTAATGCCTCCAGAATTACACTTTAAAACTACTGTGACAGGTGCAAACGAGCTGCGGCCCTAGTAGTAACGCGCTGCACTTTAAAAAACGATGCAAATAAAAATAAAGAAACGTGCCGAAACACACGGGAATGAAGAACCATCTTCACTAACTTGACAACACATGTGCAGCATTTAGAAAACATTCACCAACTTGATGAAACATGCGCAGGGTTTACATAAAACATTTTAAACTGTCGCACTCTCCTAATGGAAATGCTTTGAACTTGTAACTATTGCACCTGTTGGCCACGTATTAAACAGATGATTCCATCCATCCATCCATCTTCTCCCGCTTATCCGTGGTCGGGTCGCGGGGGTAGCAGTTCCAGCAGAGAGCCCCAAACTTTCCTTTCCCTGGCGACATCAACCAGCTCTGACTGGGGGATCCCAAGGCGCTCCCAGGCCAGCGAAGAGATATAATCCCTCCACCTGGTCCTAGGTCTACCCCTTGGTCTCTTCCCAGCTGGACGTGCCTGGAACACAGATGATTAAAGCTTTTAAATACATTCTGAAGCTAATCTAGCACAGAGAGAGAAGGTGATCTCAACAAGGAGGGATTAATACGTGGATCATTGGAGGATATAAAAAGTTTAATTGTGGAAAATATCTCTTAATGGAAAACAATCATCCTAATGATCATCTTTCAAATTAGCTCCATATGGGAAAGGAGATCAGAGAGGACACCAAAATACCACCAGGGCAGAGTCGCTGCCGTCTGAGTTGTTGAATTTAGTGGTTATATATTGTATTTAAAAAGCAAACGGCAACAAATCGTAGCAGCATCATGCTCTGCTGAAGTCAAGAACAAGACAAATTGAAGTTCAAACGCATTAGCAAGAATGCAAATTGAGAAATGTGCTGGTGTCTGCTGGTGTACTAAGGCCAAGAGCGGTTTTTATGCTTCCTAAAATTGTGTCTAAAGATATAATTTTGCCTGACTCTTAAGTACTGTATAAGCACTTAAGAGACAGACACAGTTCACAGGATCAAGGAGATGATCTAGTGAGAGTTCACCTATTGTGAAAGAATGTGATTCAAGAAAAATGACTGATGACAAGTCAGAGATTATTATCTAAAGATTTTAAGAGTTTTTGGCAAAGAGTGCAGTTATTTGAAAGAAAATGATCAATGATGATATTATATTGTGTAATTGTAGTTTTTTCTCTCTCAAAGCAGTGACAGCATCAAGAATAGGGTCAAAGAAAAGGTGTTGTAGTGGCGAACAAGCTATTTGGGGTTGAGGCGAGGCACGGGTGTTGGGAGAGGTTGTAAGAAAGGCCACTGAGCTCTCCCTCAGAGTTAAACGCTGAGGGAGAGCTCAGAAAACAGCGTAATGGTTAGACAACAGCAGTTCACAACCATGTTTGAAGTCTCTCTCTCTTTCATTTCATTTCATTACATTACAGTTAGCAGACGGTTGTATCCAAAGTGACTTACAATAGGGTCTAGGCCAGTGGTTCTCAAACTTTTTTCAATAATGTACCCCCTTTGAAAAAAAAATTCAGCGCAAAAAAAATTGTTAGGGAAAAAATGCCTATATAAAGAGGTACAGTACAGTGCTGCACCATCAGTGTCTGATTTATTAAAACAACAACATTGTAACTGAGAAACACTTAAATGCTACATTTCATATGTTTACAATCCATCACTAAATTCATGGCAAACCAATTTTAACATCATGCAATAACACTGAGACGACATTAGTTGCATTGAACTGATCTTTTTAATAAGTTGTACTTACAATGTAGTGAAACATGGGCTTGAGCTTCACTGAGGATCTTTGTCATTCTGACAGGGAGGCAAACTGCAGTTATTACACTTCGTGTTTTGAAATATGTGTAACTCTGTTAATATAAAACCCACAATGCTCAAACTTCGTTACTTTTTCTAAAATGTGTTTATTTATTTACTTTGGGGCGTGGGGAATGAAGAGAAAAAGATATATGAGCATTTTGAGCATGGGTTTTTGACCCCTCATAAAAACATTATGCTATACTTTGCGGCCACACGCCGTTGCCAAGCAACGCTTATTGTTTTGGTCCTTTGAAAAGCAGGCAGTCAAATAATTAACTAGAACTAGCTAGATCTGATAGATTTGGACATAAAAGCGAGTGAAGTCTAACCGGACGCGAGAGAGAGATCAGATCAGCTGCTGCTGACGGAGAACACGCAGCTCTGCATGATCACAGCTCTGCCGCTGTGACGGACCGTTGAGTCTAGCAAAATAGACTAAGAGTTAGACCTAACACACTTAGCTAGTTTATCTACTCTGGAACTAGCTAAACTAGTTATACATATATTTATTCTTTACTGTCGGGTCACTTATGAAAAAAAAGGTTCAGCGAGCTGCACGAGACTGACGGGCTGTCAGGAGAGGGAGAGGAAAAGAGAGCACCCTGTTTATTGTTCCCATGTTATTATCCAGAATTACTGTAAACCTTTGAATAAAGTAGTTAATCTACTATTAGTAGTTTGTTTAAATGCATTAATTATGTTTTCATTAACATAAAATAAATCTCACGTACCCCCTGCAGTACTCCAACGTACCCCTAGGGGTCCGCGTACCCCCATTTGAGAACCACTGGTCTAGGCTATGTAGAATAAACCATTAAGATACAAACTCAGAACAGCAAGAAAAATAGAGGTATTAGTCTCAGATACGCCAAACAATTGAAGTGCATTTAGTTTCAAATGAGCAGAACTCATTAAGCTCAAATTGTTTTAATTTAATTTATGGCCGAGATGGGTTTTCAGGTTGCGACAAAATATAAGTAGGCTTTCTTCTGTCCTGATGTCAATGAGGACTTAAGTTAAAGGTAGGGTAGGTAATTCACTTCCAATTATCTGCCCCGGCCCACAGCAGATAACTGGATGGCCTACCTGCCTGTCAGCCTTCCATCTCGTGCACAAACTTATCTCGTGCCCTCATTGGTCATGTGCGCGGTCGTGTGTGTTGGAGGAGGGGCTCTGTGAGGAAGTCTGAAGGAAGGGGCAGATTTTTTCCGGCTGCGTACTTTCAAATTCTAGCTCACTCGAGCTGGTTTCTCCATCCTTACCTACCCTCAGTGGCGGTTCTAGACCGATTTGACTTGGGGGGGGGGGCAGGCTGGGGCCAGTTATTTTCTGAGGGGGGCACAATAAATGCAGGACAACAAGGACAAAGACAGTATAAAGTAATTGCGCATAAGAAAACAATGCAATACAGTTATTGGTATTTGTTTCAGTACACATATTTATTTCAGATACTTATAGTTACAGTTGTTATGCTCCAATGGGTCCGACTAGAATGACAAATAGCGTTAGTTCCGCCTATTCCGCCAAGAAATGTGCTTTGACAAAAAATCCATTAAAAAATGTCATCTGGAAGCCGTAGTACTGTAAAAAGCACGACCAATCATCTGAGCCGGCCCGGCTAAAGTAACTGGATGGCCTTCCTGCCTGTCAGCCTTCCATCTGTGCACAAACTTATCTCGTGCCCTCATTGGTCATGTGCGCGTTCGTGTGTGTTGGAGGAGGGGCTCTAAGGAAGTGGCGGATTTTCTCCGGTCGTGTGTATTTTCAAATTCTAGCGCACTCGAGCTGGTTTCTCAAACTTACATACCCTACCTTTAAGTTAAGCGTTACAATTACATTACGTCGCAGAATAAAACTTTAATTTGAGTATCACATATTTCAGTAACTCCTGAAACATGGCACAATTTTGTGTTAAGGCTCTATAACTCACACCACACCACAGAGGGGTCATTGCATCACTTCAGACGGCTTGAATCGTCCTCGCATTGATGTAAACAAACCTTAACAGCATCAGCAAACATTAATAACTTGGATTCAGTTGTTGTCCAGTGTTACAGTATTAAAAAGACCTGTCAATCTATTTGGGAGTGATGGGAGTTATCAGCTTTAGGTTGCGAGGCTGCTTTTTATTTTTGAGTCTCAACAATATCTAGCTTCCTCATATTAGATGTTTTGGGATATCAACCATCCAATGAGCAATTTCTTCTCAGCTGTACCTGATTTTCTTAAAAATGTATTACATAGCTCACTAAGATAAATCAAGGCCACTTATCATGAAGCATGTCCTATAATTTGGTGCAAATGGCGCTTGATACACATATTCATCTTTTATAAGAAACAAATTAGATCTATGTAATCCTTGTAAAAGAAAAAGGACCTTGTGACTTTCCTAATTTGTGTTTGGCACGGCAATGAGATCTTTATATGCATACTTGCTCGAAGGCTTGAATCAGAAGTGTAACAACCGCAGTTTGGTTTAAATCCAACCATGAAACAGTGAAACAATTGGAATAGAGAGGGAAGGAAAATGAACTGTGGCACATAGAGAGCTGATAATCCGCACTTAACCAGAAGGCAAATGTTCAAGACCAAAGCCAACGAGCTGGAGTGTCCCTGAACTAGACAATGAATCCCTGATCCCTTCAGGGTCCCTATATCAGCTCTGACTCTCACTAACCTCAGCAGGGGTGTGGGCTCTCTCTTCATTGATCGATAGCAGTTCCAGGAGTTGCTCAACAGTTACGTTCAGGCTGAGATATACTGTAAAACTGTAATGTAACCTTATGATATCTGCCTCAGGATTGTGTTGCACCAGTTATACGTCAATCCATGACTTACTTTGTGTGCAAAGTCCTTCCAAAGTTCTTAAGAACAACTAGTTCATGCATTAGGTTGCACCAATAAAACGTTTCCAGAAGTCTAGCCCTGTAGTTCCAAACAAGGAAGTCACTGCAGCATCACAAACTGTAACATAACCTAAATAAATAAATAACAGCTAAGTCATATTTCAACTTACTTGCAATCCATTGTTCATATAAATATGATATATACCATACATTCAAACATGCTTTTTCATTTAGAATTAGATTAGATTTTAGGAAAACATTCAATAAGGCAAACCTTTCCTGAATAACAATCAATTTCCATTTGAATTATATTTTGTATTTTTACATTTTCTCTTCAAAGGGGTCGTTTATATTTTGATTATTGGTGCATCCTGTGCTTAGCCCCACCACAAATGACTGTGATTGGTTAGATATACAAATACATCAGAGGGTTGTCCTTAACAACAGTACAATAATGGATGCATCCAAACCATTCTCCAGTGCCTAAACTGCAATGTGTAATATGCTGGCTACTGTTGGGCTTACAGTAATGCATTTCACTCAATGTTGCCTTTACCCTTATTGTCTCTCTGTGTATGTTTTGCCGTGCTGTATTGAATGTTGTTCTTTAACCATACTCAATTTCCTCCTGTCTCGAATCCCAATGTAACTTATTGGACAGCAAGTCTATATTTCTTATGAATACATTTTCTAGTTGTTCCTCCTTTTCTTTTTTGCACTCTGCAACTAATACTATTTTCACAGTTGTACAATTGCTGCCACTAAAAACTCCATAGGCCATCTCCTTGTCTTTAACCTTAATTGCGTTTGTTTTTAAGGGGCAGAAAAACATTTCAAGCTAAGTTTAAACACAACAACACTTAAATAGACTTAAATAACAACAAAGCCAACTTAATATTTTGACTCCAAGCCTATGTCATTAATTATCTCTTTAAAAAAAAAAAAACGTTCTACATATAATTACCACCAAAAATAAAACAGATTACATAATCAAGTCCAACGTCTCTTGGGTGTCCAGGGTTACTGAGTTCCTCCTGATTAAAAGAAAATGACCTACCAGGAAATCCTCCTATCTTCTTACACTCTCCTTCGTTATTAAACCAATCACTGTCCTAATGACTTCAACCCCCCACCCTCCTCCACCTCTTCCCTCTTGTCCCCATTTCACCTCCTTCCAGTGCAGACAGACAGATGTAATCAGATCCTTTTTTTCACATCCGCCAATGATCCACTCATCAGGAGAGTGAGAAGAGGAGAGGTGTGTGTGCAGGGGAGGGGGTGACCTAAAGCGGCAATGACACAATTAATGTCAAATGAATGCTCCTCCTGAGCACCGACATCGCCTCACCTCCCTCTTGTATTTCTCCCCGCCTTAACCTCACTGCCTGTGTCTTCCCCTCCTCTCTTCCTCCTTTATTTCCTCCCAGCCTCCTCCCCTCCCCTCCCCTCCCCTCCCCTCCTATCTAACCGCACGTGGCTTAATCTCACACATGGGGGTGCTCATCTCAGCATTGTGCTTTACTGTGCAGCAACTAGCTTAGCTCACTAGCACACAGAGTACGATTGGAGTGCTAATAAGGGCGGGGGGGGGGGGGGGGGGGTTGGCAGAGTGGGGGCAGAGTGGTGTCTCTAATTACGACTTGATACTAAAGAGTAATTAATGAGTTTGCGGCTGATGGCAGCAGCTTTGGAGCGTCAGACAGGATCGCAGGAGATAAGAGCTGTTTGTGCAGAGGCCATGCAGGGTCCCACGGGACGGGCATCCATACAGGAACACACACACACACACACACACACACACACACACACACACACACACACACACACACACACACACAAACTGTGCTTACTTTTATTAACTGTTACTATTTTTATGAAGTACACTTCTGAGGTGAATCCAGGTAAAGTGATGTGTCTCATGATTGCTTTAATTAGACCAATAGAATCAAATTAAAGCATTGGTTCAAATGATAAATGACTCATTGCTACTGCATGGTTCAGCTCAACTTAATTCAACTCACTTTCGGTAGCAGGCCTTTTTTTTTTTTAGAAGCGTCTAATCTTTGTCAATTCCTACAGCAGGTAAAAAGTATGAGCAAAATGTACTAAAGGAAAACCAAAAAGAAAGAGTCAAGTTGATTAGAGCCTTGATGTACCTGCAGTGGAAATGTGTTGCATAATGTTTTGGTTATGCTTAATGGCATCTGTTCTTAAAGGGGCCCTATTATGCTCATTGTCATGCTCATCTCATATTTGATTTGTGTGCCTCTACTGTGACATGTTTCCATGTTTTAATGTTCAAAAAGGGATGTTAGCCCCAAATGCATAATAGGGCCCCTTTAAATCAAGCAGTATGTTCCTAATATATTGGATACAATACTACAACCAACCATGTTCATTTCCCAGAATACTTAACATCTACATTTGTCTGTTATTTGATTGTTGACTCTATACAAAATATGACATACTGTATCAGGCTGTGCACTTTATTTCTAAGACTTACGAGGTTTCGCTGTGTGTAAAAGAAGACAAATCATGGATTTTTTCCCCCTACCATCCTTAAAATATGTTTCAGCACAATTTTTTTTATCAATACATAAAAACTTCTGTCAAAGGGCAGCTTTAATTTAATTTAATGTGCACATTTGCTAACTCCTGTTCCAACTCCAACTACTTATAATTTAACAAAACCTGGGTATTATTGGTGATTATTTTTGAACTGAATTGATGAGCCTTGTGATTAGGTGGTCTATGAGAGAAAGATAACAAAAGATAATGATGCCAAATGATAGGAAGATAAAGTGAGTGTGTGCATGTTGTATTGTGTGTGTTTGTATGTGTTAATGTGTGTGTGGTTATGAGAGAGAGAAAGAGAGAGACAGCACACTGAGGAGTGTCTCTAAAACAGGGGCAGCTGTAGTGCAGTTAATGAGGCCTGCAGTGGAAAGCCGAGTGTGTGAGCATGGAGTGTGTGTCTGAGAGAGAGGTATAGAGAAGCGGTAAATGTGTGTGTTTTGGCTGTGAGCAAGGTGAGTTACCCAGTGTGCAGTCTTGCTTGACCCTCAGTAAGCCTGTCACCTGGAACCAAGAGAGGAGAGGGAGAGAGGGAGGCAGGCGTGGGGATGAAACAGAGACAGTGATGAAAAGTAAAAGAAAAAGGCGCCTCTCACTCAACCGAATAACTGGAGCAGACTTTAAGCATGGCTGCTAACAAGCTCTCTGTCTCTCTCTCTCTGCTTCCTTTCTGTCACTCTCTCCCTCTCTCCCTCTCTCCAGAGTGGCACTTTAATGAATGAGTGTGTTCGTGCAGAGGCCAGGTTATCATAAGAGATGCCTCACAATAGCTTCTGATTATAAAAACCAGTGTAAAGAGACAAAAGGAGGGAAAGAGAACGGCCCCTAGTGAGACAAGCTCCAGCTTTTCACAGCTCACCCCCACAGGGAACTGAGCTGACAGGCGATATGAAGTCCACTGCCTTCGTAGCATGCTAGGCTAGCTGCCGCTAACAGCTGCTCCATCAGTTGCTCCTTAATGGAGATAGTTTTGTTAGAGATAGTTGCTATGACAACAAAACCAAACTGAAAAAGTACCTCTTATTGAGGTGAAATTCATAAAAGGTTTTTTTTTCTTTTTCGTAATTGAATAATAGTTCTAAAAGGAAAATCACATCTAAATGTCTTTCTGTGAATTAAACGTTTTTTCTCTTTTTTGGATACATTTTAATTCAGATTTTGCATTGTATTACAAATCAGTGCAAACTAAAAACACTCACTCAACCACAACCCCCCACAACACACAACTAAATAAATTAAAACAAAATGTAAAAAAATTATAATCATTGTAATAACAGTCGTAGCAATTGTAAAATATATATTTTAATACTTAAGTAAATACATAAGGCAGGGAGGTTTCGCAAATAGGTTTCGCAAATATGTTACAACAACATTAATTGACTGCTATACAAAAGACTAAGTGAGAATATGAGGTTTAAATGAGATTGTCTTAAGATATAAGATATGAGACTGAACTGAGAGACAGAACCAAATGAATACATGAAATCAACGAGCAGAATAAGATAAAACAATAAGGTTTCAGATTGCGTGGACCACATGGTGACCACAAATGCAGAAAATTAGAGTTTTGGTTTCAGTCTTCACACTGCACTCTTAAGAAGAAGAAAAATAATCAGATTTCCCAAACATTTTACACAACTCTTCTAAAACACATAACAATTTGTGCCGATGCAGTTACATTTCAACCTGTTTCTAAAGCAGATCCATTCGTCACAGACATACAGACACTCAGACTGGAAATGTTCTAATATTTATTTAAATTTGATTTACGAAAATCTGTGTTTCAGGACACAGTTATGAAGAAAAAGATTTGATGAGATAAGGCATTTTTCTGGGTGAATACTAGACATCACCATCGATCAAGCTCCCTTGGTGGATTTGGTGGCAGTATGTTTTCTATCTGTGAAGTATTGAAGCAGCCTTGTGGGCAGGAGTGGAGATGGATGCTGGGAAACATGTGTAACTGAGTCCTTTTGATGACTTTGCCAGTGGAGAGGTCTCACCAGAACAACAGAGGTCCCCCTGGTGTTAGCAGAGGTCCTGGTGGTGGAGCTCCGCCACTGGGCACGCCTATCAGGAAATAACAGGGGCCTCTGGAAGCAGAGTGGGCTGGATGGTAGGATTTGGAGGGCAGATATTTATTTATTTTTGGTCGAACTGTGAGAGTAGAGCCCTAACAGGCAATCACAGTGGAGGAGGGTGTGTGTGTGAGGGCATCCATCATAATATTGTCTGCCCAAGGGCCAGTTTCTCACACACTCGAATTATAGAGATAGCAATGACAGTAGCACACACTGTCACTCGTACATGTCTGTGCACGATATACACAAACAAGACACACACACAAAAACAGCTCTGGCAGTGTACCCCTCAGACACACACACACACACACACACACACACACACACACACACACACACACACACACACACACACACACACACACGGTCAATGCCTTCACATACTGCACCTCCTAGACACACAGCCTCGTACATCCCCTTCAGACACACACTCTCCTCTCTCCACACGCACAAACCTTGCCTCTCGCTATTCCCTCAGCAGCAGCAGCAGTAGGCAGGCAGGCGGCTGGCAGGGTACAGTGTGTGTACTACAGTGTGTGTGATGGTGGTTCTTTGCTGAGAGGAGCGGTCCAGTCTAGACGGAGGCGATAGACATCTCATTAGGCTCTCGCTCGCTCTCCCCTTCTCTACCGCAGCCGCCGGCAAGCAGCCTGTCCTCACTCTGAGGGCCAGAATAGAGAAGAAAGGAGGGGAGGAAGACCATGGAGGCGAGGAAGATGATGGAGCGAAGGAATTTATGGTGAGAGAGAAGGAGGTGAGAGACATATCAGGAAGGAAATAAGAGAGATTAAATGAGAAGGATGGGGGGATGGAGTGAAGGGCGGGCAAATTAGACAATGATAATAGCAATAATAGCCTTGATCCTCCAGGAGGCCCACTCCCAGAGGCTCCTTCCCTCCTTTTTTTTTCTCTTCCTCTCCTTTTTCTCCTTCAGTCCCTCTGACGCACTCCCTCCCATCTTCCCTCCTGCTGCTGTTTCACTCTTAATTAATTTCTCACTACTCACCAGAGCCCAAAGCTGCAGCTCTCCTCAGCCGGCCTCCGAGACTGCTCTCAGATCAGCGCCTCACAGCCACAGCAGCTCATCTCTGCATGTGCCGGCTTCAATCAGCGCTGAAGGTAGGCCTGCGCCGTGACATTGCCATGAGGTATGGATCTGCACTTGGATCAGTTTCACTTGCTTAAGTCGCTGTTTGGCGATGCGCTGTGTCGGCCCATTAGGCTTCACGGGGGTCAGATGATGTGCACTTCAGTGGGCGGCAAAGTCAAATGGCCTGCGCTCAAATCAGATTGTTTTCATCCATAACCGCAAACCACTTGTGTGACTTTCATAAACTACCCCTGTCATCTGCCTGCATACGCAGAGAAATCCAAATGAATTAAACCCAATAAACTACGTTTTTCAAATGGCTTCTCGCTCATTATGCTGTTCTTTAACTGACTTAGTTACGAGTGAAAGCATTGAAGGATAGATATGGTGCAATTGGATCTTATCTTTTTACTTCCTTCCTGTCATTTAGTTCACTTCCCAAATGTACTGAGAACATCTGGGAATTCAGCGGCAATATATAAAAGAAGTTAGATGAAGAAAGAAACAAGAATTTGGATATTTATACAAGCACACAATTATTTCCCAAACTGCTATGAATGGATTCTTAATCACAAAGGATGGCCCTATACTGTGGGCATGATTGGTGAGCAGTTACCCAAAGAGATACTCAGATTGTTCGATTTGAATGACTGTTGAATAGGTTGTTGACCCCCTTATGACCCAAACTATAAACATATGCCACGACTAAATCATCCCCTAAACAGTTGCTGGGTCAGTTGCATACTTAGGACCACATTCACTTAATCTCTGCTTACATCAGCGCCTAAACAAACACACCCACTCACACTTATCCTTCTGACCTTTGCTTTTCTCCCTAATTCCCAGCCAATAGTAATCCTAGCCCATGGCATAGCCGAAAGGGCTCACTGAAGCTTTTCCTGCTAGCTATGTGGTGCATCAAGAAAAGAAGAAGGGTCCCTCACCTTTAAGGTTTACCACCACCCACCCACCCACCTACACAAACACACACACACACACACACACACACACACACACACACACACACACACACACACACACACACACACACACACACACACACACACACACACACACACACACACACACACACACACACACACACACACACACACACACACACACACACACACACACACACAGAAAGTGAGATTTCGAGCTTCCTATAGCAGTAGTTGTTCCGTGGTTTTTATGAAGAATGGTAGGACAAACATAAATAACAAGAAAAAGCAAGAACCTAAGCAGACATTCTCAAGGTCGCTCTGCAGAGTGTGCAGAGACACAGAAAGGAACTGCATGGATGAGCTTAAGGGCAGATCTGTGTTGTGACCTTCCTCAGGGGAACCAATCACTGTTGGCTCTTAGGTTTGACCTTTAACCCCCATGTCCACCAATTTAACTAAGAGTAAACCCTATATAGCACTGCTCTTCCCTTTCTCCCAGCTCAACTACTCACAATGTTTATCTCCCCCTTTAGAGACCACTTGCCCTCTCCCTCTCATTCAGAGCACTTTAAATACCTGGATGGTCTCCGCTGTCTGCAGATTCTCTTGAATGCCATTTCAAAATAATCGGATTTGCTAATTTAAGATGAAGGATGGGATAAAGGAAGACTGAGACGGTTAACAGAGCTAGATTCTCGTTGGTTTTTTGCTAATATTGCTTTTTTAATGGTCTCTATTGACTTTTGTATACAAGGACATGTCGATGACAATTCAAGATTCAGAAAAAAAAAGATTAAAAGGATTTATTGTCATATGCACTTTAGCTACAGCATAGTCCCAGGCTCCTCCAATAGTACAACATGCAATATACTTAAGCCATTCAAATGAAACATATATTAAATTGTTCAATAAAATACGATAAAATACTGGAATAAGCATGGAATAAGTAGACTATATACATGTAAAGTCGAATAAGATAAAACAGAATATGAAATGCAATACTGAACACAATGACTATAATATACAATGACTTCAGGCAGGGAGAGTAACACTGTGCAGCAGCCTGTTGGGATGAAAGGAAACATCATTATTTGTGGATGTTTCTTTGGATCCAAAGGGATTAAGTCCAAAGTCAGGCTAAAACTAAAATATTTAAATAAGTCAATTTTCATGGGCACAGTAACCAGATTTAATACAATATTCAGGTTTTTCTTGTGCATGTAAATGTAGTAATTCTCTCCTCTCCTCTCCTCAAATGTCCTTTTCTCTCTTCTCCTCAAATGTCCTCTTCTCTCCTCCCTTCCCCTCTCTCTTCTCTCCTCTCCTCTTTCTGCTTCCTTCTCTAGTTAAATGAGCCACATGGGAGCAGCAGACAAGCCATGACCTAGCAGCTGGAGCTTCCAGCTGGGTTAAGAAGGAGAAAGTGAGGGAAATGCAACGAGAGACAAGGTAGATTTTCCTCATGGAGAGGGCAAAAAGCAGGGCTTCCTGGGATGGAGCCTGATGTTTAAAGTCAAACGTGTTCTTAGTCTAAATACACCTTATACTGTACATTATATTACAGCAAATATCCTCTTTCCCTACACAGCATCCACTGCAGTTTGTATACATTTCAATGCACACATATCTGTCATTTATGATCATATTTTTACAGTATGCTGTTCTGTGTTTGTATGAATCATATCCTAGCTTCTGGATAAAACCATATCCCTGCTTTGAGACAACTCACTGGATTAGGACCATAGAAACTGGGATGCTGAGGAATCTAAACCCTTATCCAGGTTCATGTTACTCTTGAATGAGCCATGAAGTACTTACCTTGGAAATAGTTGGGTAATAGTTTTGAGCACTCATTTTCCATTGCTATTAATATGTCAGAGGGGCCGAATCTATCAGACAGTGTAAAATGGATACTACTGTTAACGCAGACATACTCAATAGAAATGTGCCTTTCTTTGTTTTATTTGCCCCAATCTCACCAGCATCCATCATTTTCACTCACACACAGTAACCTGAGATTTAAACTGGGAAAAAGTATTGTCCAACTGATAAAGGAAAGAGACCTTTGGGGAAAATATGATAACAATCACATGACCAACAATAACAAACAAATGCACAATGCAAATTGCAGAATCAAAATGAGATAATATTCCCTTTTTCACAAACGTCTTTACAATGGCACTAGATCCAAAAAAAGACTTTGTTCTACCCTAAATACAGTTTTTTGTCACCTTCATTCTCATGTTAGTCACTTCATTTCCATAATTTTTCTTTCTCTTGTGTCTCCTAACCTGATGGAACACAACTTGACCTTATGAGGATAAAGTCTGATGAAGCCAAAGCCACAAGCTCGATTTCCAACAGTAACGTGATCCTAATAGCTTCCAATTACCACTTTAATTTGAAAGACATGGCAATGTTGGATTTGGAATTACAAAAAGCTATTAACCGCATGCTTAAACGAATGCTGCTGTAGCCTAAAGCTGCCATTGCAATATATAATTGTTTGACAGTCAGTATGAATCAGATAATTAGTAGAAATAATGTAATAGGTTATTCATAGGGTCTAATAGGATCAGGAAGGATTGAAACAATGAATGAGTCGAGCAATCTGGATCTGAAGGTAAAATCACGTAACTCTCAACATAGTCCTGTAGGGGGGATGTTGACATAGGAGTATACTTAGAAAGCAAGTGGTAGGGGGTGCTAATCCATATCATTTGGACTATTCTACAACACCCAAAAATGTGCAGCTTCCCGTACCTTGAACTATAAATGTACACGTCACTTAAGTGTTACGATAATGTGATTGGAAATGAATAATGTGATTTTAAAAGAACCTGCAGAGGGGCTTATCCGGGACTGTTATTTTTAATGCAGTTTTTACAATTTATTTTGCTACCAGTTAATGTTTTATGACAAGCCTAGCTCACCATCTGTGCACTGTGAAAAGCATGATAAATGTAAACCTCTGGCTTGAATGTGGCACCCCCATGGGACTTTTTTTATATGTGTATTTATCCTCCATGTTGTCACATTAAGAATAACACCATTATCACATTCAGGAAATGATATCAGATCAAACTGTCAGGAGTCCCCAATGTCATCTTGTTCATTATGATTTTAAAAAGTCCCGAAGTGAACCTAAATCAGACCTCGTATTGTGCACAGGGGAGGGGGGAGGGGGGAGGGGGGGTAAGGTGAGGGGGTTGATGGTACAGGCTAAGCATGAGCAGACGAGCGGGCCAAGGAGACAGAAATGCTCCCCAACCTCCCACCCGTGAACACTGACATTAATTGAGAGGTCCATGAAATATAAATGATCTCTGTGGTGGCCCCCCTCGCACTCTCCCTCTCCTCTCCACTACTCCTCACGTCCTCTGTCTGCCTGCTTGAGTGAGTTGCGATCAAGATTGCATGCAGACTCCGTGTTGGCATGCACATGGCCCGCTGCACACTAGGTGTATCAGGGACGGTCCAATGGACATGATCGTTCAGTTCTTCAGTGTGGTTGTGAGTCTGAAACAGAGACAGTATAGAGAGGGCGGAGGCAAAGGTGAATGATTGTTATTATCTGAGCATTAGTAAAGGAGAGAATAATTGTATTTTTAAGTGTGTGAGCTTGTGTGTGTGTGGTCTGTTTGTATTCTAGTAATCACAAAAAATCCTAACAGAAGGAAAAAGCAAAAATAATGAGAACAACTTTAAAAACAAAATCCCCCTTTCTCTGAGGACTATTTTAGTGTATGGTTGAGGTTGTGGTTATATATATTTTTTGTCCACATCAGAAACATGCATTCATGTTGGTGGTTAGAAGTCATGGTGGGCAAGAATGTGGTGAGATCCTCTCCGGAAACATACGACCCAAATGAGGCAGACAAAATTCTCGCAACATTGTTGACCAAGTTAGGTGACAGAGTAGTGGGTGGCAAATAAGGCTGTGGGACATTTTTCACAAGTTCCCTTGGCCAGCCAGAGCCAAAATAAAATTCCACATATTGTTTCATTTGTGCAATTCTGCCATTTTGCATACTGCAGTATACGTGGCACAATATCCGTAAAAGTATCCATATTGAATCCGCAGCTTGTGATTCACGCTCAGTAAGAAGTGTTTATTTTATGTTGCAAGATAAAAAGATAAGGTGTCAAGGATAAGTTAGTGGATGCGTCTTATTGTGATGCCAAAGGCCCATACCGACAATTCATCTGGGCTTTTTATCCAATAGCTTGCTGAGAGTTTGAGCTTTACGTTCCATACTGTAATGTCTCTATGATTACCAGCAGCTAGTTAGCTTAGCTTTGCAAAAACCGAAACAAATTCTGAGTGTAAAAACCAAAGGTTGTAGTGTTACAGGAGTAATATGCCTCTAGAAAGTTACAGCACAGAAATGAATCCCGCTACTAGACAGTTTTTGTTATCTTTGCTAGCCATCTGTGTGCTATGCTAAGCTAACCGGCGGTTGGAAGCTTCATAATAATTGTAATGATTACCAGCACCAGTACCATTTACAATCTGGTAACCATCTGATTCCCAAGCCAACCCTTTATGGACGGAGCTACAGAAATAAGTAATTAAAAAAAATTGTGCTGCAGAATTGTCTAATATCAGTGGGCTGGTGCAAATGTGCAAATGTGATTACATCTTTAACTTTCAGTCCACCTTATAGGTCAGGTATCAAATTCATCTTTCATTTTTGAACATTTTTTCTCCAGTTAAAATGCAGACCTTCTATCAGTCAGGTGAGCAAGACGAAAACTAGTTTGGAGTCGGCTATCAAGCAGGTACTTGACCTTATCATGTGTAGTACAGAGTGAGGAGGTCAGGGTTAGAGGTTAGTCTGTGAAGGTCTTCCCAAGTGTAATTATACAAACCTGTGTGTGTGTGTGTGTGTGTGTGTGTGTGTGTGTGTGTGTGTGTGTGTGTGTGT
This sequence comes from Gymnodraco acuticeps, assembly GCF_902827175.1. Classification (NCBI taxonomy): domain Eukaryota; kingdom Metazoa; phylum Chordata; class Actinopteri; order Perciformes; family Bathydraconidae; genus Gymnodraco; species Gymnodraco acuticeps. The sequence continues at coordinate 137,762 of NW_022989820.1, forward strand.
GTGTGTGTGTGTGTGTGTGTGTGTGTGTGTGTGTGTGTGTGTGTGTGTGTGTGTGTGTGTGTGTGTGTGTGTGTGTGTGTGTGTGTGTGTGTGTGTGTGTGTGTGTCCTCAGAGAGATCGCAAGGATAGAGAGAGGTCACGAACGTGCCCTGGAGCTACAGAGGAGATGTTTAAAGGCCAACAGAATGTGGTTATTTTTAGGGGGATCCACAGAAAGCACACCAAGCCACACAGTCACTGAGAAATGAAAATACATCTTTATATCAACCCTTTCCTGTTCATTATAGTGTGTGCTTATATCTCTTCTGTGCAAATAAAATGGTTGAAGTCAATTGAAATGAAGCAAATGCAATCTTTTTTTATTTTAAAAGAAAGGCATCAGTATATTTGTTTTATGAAGCAGTAAAAGAATCCCTATGAGAATAAAGTAAAGCTGCTCCAGAGTGTGTGTTTTTGGGACACACATACACACACACACACACACACACACACTTTTCCTACTCTCCCAGCTTTAGAAAATTCCAGGAGAATGTTGCCTACCATCAGCACTTTGCCTCGTCTGTCAGTCGTCTCCCTGCTCTCTCCGATGCCTCACACACAAGTGGGAAATCATGCCTGTGTGCGAGTGTGTGTGAACGCATGCCGTGTGTGTGCTCTCATGTGCAGATCCACTTCACTGTCTAAGTACATGTGTGTTTGTGCATGATCAGCTGAAAAGCCTGGCGTCGTTCTCAAACTGTGGAACATTTCTCAGAGAAACATTTCTCTCTGTCTGGAAAAAAAACATCTTTGTTTTCGATGAAGTGCCGGTGTTCAGTTTTGCCCTTTTCAAAATGACAAGTGACACAAGCGCATCAGGGTCAACCATGCATTTAACCGAGAGTTGTGGAAAGCCTTGCTGGACCACTGGCCCCTTTAAATCTCATTATCTCCCTCATGAGCATCTGCTTTTCATTTTCCTCCAAATGTCACATTACACTTAGTAAGAGTCCGAATCAGTCATACTTTTATTTACAGTTGAGTATGAGAAAATCAATAAAGTGACTACAACAGAAAGTCAGGGCATGGGAGAAGGAGACTTCCAGGAAAAGAAGGAAAAGGGTGAGCCGTGGCTGGGCTAGTGTGCATTTAATAATGTTCTCCTCTTTCTTGTTTTCTTTACTCTTTTTGTTCATGTTATGTCTCTTTTATGACTGTTGTGTTTCCATTGTATTGACGCAAAGCAATTATTGAAGCACAGGTGAACATCTTATAACCCTTTAACCAATATTTTGTAACATGTTTTGGTTAGAAAATACCTGGAATACACAGTAGAGTCAACAGCATTTACTGTAAAACTGAATCTGCTTTAAAGGCCCTGCACACCCACGCAGGTGTTGTCAATTACTCTGGTGTTTAGCCCTCTGCTGAGGTTGAATCTGTGTGCATCTGCGCTGGGAATTAATACATGAGAACAGACTCTATCAACCATTTAGACCGATAACAGTGTGAGCAGTCCTGGCCCATAAGGTGCAACAAACCAACTGAAGTGGTGGTCAATCAAGGCCAGTTTTTTCACTGATAGAATCCATTAAGGCAATATAAGTATACATATGTGTGGGTGGGCCTGGTGTGCGGCTATACATCTGTAATGAAATAGGCCAACCCACTTAGTTTGGCTATGCTCCAGAAGCTGTATAACATGAACCTTATTCGTTTGGATACCATGAGGTTAGCGCAGTGCGGTTGCTTCTAATGTTTATTTGCCTTTATTAGGAAACGATTAGCTGTAGTCAATCGAGCAGCTATTCTTCATATTGCCTTTGATATTATTAGGGCTAAAGTCACATTATTTGCATGTTGATTATACTGGCAAATTCTATTCAAAGACCTCTTTGACTATCCTTTGTTTAAAGTCATGTGTTTGAAAAAGGGGAAAGAACATTTGCACCATGCAGATGTCCGATTTCTCTCCAATTTTCCATGTCCAATTCGGAAAGACTGCTCTGTTCGACATGACCGATGGACACACTGACTTGACTTATTGGCAGGAGGGCACATTTATCTAATAAGCTAATTATCTTGGCATATCTTTGTTCCATTGGGTGTTTCAGTAAGGCCCTGATTGTGTCATCTGGATGGTTGCATGAATGCCAAGTTGGTTGTGTGAAAATTAGAATACGGCTCACTGACAGTATATCACCATATCCATTCAATTTGAGTTAAATTACATTGAACTGGTTGATGTGGAACCACTTTTGTTATAAGTGTCAAATTGGACATTTCAGAGCTTTGAGGAAAATATGAGTTTCCCACTTGTAATTGACTGCAGTATTACATGAAAAATATACATTTCCTATGGTGCGAACCCTGTTATCAGCTATCGGGGGCAGTCTGTGGTGCAGTTTGTTTGTGATAAGCATGCAACATGAGCAAATAGGACTTTATAACATATGCAACACTGATACTTTACTGATGTACTTCAGGCATCTGTTTGCATGGACTTCTTTACAACTGATATATCTTTAGATTTACACTGAACAAAAATATAAACACAACACTTTTGTTTTTGCTCCCATTTTTCATGAGATGAACTCAAAGATCTAAAACATTTTCTATATACACAAAATAACCATTTCTCTCAAATATTGTTCACAAATCTGAAAAAATCTGTGATAGTGAGCACTTCTCCTTTGCCGAGATAATCCATCCCACCTCACAGGTGTGGCATATCAAGATGCTGATTAGACAGCATGGTTATTGCACAGGTGTGCCTTAGGCTGGCCACAATAAAAGGCCACTCCGAAAACCAGTCAGTATCTGGTGTGAGGGGTAGGATTAGGGTTAGGGGTAGGGTTAGGGGTAGGGTTAGGGGTAGGGTTAGGGTAATGTTGTGAATCGAGTGGCCCATGGTGGTGGTGGGGTTATGGTATTGGCAGGCATATGGTATGGGCAGGCATATGTTATGGACGACGAACACAGGCCACTCGATTCACAACATTACCCTAACCCTAACCCTACCCCTAACCCTAATCCTACCCCTCACACCAGATACTGACTGGTTTTCGGACCCCCCCAATAAAGCAAAAATGCACGTTTCAGAGTGGCCTTTTATTGTGGCCAGCCTAAGGCACACCTGTGCAATAATCATGACACATAATGAATAATGAGACAGTAAGATATCAGGTAATATTTTTTTGCTGCATGTAGATTGTTGTGATTGTTTTTGTTTGTATTTATGTAACTGTAAACATTTGTTAAGTAATTGACAGCTGTGATGGAAGACCATCTAATTTTGAGGGGTAAAATAAGACTTTCTTCTCCCTTCTCCTCTCCATCATGGGCTATAAACTGTTCAAGGTGTATGTGAATTATGTTCCATTAGCGGAACAAATGACTGAATCAGAAAAGACTATCATAATGTACACATGAATCATGTATCGCTCAATTTGATAGTGTCAACAAATTATGAAAAACTGTCATTAATTCCAGTGAAATTAAAGTTGAATAAGCGCATGCGCAAAAATAAAAAAAACTGTGAAATGACAGATACAAAAAGACAGTTAGCTAATAATTTTGCACCTTAAAAATAATATGTACAGAAGAAGTTTCTCCATTTTCCAGACTTCTTTCTCTCCTCCGTAGTCCTTCAACTTCCCTTGGGACTTCTTGAGTCTCTCCATCCATCTCTCAAATCATCAGTTTCTTTCTTCACCAACCCTCCCTTCTCCCCTCCCTCCCTCCCTCCCTCCCACTCCTCCGATTTCCTTCTCCCTCCTCACCCAGGTTTTGTCGTCTGCCACTGTGGCATGCTAACACTCTGACAATGCGGGGAGCTGAATAATTGATGTGTGGATGTGAAAGTTTGATGCCTGACTCGCGGGCAGATTGAACCTGCAGGCAGCTTGCCTTAGCCCATCAGCCGACTCCCTGCTCTCTGCGCCACTCAACACTCTCTTTTACACACACACACGCACGCACACGCACACACACACACACAACCACACACACAACACACACACACCACACACACACACACACACACACACACACACACACACACACACACACACCACACACACACACCCACACACACACACAGCGCTCCCAATAGACTCCTCCACTTCTGCTCTCAAACTCATTGTAAAACCTTTCAGATATTTGCTGCAAGATTCTGTAACTGTTACGTATAGATTTTGACCTGGACTTTAACCAATACTTGGCGAAGCACCTTTATGATACAGGTGGAATAAACTTTATTTTCTGGAATAAAGAAAATATACAGCTCAAGTTCACAACATCACCAATGTGTTGAAAGAGGAAACAACATTTATTTTCATGATTATATTCAAAGCATCAAACCAAATGCCAGTTATAGAAAGGTGGAGTATACCAACCCAGTCTCACAAAAAAACGTGTAATAACTACGTTGGTCCACAACGTAGGACGTAGTATATCTACAAAAACGCCTCTGAAATTGTAAGATGTCTACGTTTTTTTTCACCATTCATTCCAATGGCTGGCTTCTATGTCACGTGATCTTCAAATTTCTCCCTGCAGAAAAAAAAACATGGCCGAACTTCGTTTTATTCTCGGTGTAAAATGCCTATTTTAAGGTTAGTTTGGTCATTAAAATGCGTTTTGATGTCATTTCATGCGAGAAATATGAGTTGTTATTTAAGATTATGTGTGCAGTGGGTGTACATGATCTTTAGTTTGCTAGTTATTACGAAGATTACTTCAGGAAATTGTGTCCATTCAACGTTTTCATTGTTACCAAGATGGTTGCTAGGGACGCTGCTATCGATATTATTTCTGTTATGTTGTGTAAAATGTTGTTATCTTTATTGCTACCCCCTTCCCCGTCAATGTATAGTGTTGGTCCACAGTGCAAACGTAGGCCTATTAGTTTAACAAAATCAAAGGTACAAGCTAGACTTTTATTTAGCATCTCAAAACACATCGGACCGGCGGAGACAGGAAGTCCGGCTCACTAAAATGTCCGTGCAGAACAATACCCTGGCCTAACCCATAGATCCGTGGGTGAATAATGTCAATCACCACAATAGATACGTTATTTTCCGTTACCAACACCGTTATTAGTGTTGGTCCACTGCTTTTCTCTTTGAAAGTCATCACATAACGGCATTGTAATACACGGTTCGGCTGCATTAAATGTTACATATCTGCTGTAGTTCTCTATTTATAGAGCATTGATGAGACAAACATGATGAACTGGAAACGTGACATGGATCATAAATATATCAGTAATTAAACAACATCTTACATTTATTTTCACACAATACATCTCCTTGCAGTATCAACACTAATTCGGCTGACTTTTATATTTGATCCAATTGGTAGATAGGCTGTATTTACACCATAAACGTGCACACCTGATATAAAGGGACACCTAGTGGTTAAAGCATGTTATTGAATTTCATAATTTTTATTATTAGACATTAATATAATCCCTATAAAGTATGTTCATTACTCATTATTCTCTACTAATAGTTAATTAAAGACTGTATATAATGACTATTTTGCACATCCCTTTCAAGATTTTCTAAGGTTTATTGACATATTCACAAATGGTGTAGTTATGCAATGAATGTAAAACTTTGTGTATACCTCCAGGAATGTTAACTATGTTGAAGCACTTATTTTAACTGATATTATACATATGTATTATACTCTTATAAGATGTAGATAGTATAAGAAATGTGCAGAATATGACAATTTAATGGTGGAGGTATACAAATATTGAAAGATGTCTTGTGATGCACTGTTGAGGAACCTGTGACCCAAGTTTTTAATCTCCGGCCTTGTCAGGTATTGAACAATCAATAAATAAAGAACAGAGAATTATTAAATATAAAACACAGAATTTGTGTGATTATACTAAATGATTTACAAATAAACACCACTGCATATGTACAACTATACACATGCTGATGTAATGCAAATGTTTCCAACTTGGGATCAATAAAGTATATCTTATCTTAAGCTGATCGATGGCTACTGCCAGATTTGCAAAATGTGCCTCTGAACCTTGACAAGTGCATGTTTCAGGCTTATCAATGAACAACAGGAGGGGTCACAGACATAAGACCAGCTGTTAAATAAAGCTCTTCTGACCTTAGCTGTCGTGTGGGTATATATTAATGCTGCCCATTGGGCACAAGCAATTTTCACCCATTTATTAATTATATTTTTTTAAATGTGAGTGTTTCCTATCCCCTAAACCTCCAAAATCAAATCAAATCAAATCTAGTTTTATTTATATAGCACATTTATAAACGATTTTTGGTCGAGCCAAAGTGCTGTACATATAATAAAAATTAGCCTACAGTAGAGACATTTTACAGCAAATACAACAGCACAGATTGTTCAGAATATCAGTATGAGAAAAACGACACCCTCTGTCCTCCAGGGATGTACACAGTTTAATACTGGCAACTTCTTATTATGGGAAATATGAAAACGTCTTTTAAAACTACAATTCCCAGTAGAGACGTGCCAGCATGTGTAGTTCTGGGGACGGGGTGGGGGAGGGGGGGATGCGGTGGACCCGTTCAAATCCAGTTTTGGACAGTCTGCCGTGGTCCCATCCCATTTCATGGGTATTGTTCTGCACGGACATTTTAGTGAGCCGGACTGCCGGTCTTCGCCTCCCGGGCATGAAGCTGTTTACATGTGTTTTGAGATGCTAAATAAAAGTCTAGCTAATAACTAATACGTTTGCACTGTGGACCAACACTATACATTGACGGGGAAGGGGGTAGCAATAAAGATAACAACATTTTACACAACATAACAGAAATAATATCGATAGCAGCGTCCCTAGCAACCATCTTGGTAACAATGAAAACGTTGAATGGACACAATTTCCTGAAGTAATCTTCGTAATAACTAGCAAACTAAAGATCATGTATTGTACACCCACTGCACACATAATCTTAAATAACAACTCATATTTCTCGCATGAAATGACATCAAAACGCATTTTAATGACCAAACTAACCTTAAAATAGGCATTTTACACCGAGAATAAAACGAAGGTCGGCCATATTTTTTTTTTCTGCAGGGAGAAATTTGAAGATCACGTGACATAGAAGCCAGCCATTGGAATGAATGGTGAAAAAAAAACGTAGGCATCTTTCAATTTCAGAGGCGTTTTTGTAGATATACTACGTCCTACGTTGTGGACCAACGTAGTTATTACACGTTTTTTTGTGAGACTGGGTTGAGTATACAGTTTGCTCAACATTTGACCCCTTTATAAAGCAGACATTGGACCCACTGGCACATTAACAGAACCTCACTGCATATAATATGGAGCATAATACAGCGCATAAAGTGAATATCATTTCAATATGGATTGCTGCGCAGGATACACGAGACTTTGGTATATCATTTCACTTGATTTATCACATGAAGAGCCAATTTCTCTTGTAATGTCTAACCAGGAAATGTATTTTTTAATATTACCTTCATAAAAAGGAGACTAGAGGTCCGGATATGGTTATACCTAGACAATACATTTCTCCTTGACAGCTACATTCCCCCCTGCAGAAGACATGCAAAAACAACACTTGAGAAGTCACTAAGTGCAGTGTGTGCAAGACTTGGGAATTTAACTGTCAGTAGCAGTTCACGTAAACTTTAATTACACTTGACTCATATTTCCAAAGTTATAGAATCTGCTATATCCATCAATAAATCAGAATCGATCACTTTAAGTACTTAAATAGAAACTGGATAATTAAAAAATTGATTTAGTAGGATATTAAAAGCACATTGTCAACAAAAAACTGGTTAACCAATGTTTGACATAAGAACAACCAGTGACTGTATTTATAATAATAAATGAAAACTAATGTTTTTAGCATCATCCATATTTAGTACCTGCAGAATTTAAAGATGAAATCCAAACTAGGCTATATTTAGGACCAACATATTTTCTTATGCGGTTAAAAATAACTTGGTCAGCACTTTTAAATGCCAGGACATCATTATGTTTACATGCATGCTCACATTGATTTCTTACAATACACTGTATCACATTTATCATGGTGGTTTATACTAACGTCAAAGCATCTCAGGTTATCTCTAGTCATTGTATCAAAGGAGGAAACATATTTACTGTGACTGTGGGCAAGCTTACCACAATGCAGTATTTTCAGTGAGGCATTTCAAATGTTACATTTGGGCAGCAACCAAAAATTGATTTCATTATAATTAATCTGCTAAAAACCTTCAAAATTAATTTAGTATTTTCTAGAAAAAAAAAAATCTTAAACTCATATTCGTTTCTGTTGTTTTATCTGACTAGTGTACACCTTAAGGATATTCAGTTGATGATCAATCTACACAAAGAAAAGCTACACATTCTCACATTTGAGAAGATAAAATCAATTTTAATTTGTGAAGGTGAATTAATTGGTTATTGATTGAATGTTAGCTCTTTTTTCTCCATAAAGAAAGTTTCAGAACATGCAGAGAGGGCTGCCGCCTGACACGGTGATTTGGGGGATAGTCTAAATTCCCAGCCTCCCTGAACTGTCCAAAGTGGGGAACACTTCAACGTGGATATCTGTCGGACAGGTAAGAAACATGATGTCGCCACAAAATATTGCAAGTGTTAAACATGTCAACAAAACACAGTAGACACTAGTAGGTAGCCACACAATCATTACAATTGTACGAACATCCTTCCCTACACGCGGGAGCATTGTTATTAATATATAGCATAACACTTGTTTACAATGAAATACATGCACGAGGCTTCAATGAGAGCCTTTAGCAAGCTAGCACATTGTCTTGCTGCACTACCTCACCTGATTCCAGTGTAATATTTAGTAAAACTGCGATTGCACACTTCTATAGGAAGCCTGAAGTTATCTGTGTAGTTTCCTAGAACTAGAACTGCTGCTAGATGTTAAGAAAAAACACATTTTGCTAATCACGCCCTCAAGCATTAGATATCCAGCGCTTACATGCTTAGAGTTAAAATGCCTCGATTCAAACATTTTTTCTATAATCCACAAGGCCTCCTAAGTGTTTGTGCTACTTTAAATATACTGTGGAAATTACTGTTTATAGCCCCAGGATTTGTGTCTCGTATTTCTCCCTCAGGTCAGAACTGAAATGGGCCGAAAGTGCCTCCATGAATTTCATTTTAATGGAACTTAGAAGTGGCTTAAAGCAGGCGCCGGTCTCCAGGTGAGTTTAGCCTGTTAGTGAAAAATGTTACTGCTCACTCAATGTGTCCTTGTTTTGTTCAGATAAGATTTAAACCAGGCTTGATTTGTATGAACTTATGAAACATTGGAACACATGAACAATTGACTTGTTTGTCAAGCATATTGCTGAAGCTAATTTGTAATTTTTCAAGCAAAATTGTCAAAATATCATTGGTTCCAGCTTCTTGAGTGTGAAAATGTGTTGTCTCTCTTTGTCTTATATGATAGTAATATATTTTGGGTTATGTATCTTCAGTTAGGCAAAACAAAATGATTGTTGGTTGCAGTCCTGTTTTACAGTGTTCATTGTGTGTTTGTTATGCATGGTGAAGGCATCCTCGTGCCTCCCTCTCCCCGCTGTATGTGAATGTGGACGTGTCATGGAGGAGACGTTAGGGCCCTGCCTGCTGATTTATTCATGATATGACTTTTAATATCATTTACTGGGACATGGGAGTCTGCATCTAAAACAGGCCTGCAGGCCCCTGTGTGTGCATGTGACAGACAGAGAAAGAAAGACTGCACTTAACATGCACATAGTGAACGTGTGTGTGTGTGTGTTTGGTTGGTTGGTTGGTTGTGTTTGGTTTGGTCAGGTTGCTTTGTTTGAGGAATTCTCATTCGTTGGTGATGAAATCGAGACAAATTGTGTTGGTGGCAAAGTGTATTTAGACAGCGAAGAGGCGTACCTCGTGATGATTGCCTATAGAAGGGTTGTGATTGAGTTATCGGACAACAGTAGGAAGTCATTGTGTAATGGGCCACAGCCAGCAATGGGGGCTGATACCAATCTGTTAAGCAGCATAGGGTGTGGAGAGGAATGTAGGAGGAGGTGTGTAGTTTCTGTGGTGGATGACTGTGTTGTTAGCCAACATGCATGCGCGTGTGTCCTTCCATTTGATTTATTGCTATATATGTCGGCACACGTTTTGACAGTCAACACAGCCAAGTGAGCTATTGTAAAATCAGTTTAGCCTGTTGAAATCTGTGTTTTGTTCTTACTATAGGGATATATATTCGAATTAAATACCACTAAGACATATTACACACATATATTTTGTCAATTAGCGCAGTATGTGAAGAGTTTTTTTCTTTTCTCTAACCATACCTATTAGTGACTATAATTAAATGATGAGGAATAGGTGGGTGGATGGAACAGGAGGCGGACAAAGAAGGGGGAGGCTGGAAAGCGTGATTTAATTTGGTTATGATCTAATTTGCTTTGATTAAAAATGTATGCAAATCCCTCTTAGCATAAGGGATCAGTGAGAAGAGGGCGACACTTCTCTTGCTCTCTCTCTCTCTCACACTCCCGCTGTCACCCTCCTCCTCCTCCTCTTCTTCTTCCAGTCCTTCTCCTCCCTCTGTCTGTGGCCACTAAAGTGAGATGTGTGAATCGCAGAGTGCAGTGTGTACATGTGTTGTTGGAGGTGTGTTCTTTTGTCAAGCGATGAGAGGAGCCCACTCACATTGGGTGTTATTGTACCTCATATCATTGGCTGAAGATCTGCTACAGGCTGGCTCTGGGTGTGAAGTGTGTGTGTGTGCGTGTGTTTTTGTATTTATGTGTGTGTGTGTTTGTTTGTTTGGCCTGACCCTGTCTGCTATTGACTTTGCCAAGCCGCCCCTGTCTCCCAGAGGTTGATCCTCCCCACAGTCTGACACTGAAGGTCACACTGCCGAACGCTATCTCCTTTTTCCTGTTCCCTTCAAAAAAATTTCATTTCTTGTTGACTTTCTTTCCTTCTTTTTGTTTACACGTTGAAGTCACACAACCTTACCCTCTCCTACGGCTGGGCAATATGGAAAAAAAATCAGCTATCACAATATTTGTTATCAAATACCTCGATATTGTTGGCGTGGTATTTGATTTTTTGTAATCAATAATCAGTATTTATGTTGATATAATGTCTTAGTTGGTAAAGGCAAATAATAGGACAGCTTGAACAGTCTGTTCTGACTTTTCTGTTATGCAGCCTTTAAAACTAGGAAAACACTCTTGTGATATTACAATGTCCAAAATCTGAGACAATATCTCGTCTCATATCACGATATTAAAGGGGCACAATTTCCTGTAGTGTGTTACATCGTTTTTTTGTGCATTGAAGTGGTCTGCAAAGGCAACAATCCCTGTTTTTCCTCCAGTGGGACCCACACACTCCCCCCCCCCCCCCCCCCCCCCCCCCCCCTTACTTGATATCAGAATCAGAATACCTATATTCGTCCAACAGCGGGGACATTTACATTTTTTAAAGCAGAAAAGAGCCAAAGACAGCTTCATGTTAATTAATAAGCATGCATAACAAATATATTAAAAATACAACAAATAAAAAATGTTACACAATTTACAAAATACACATCCTAAGATATGCCTTCATTGGACTCCTTTGTTTACTTCTGTAACATAGTGAGTGCAGAATTAGTGAATATGTCTCCGAGTGAAGAGGCTGGCATTGCTTTGGTACCATGGATTCGGGGTTTGGTGCCTTGCTCAAGGACCAATCGGGATTTAACTGGCATCCCTGCGGTTCCCAAGCCAGATTGAAAATGTATCTCCACTGTGGAAGTTTTTTCTGTGTGTGTGTGTGTTAGGGTTGTATCCGAATATTCGTTCGTTGGAGTACTATTCAGGTTTCAATTTCGTTATTCGGATAGTTTTTTTTTGTTGAATTTATAGAAATCTCCAATGTCAACGTAAGAGCTTGTGCCTCTTCGGGGGGTGCTAACACTTAACCATAAATGTTATCGTTTACTTTCTCCGTCTTTATATGTAGATATTACTTTTTCTCCATTAATCTCTGTCACGTTGTTTCCATAGCAACAACTGTCAACAACGCTAACTCTCCTTCAAAATAAAAGCATGTCCATACAAAATAGGAAGCCAAGCCAAATTACACTTAAGACATATACAACTGCAACGAAAGTAACAAACACAATGCAATATCCTTTTCAATTTCAAAGAACACAAATTGGGTTATACATTAACAAATAACTATAAAACAACAATACTGTAGAATAACAAAAAGAATGCCGTGAATAAACTGAAATACACGTGTCGAAGCGGTTCGCTGCTGATTACTACCGAATATCCGGAGCCCGAAAAATGGTATTCGGGGCAGCCCTAGTGTGTGTGTACGTGTGTGTTTAACCTGCTACGCTCCACTCTGTTCTATTGTGTCTGTACGAGGAGCCGGAGCATCTAGGTAACTGCATCTATTAGCAGGGGAGCTCAGAGTATTCACGCCACTCTCCATTTCTTCCCGTCTCTGCACTCTCTCCCAGCCTGTCAGCACTGCCTATCCAAGTTTACTGTAATTAACTCTGTTTTGCCTCTGTGCTCCTCTCTCTTCTCTCTTCTCTCTTCTCTTCTCCTCTCATCCTCGCACCAACTTCAGCCAATCAGATATTTAATCAGACATCCAGGCAGCCGGCGTATCTATCAGTGGTCCGGCTTCAGACAGAGACTCAGTTAGTCTGACAGCTGTCATGTCAGGACGATGACTGGTAGGTTGGTCAGCATCTCTAAGCCTGTGAGTCAACTAGATAGTCAGTAAAGCTATGACATGTTCTCAGTTTCAGTTATGGCGCATTTCCACTGCAGCGGGTAGCCCCGTTTAAGCATCCTTAATCGTCCTCAACCGGCCAGGCCAGTTTTTGGTGGCCTTTCCATATAGCGTAGCACCGGCTAGCGGGTACGTGGTTCTATCAGGCCAGGGCCAGGGCTGAACTAGTGACGTCAACACTCTCGACTGCTGATTAGTCAGAGAGAATCGTCACAAGATCGCGCGCGAGATCATCCCTAGCGTCGCATATATATCTATAAGCAAGCTTGCAGCATTTTTATACACAGCATTTTTTGTAAACGGAGGAGCTACAAAAATGACAACTTCAAAGAAAAGCACACCGTGGTCGACCGAGGAGGTGACGACGTTCCTACATCTCATTGGGGATGATAAAATCCAGCGGGAGCTCGACGGAACAACTCGAAATGTGAAGCCGATCGCCCCGCCTACACTGCGTTGCTAACCCAGGTCCTAAACTGTAATGGAAATGCGCCACGGCCTCGGACGGCCAGCGAGGCAGCCCGAGGCCTGAGCGAGGACGCTTAGGGACGCTTAAACGGGGCTGCAGTGGAAATGTGCCATTAGATTAAGGCATCAGAGCAAAGTGTACCAAATGCCTTTCTGTCTTGGCCCTTGGAGACTAAACATTGTGTGGGGTTTACTTGCTTTACTTTCCTGCAGGAGGGGAAAACACTCTTTGAATGAAATAATATGTTATTTTTTTTATTAGTTTTAATAATCCACATAGCGGTTTCAGTGCAGATCCCCAGCTAACTTTACGTTCATCGGTACTCTTGTGGAGCTCCCGCTCCTCCAACTCTCTTTACAGAGTTTTACAATCTAGTGTTTTTCCTCCTTTATTTTGCCTTTTGCTTGCAAATTCCAGCATACATTTGGCAGATGTTTTTTTTTCCTTTCTGTTTTGGTACAGGGACACATTATAATTTATTCTCACAGGGATTCTGGGGTTGACGAGCTATGCAACTGCCTTTTTATTTTGATAGTTGACAGTGTACAGATTGACAGGAAACATGAGGAGAGAGAGTAACCAGGACACCTCAACTATGTCATTTCAAAGTGGATTTCTCTATCCCCCAACAAGGCTGATTCCCAAAGCCCCAGGTAACATGACAAACTATGCTTCTTATGCGTAATATATTATTTTCTTGCTTAGCCATGGTCAAGGCTCAACAATCTGGACCAAAGTCACACTATTCTGATCAATATAGAGATAATCATTTATCACAAATATTCATGATTTTGAAAGAGAAAATAATTGTATGGCACTTTCTTAATATATAAAAGCACTGCTTTCACTTCCATGTTTAACTGCACGTTTTGCACAACATTCAATTAAAAGAGCACTTTCACGGTGTGTTCCTTTCCTCCTAATTGACACGTTTTTGCATCAATATAAGACTTCAAATTGTGTTCTTCTTTAGCTGAACTAAGTGCATTTTTGTTATGGCTATCTGTTCTCTGTTATATTTAACTCTTCTTCTCTGGACTACAGTTGCATTTTCAGGAACGTTTTCACAGGCTGCTGCTGCAAGGTGCAAAAGTGAAATGAAAATGAAGCGGAAACAACTCGCTAACCCCCTGCTGGCTCGCTCTTAGTTCAGGAAGCCGTGATATGACATAGGGAACAGTTTTATATGAGCGTACAATGGTTTTATATATCAATATCGTAGTCGGATCATGTTCATTTGGTTGTTGAAAGCCAAAATCGTGACCACAATTACAATTCTTAATAAAAGTATTTGTGCAGTCTTCATGTCTATTGTCTTTCCCATTCTTAGCCCAACAGTCAGTCAAGTTAGCACGTTTTTTGGCCCATTTGATTGCCAATAAATCAGTTTGTTGAGTCAGTCGCTCAGTCAGTAACTCAGCCATTCATCAGCAGTTAACTTAGTCAGTCCGTGTCTGCTCTCTTACGTAATCTGGGCGACAGATGCTGAATCATGAGCTGCCCGCTGGAAAGCCACACACACACACACACACACACACACACACACACACACACACACACACACACACACACACACACACACACACACACACACACACACACAGCACCATATATTCCCTCAAACACACACATGCACAGACTCAACTGTATGCATCCATGCAAAGATTGTACCCACACACACACATTGCATGTCATGCACTATTTCACATGAGACTCACTACTCATGATTGAACTCCAGAGGGGAGATAGTTGTGGAGAGAGAGAAATACAAAAAAGAGAAAGACATGGGGTGAGAAAGGGTGAGCGAGGTTCAGTGTGAGAGACGAAGACACAGAAAGAGAGAGAGACAGAGGAGGGGGGGGGGGCTTGCAGATAGACTGTCAGAGTTCAAGCGAAAGTGAGAAGAAAGGAGAGTGAGATCTTCCCTCAGCTGTCTGTGAGGGTTTTCATGTGGTTTAAAGGGTTTTTCATGTTACGCAACTTTGAAGACGAGGCGTTTGATGTTTAGTTTGTTAGCTATTGGATTAATCTCTCTACCTTCTACCTCTCTGTCTCCGCAATTTATCTGATTAGTGCTAGGGGGCTTGCGTCACCTTCTTTTGTCTAGAGCGGTGCTCAGAAGGGTTTTTTTCAGCTTCTTCAGAAACTTGGCACCTATCATCTATTTATGGGAGAAGCAATTGAAACTGGAATAACGGGCCCTATTTGCCTGCCTGTCTAGCCTTTCAAAAACACGACTGAAATGCTGATGGAACAATGACAACTATTTCTCCCCTTTTTTTTTCTTTCTCCCCTCTCATCTCTCAGTTTCTCTCTACCTCTTCCAATCTCGCCTCTCCACGTCCCCCAGCATGGGTGATTCATTTGTCTCCAACACAATATAGCACAACACGGGCTCGCCACCGTCCATATTGCCACAATGCTTATTTGTCGAACGCCGGGGATTTCATAAATGTATTTCCACATTCTCTCCTTCCAGCGTTTTCCTTTCCTCTGCCCTTCGTCTTCCTCCATCATCCGCTCATTCCCTTTTCTCTCCGGCAGCAACACACACTCTCCCTCTTTCTCATTTCCATCCCTCTCTTTTTTCCTCTCATCAGACGAATGTAAGAATAGAACAGGGGAAGCCCTCTCACCTCTCG
Source organism: Gymnodraco acuticeps (assembly GCF_902827175.1). Taxonomy (NCBI): domain Eukaryota; kingdom Metazoa; phylum Chordata; class Actinopteri; order Perciformes; family Bathydraconidae; genus Gymnodraco; species Gymnodraco acuticeps. The sequence continues at coordinate 153,660 of NW_022989820.1, forward strand.
CTGCACACTGGCTAATTAGCATATTCATGAGAGGACCCATAAATTATACATGAGATCCGGAGGGGAAACAGAGGCAGGAGAATGAGACGCAGACACACATTCTCTCTCTCTCTCTCTCTCTCTCTCTCTCTCTCTCTCGCTCTCTCACACACGTACCACCCTTATGCAGGTATGCTCACACACACGAACACATCATCACTTTCTCTTCCTCTCACACCCTCTCTCAATCACACAACACAGAGGCAGATACAGACAGGTAATTGGTGAGAAAGAGTGTGAGGTACAGTACCTCGGCAGTGTGCAGGGGAGACGGCGTACACATTATTGAAAGGGAGAAGCAGAAGTCACTCAGTCAAACAGAAAAAGCAGTGCACACATAGTTACGGTGGTTGGGTTGACTTTATTATCTGCACACTCGAAGGTTAGAGGGTTTCTGCACTAAGTGAGGGTAAAGCAGCTAGGGTTAATAAACTATACAATGGAGAGTGTTAGAATAAGATTTGGAGGTTAAATGGTTACTTTATAATAAAAGAGTGACATGTAAAAGAACAGAAGTGAATATTCCAAAATCTGAAATCCAAAAACATGCTCGAAATAAATTAAAACTTCACAAGTTCAGTTGTTTTTTGGTGAAGCTGTATAGCCAAGAAGTTGTGCGCCATCATTCAACCTATACCATATTTGTTAAAAATCCAATTAAGGTGTTTTTCTCACTTACATGATGGATATCCCAATTTGAGCCAGACTGACTCAGCAGGCTGACAAATGACTAGACATCTTTATTCACATATCATGTATGGTCTCAAATAAATGCGTTGCGATGAAAGCTGACAAGAGGCATCCAAGATGTGTGCCCTTTGGGATTAAAAGGGTCTTTTTCATCTTGAGAATGAAGCCTCCATGTCAGCATAACGTAAGGCTTTAAATTCATAAAGTGAATTGTATCAATGCAGGATTAAGAAAAAAATGTAGTTTGGTCTAAAAAATGTACTTTCATGAGGCCCAGATGTTGACATCAAATACAAAGAAAAAACCGTAAAGAGGCCCTACTACACTTTTTGGGGTTTTCCCTTTCCTGTAGTTTGTTATATAGGTTTTTCTGCATGTCAATGGCCTGCAAAGGCTACAATCCAAAAGTTCCCTCCAGAGAGAGTTTCTCTCCCACACAAGTTTCCAATCATTGTTTCTGTCATAGCTTGTAATTGATAGGTTACCATTAAAGTTCTCTTAGTGCTCTCCTTTTTCCATTATGTAGTCAATGTTGGCTAACATCTCCTCATCAAGAAGAGTTACAAATGCCATCACTTTTGTTATGTGACTTCACGATGCCTAAAAACAGAAAAACATGCTACATGGTAGGGCTGCACGATATTGGAAAAAACTGACCTTGCGATATATTTTTTTCCCCTGAGATATATATTGTGATATGAAAAAATACAGGAATTGAAGAAAAGACAGTTTTCTTTGTCCGCAAACCATCCTTTCTTGAACTTTAAATGCTATACAATTGGTATTTTTTAACGATATTTAACCGGATGATGGATTTTAGTCACGGACTTCTGGATCTTAAGTTATCAGAGCAACAAGCTGAGCTAGCTCGGTTATCCTGCTGTGATCTGATCAAGAATGATTGTGATTGGTGGTTTGCTGTGCATGCAGAGCCGGCATGTCACTCACTCAAGTACCCCTGACATGCGAGTTTTCCTTTTGTAGCAAGCAGGAAAATAATTGTAACATGACGTGTTTGAGTTAATTTGCCTACTTAATATCACACGATATATCGTGCAGCCCTACTACATGGACATATCTCTTAAATGTATTTAAGTTAGTAATGTATTTTTTGTTCAGCAGCTGACTTGACAACTGATATTTGAAAATGAATTGTAATCAACACTATCACACCCGAAAGGCAAGGCAACAACTGATGGGGCAAGACAGTCCTTTATACAAGCAGCATGCAAACAGCTGCATCTTCGGGGCCCCACTCTCCTATACATTGCAGAAATATAGCATTTATAATGGCTAAGTAACTGCATGGCATTTTATATTAAAATACAAAACATCAATAATATGTATTCACCAAAAACAAAATGGCAAGCAGCTCTCTTTCAGCATTACACACGGCGGCTGTTAATTGCTTTCTTTCTGCATTTAGAAGCCTTGATCTGGCCTCAATACCCTTCTTCAATAAAACTGATTTAATCTTAAGTGTATAACATATTTAAATATCAGATATTCCGCCTTATTTGTACTTATTAGAATAACTGTAAACAGGTGCGTTGAATAACCTACCGCAGATACCTACGATAATCAGAACTCCACTTCATTTGCATCAAGAAAAATGTGCTTTTAATTCTCGGAAACTGAGTAGATTAGAGCAAGATGTGCAGTTATTTGATAATGTTGTGCGGTGTACATCCATATGCCAGGCATGATTGCATGATAGAAGTCCTGTTTAAGTGATGAGAATATGGAGAAGTGAAACCACAGCCTGTATCGGAGGCAATTGATTTCAGAGAGTCGCTGCTACACATGACGGTATGTTTTAGTGTGTGATGTTACAGCTAAAAGGTTCCCCCTCTGGCATGCATAATGCTCTGTCACCATTGTAGCCCGAGGATAGCGGTAGGGATCCTGCCATACATGCTTAAGTGCTTACAACAATTAGCTGATTCTGGGAGGTTTGGATCTAATTGAAACACAAGGGAATGAGAGTGATTGAGAGATTTGCCTCTCCGGTGTACACGGAATATTCATGAACATGTTGCAAGGATTTATCGCGTTCAACCGAGCCCTTCAGTATTCGCCTCAGAGAATCTGCTTTCTTTTATCCATCAGTTTCCTGGATCCATCAGTTCCTTGATATAGAAACACAGGCTGAGGATTCATTTTCTCATATATGAGACGTTCAGTGAGTTATTGTATGAGAACTCAAACGTCTATGCTCTGTAATACTACATGTTGTGTTTATCAAAATGCAGAATATGTCCCCCTTTAAAATCTGCAGCAAATACTAGAATCCATTATAGAAGAGTTTAATTACAGGCGTTGGTAGGAATGCACTCCAATTGAGTGGTGCAGTGACGAGTCCCAAAACCCAGAAGTGAGTTAGCATTTTACCACTACCTTGTCTCAGAGCCAATGGGATCTCTCCATAGGATGTTGGAAAATAGCTGGAAATAAGGTCTGTGGTTGACACACATTTAAGAGACGGATTATGTTTTGTTCTACGACATTAAATACATCAGCAGTGGTGATTTTTGAAGAGTTTACGTGTCTGAAAAACGATGGTTGTTAACAAGTGGCTGAATAGGACTACAGAAGTTGTCGAGGACGTTGTACGTCATTACGCCGAACACGTAGACACTCCCGCTAAGTTTGTCTGCCCTGTTCTGCTTGAAAGCAAGTACCTGCCTCCTGCAAACTGTTCAAAGAAACTAAACGTGACGTTGAAGTCGTGCGACCCTGCTGTAGTTCGTTTATAGCATAACGTTAGCATTTTGCTTCTGGCTATTAGATTTATGATTTGAAAATTATAAAAGTAGGGTAGACATGTGGATATTATCCGGCTGAACAAAACGTGCATTTATCTAATATGTTCGTTTTCCACAGACCTTATTTCGAGCTATTTTCCAAAATCCTATGGAGAAATCCCATTGCTTTCTGTCGAGGGAACCCGAGCGCAGCTTATTTTCCTGAGCGCAGCTTATTTCCGGGTAAATACGTCATCCCCTCTATTGCCTGTAAAATAATGATAACTTTCTACAGTTAGCATTTCTACATTAACATTACCCTCATTCTAGTGTATGGTTACATATTTCTGGTGTTTGGACCATATTGCCTTTGTCCTCAGGGGGGAGCCTCACAGTTCTGCTCTTTTTCATGAATATGAATATGAATAACTAATTTGAAATGTGTGTGTGTGTGTGTGTGTGTGTGTGTCTGCAAATGTGTGCACGCCAGTCTACATCTGAGTGTGCTCCTTTAGTGCGGGTGGCAGGAGCTAATATCAGATTACGGATGTAAATTGGCAGAGTGGCTCTCTCTCATTATCACTAATAAGACTATGGCCTCGCTCTCTGTGCCCTCACCCTCCCTCCCACCCTCCCTCCCTCCCTCCCTCCCTCGCTCTGTGGTCGGTTATATGAGAGAGAGATGAGCTGATAGAGAGAGAGAGAGAGAGAGAGAGAGAGAGAGAGAGGCCGCTGCAACCCTGTTCCTGAAAACGATTAGCCTGCTAGTGGAGCAGGCTCATGAACTGTTCGCCGGAGCCTCGCAGCGGAGTTACTGCGGATCGCATAAAGCAGACCCTTCATGCGATAGCAGAGCGAACAGGTTCAGGAGGGGTAGTTAATCGACCGCAGATGGCGTCGTGCTTGCGGACGGATAAAAAAAGATGAAACCTAAATGGGTCGCGAAATATACTTTGGCGGCCGTTAATATACCTGGGCGGCCCGCCCAAGTAAAGTCTATGTGTGGGAAACCCTGATATACATACATTTGATTTGCCTTAAACAACACACACGTGCACACACACACATACACACACACAACATACCTGTAGCCTACCATTTTACACACATATCACTGTTTCCGCTCTTGTCTCACCCATACCCAATTACACATGTATGCACACACCCGTTCTTCACACTTTGGTTCAAGGACAATACACGAAATGAGACAGGGATTTATTTCTAGTCACAGTCAATTTCTGAGGCAGAACTAACACTCAACATACAAACTAACACTCTATTATCCTCAATACTTCTTTATGAAGAACGCACTGTACTTTATAATCTCAGCAGCACATCTCTTGATTATATATGTGTTTCAGTGAAGATGTGCATTAAGATTGATGATGCCAAAAACACTTGCAAGCAATTCTAATGGTACTGTAGAGTCCCAATTAATCATGTAGCTTATTGGATATATGGCGCCGTAAGTCACTTAGCAAAGGTGCAAATGCTTGTTAGGAGCACAGACTGTATATATTAGGAGATACAAAACACTGGGTCTGTGTAGAGAAATAATAACGTATTATTATTTGTGAACATATAAACATCAACTTTGACTGATGTTCAAAAATGGTGTTGTATCATGTACATTTTTCTCCATACACACAGCACCTATACACTCAATGAATGCAATAATCGCTGTCTCTCCTTTCCTCTCTGTCTTACCCGACTCTCCGAGGACCGCATTCGTTCAGTAATTACATCTCAGCCATTATTCGTGGCTGACATTTCTGTACAGTTAATCATGCCCATTTGGCATCATGCACAGGTCAAAGTGTCAGAGAGGGAGAGGCGACCTGAAAGGATAAAATGACATGTGACTCACGTCTACCAGGAAGTCTGCTTTGAGCCCCACTTCACTACATGTGTGTATGTACTATTGCAAAAGCTGCGTATTTGCATGCATTATCATGTATCTTTATCCGTCTCGAAAAAAATACGTAATCAATCTATAATCGCTATAAATGCATTGTTTTGTACCTACACTTTGTCATCGCACAATATACGAGCTGGGTAATAAAGTGATGATGTGCAGCCACCCACTCTCACCAGGAAGGTCACAACCCTTGGCCTCGGATGCATCCTTGCATATGCTTGTGAATGTGTGTGTGTGTGTGTTTCAGGCCAATCTGGCTGGCGTCTGCTCACTCCTCTATCCACTGCAGGCCGTCTGCTGTCTTTTATTTCTGCTTTAATGACCTATAAAGGGACTGTTCATTTTTAAATAAACCATAAAGCAAGGGTCATAAAAGGGGAGTGCAATGCTGGACACAGGCCAATCTCTGAGAGAAGTGTGTATATACGCTGTGAGTGTGCGCATGAGAGTGTGCGTTCACATATGTTATATACGCCAAGCTGAACCCTCAGCCAAGGAGATACCATAGTCTTGCTCTGGTCTGTAAAAGGATAAACCTACATAAGTGGTGACCTTGCTTCACATCGAGATGAGTGGGTGGGTGAGGAGTACGTCCAAGGCCAGAGCTTTTTTTTTTTTCTTCGTCCAAGTCACATGTCTTAGAGCTGCTGTAGTGGGTGTAGAAAGAAGCGAGCCTGGGGCTGCTTCAGTAGCGCTTCATACAATGAATAAAACCCCTTTTGCAACAACTTATATCAACGAGGATTCTTTTATATTCCTACGACTGTTTGAGGAGGCTTATGAAAGTGCTTAGAGATGCTGAGAAGTGGTTGAGGCAAGTTCAACCAAGCACTACTGACAGTAATATATGGGTCTTAATAGGTGGTGATATCTGCAGGAGGTGTCATTTCGGTAATGCCTCTGACGAGTAGAAAGTTTAGGAAACAGTAAAGTGCCTGTCTCGGAAGAAAAGTCTTTGCAACATGCATATTTACGTCTTAGTTAGATGAGTGTGTGGGTGCAAGTCATCGCTCCCTGTCTCTCTCCTTTACCCCCCTCCTTATGCGCTGCGATTCTAAAGCCAAACATAAAAAAGGGGGGGGAAAAAATAATTGCCCGTTTTAGCAGAGTGTAACGTCGAAAATGTGTGTCGCTCATGCAGAGCTTCAAACGGGCTCGGCAAGGAACAGAGAGCAAATCTTAGCACGCTGCGTTTAGGACATCAAACGGGCCGCAATCAACCGCCTCGCAGAGAGGAGGAGGGGCTCTGAGGTGGCGGCGGCATGGGGGGGGGCTCATTTCCTTTGACGTTCATGCACTTCTTCTTTTCCCATAAGATGGTGTTTAGCTGCTTCCAGAATCCATCGAGAGAGAGAGAGACTAGAGAGAAGAGGCAAGGTATTTAGTGATATACAGCCATGATGAAGTGGGACAAAAGCTGCAAGAGGTTAAGGAGTGTGGGAGGGGGGAGTGGTGGGGGGGGGGGGTTATACAGACAGGTACCAGAAGGGTGTACAACCAAGGTAGTCGGAGTGAAACCCTTGACTTTTTAGAGTATTTCCCTGAGATGTCATCATCTGTTTGTGGTCTTTTTATAATGAGGAGGCAATCTTATTTTCCATGCAACTGACAAAATAGACTTTAATAAACGTTTCCTTATAAACATTTCTTATTGCAGTGCCTGTTCACTAAGGAGCTGTTGGTCGGGGAAATCTATCTAGTGTTGATGATGGGTAGAGATATTAACTGACCGATGTATTTTTACAAATCTTTAACACCAACGATTCAATGTTTCTTTGTATCCAGAGCAGGGCTGGGCGATATATGAAATATACTTGATGTATGAAATGACTTTATTGCAAACATTGAGTATATTTATACTGCGGGGATATTTATTCTTCCGTTTTCTTTAACTGGAATAAATAGTCATTAAAAATGCCGCCTTAAACTCATGGAAAGGTCAGGATATTTTAAAAAGATGTGTATATAATATCTCTATAAGGTAGAATGTAAATAACTTCCAGTTTAATCTAACTTTTATAATTCTTATATCTGAAACAGAAACACAGGAGTAGTAAGGTTAGGCCTGTGCGTCGTGAAAAAACCTTAAATGTCTTAATATAAAAATCCTCATATTGGTGTGGTAGGTATGGAAAGAGATTTCAAAATATTGTGATATAGCCTAAAATATTGAGAGGTTATTTTAGGCTATATTGCCCAGCCTAAATATTCTTTATTTTTTACAAGTGATATACCTATACATCACCATGTTAGCTTAGTCATTGTAAGCATTTAAGCATCCTGATGTTAGTATATCATTTAAAGTTTTTATTTTAATTTCTGTTGATTTGAATTAAGTGTCAAAAATAGTGAAAACCTACAAAAATCCAAGAAACCAAAGTGGCTCTCTCAAGTTGCTTATTTGTCTGACTCACAGTCCAGAAAATGTCATACTAAAGATGGATATTCAAGTCCATCAAGCATTTGAATTGTTTTCTGTTTCACAATTATCACAATTGTATGTTAATTTTGGTTGTTGAGTTTGTTAACGGACTGATAATTTCAGCCCTATTCTATTCAGAATATATGTACATAATTTGCACCATTGTATTTTAAGAGACACTTAATGCACATCAAGTGACACATTTGTACCTTGAAGTGTTAACATGAATTGACAATTTAAAAGACTTCTTTCCTCGACACGTTTCCACATTTGTCCTTCACCATCATGAAACATGAGCAATTAGCACGGAGGACTTATTGTAGTAGAGTATTAACAACTCAAACATTATTCACTTAGAGTAGATGTTTTACCATCAAAGTGAAAACTATCTTCTAACGGAAAATATGTTAACTTATATACCCTATTTTAGTGGGAATGCTGACACAGCATTCCCACTATCTGTTATGCTACGCACAAAATTCTTTATTATTCCGCCGGGTTATTTTGCGCTGCTTCTTCTCCCGCATTGAACATCGCAGAAACTCCGTTCAAACATCAAAACGTTCAGCTCGGTCGGGAATCGATGGCTATTACTTTTATCGTTCATAACTTTCATAATTCCAGAGATACATCCCATAATACATCACATTTTTAACATGGAAGTCAATGGAGAAACTCTTCAGACTTCAACAATCTTCATGCAACTTCAACTGCTAACTGCTCGTTCATACTTTCACTCAGAAACCTCATTCCAACTTTAAAATGTTACACATCTTTCTGACCTTATTCGTGTAACACAACTTTTACATCTGATTCATACTTTTAGAGATATTAAAACATTGTTCAGACCTTGGTAAAGAGGCCTTCTTCAGATTTTAGAGTGCGTGATGTCACAGAGTGGAGGACAGATTTAATTTTGCCTTCATATTTTCTTTTAAACCTACCATAATTCCCAAACCTTACATTCCTGAGACATAGTTTTTCATGAGAAACGTAGGAAAACATCTCGTAGCCTGAAAAATAAAAATAAATTAAGCAAAACAATTTAACAAAATGCCTCTTGAGGGCATGAAGTGACAAAAACGTTCAACATGTCTCCATTAAACCCCATTGTAAGTTCAGCCTCATCGATCCCCACCACAGCAGCCGCACACCTTTAGTTAATCTGCCAAAAAGGCCACATTATTAACCCGAAAGTTCACAAAAAGTACACTTCAGATGCTCAAGTTCCTTGACATGCTTCACACTTTGAAATTTCACCGATATCTGTTACGGTTCTTCAGCAAAACGTTCACATGTAAGAGGTTTATCTCTCATTCAGAACAATGAAAATGCTCTCAAGATGGAAACTTTTGATCTCTGGACACCTCGTTAGCTCCTAACACCTGTGTAATGGAACACGATGATGTCATCACTCCAACTGACATGCTCAGAGCAGCAGACTTCAGATAAAGGTTAATGGTCCTGCCCTCAAAAGCTCTACGTCAATTATGGGGTGTCAACATATGCGGTTTCCATGGAAACGCATCCCTCGCCATAAAAGACGATGTCGCTATACATTAACTCCTATGAAAATGTTCAAAAAGTGCTCAAACTTCACATGAGAAAACCGTCCAGCCGTGAAGACATCTACGGGACAGTTTTGAGATTTCTTCAAATGCCGTTGCCATGGCAACACAATGCTCACCATGAAACACGGTTTTCTCATAACTTCAGTGAAAATGCTCCAAACGGCCCAAAACTTCACAGGTTTGGTAACGATGCAGCCATCAACGCATCTAAGCGTATTATGGGATGTCATCAAATGCCGTTGGCATGGCGAAACAGATCATTCGCCATCAAGTTAGTTCAAAAGTTTGCACTTCAAAATATTCTGCTGCTTTTCCAAGCCTTTTCACTTTCTTTTCTTCTCTCATCACACATTCAAGCCCCCAGTGTTCATGTATCATTTCAATCTAAATTCTTCACTTTCTTCTTACACATTACATTTCAGCATAGCAGTTTAGCGTCATCTTTTCAGCATAAAGCATTCCCACTAGCAATTTCTTCAGGAATTGCATTCTCTAGTTTTTCTTTGAAATGTACCTTTTTTAAAAATGGCTACAAATCTGCCCTTTTGTAGTTACTGCCGCAGTGACAAGCTATTTGTTACAAGCTGTTCTCTAAAATGCAGACAAAACACGCAGGGAAAAAACATTTCCCATGGATGCTTTCTTCAGTATAACAGTCTTTTATTTCATAAACCTGCGGTAGATTGACAGGCTGACAAGCTGCAATAAAGTGCTCTTTGATCCGTCTCACACTCCGAGCTGCACTCCGCTCATTCCAGTCTTCAACTTAACTTGTAACTTTTACATTTCAAAGATCCTTGCCTCCAATCACCTCTTCAAACACATCATCTCCCCGCCAGTCGTGCTGTATTCTTCCTGTCCTTGCCTTACCTCTCCTCTCTTTCCACTGCCAAGTCGCTTTGTGCCTTTCTTTCTTAATGTTAATTCACATATGATCTTTCACGGCTCTCCCTCTCTCCCCCCTTTATCATTCTCTCTCTTTTCCCCATCTTCTCTCCTGCACTTCTTTTGTCCTTGATTACCTAGTAGTGAGCTCCTGGCTGTGTCTCCCTGCCACTGGGTAATGGACTATTTGCATGCAAATGGCAGTGCCTGGAAAGATTAGACAGGGTGGAGTGGATGGTGAAGAAAGCACAAGGAGGAGAATAAGGAAGGCAAGAAGACAGACAGACTTTAATAGGAGGGAAAGGAGTTGGAGAAGAATCTCAAAACCAGATGAAAGGCACAGATGAGTGCTTTTTTATCATGTTGGCTGTCTGGAGGTCTACATGATTGTCTTCGTTAAGAGGCTATTATTGACAGTTACCTCTATGTGTGTGCGTACATGTTCATCTCACTGCAGCTGTATGTTTGTGTGTGTTAGTGTACGTGATGCTCAAAGACTGAGAGAAAAAGTTTCAACGCCTGTGCCTCAGTATTTGCATGTTTGTGTGCGCCTAACTAGCTCCGAACTTGGGGAAGATAGGGCACTGTGGCATCTCTATTTCTGAAAAATTAAAGCAGGAGACCAAAGGTTTTTTGTCTGGAGAGAGAAGCCCAGGCCTCGCTGCCTCCTCCCCCTCCTCCGACTCCTCCAAATAAATAAGAATTTTTGATTACAGTAATCAGGGCCATTAATAATGCAGACGCTGTGATGATGCAGAGGAGATGAAAGATGGCTCTTCTCAACCTTTCTGTGTTAGGAGCGAGGGGAGATAGCTGCTAGCTAGCCACACATACACACACACATTTGCACATGCACACAAACGTGCACAAACACTCACCCACAAGAATTCCGCATCAGTGGAGACTCTAGACCCCAAAACACAACCTTCAAAATAATTTAAAGTTTTAGGGCTATTTTCATCCACATCCCCAATTATATTCGGTAAAACAGTCCCGACTAGTTTTACTGCTTAAAACAAGCGTTGTTGATATGCACGATAGATATAAGACACCATGGTAAGTAGCTCTTTATTTTTTATGTTATTGAAGAGGAGGGACGTTGTGGAATGTTGGAGTTGTGAATTGGATTTGGAGGATCTGATTGTCGTCTTTAACACTCTTTAAATGCGTCCTCTCACACCTACCTCTCTCTCACACACACACAATCGGAGAATATTACATAGCTCACCTTCCTCTCTCTGTGGCACACACACGTTCCTCACACCGTGTATACCTCTCCCTCCCTGAGGGTGAGTTGGCAGCAGGCCAGCAGTGGGGAGAGAATGTATAAAGAGCTATTGTGGCTGTTGTCGTTAATCAGGCTCGTATGCTATCTGACAGCAGCATGCTAGGAGGGGAGACTGTCTTTCCTAAAGCCTGGCCATACAGTCGCTCTTCCCCATTAGCCTACACCAGCCAGACAGACGGTCTCCAGTTACAAAATGCTATAGCGTAATGGCACACAATATCGAAAGAGAGAAGGAGGCAGAGCCAAGGCGACACGTGGGAGAGAGATGTATAGCACCAGGGTGGCATGAACTGGATGCCTCGCCACCCCACAAGCATCCTGAACTTCACATTGGAGCCAAGCTGTGGTTGAGTGACTGGTGATAGATGAGGGGTTAAATATGGAGCAGCCTGTGTGTGTGTGTGTGTGTTTGTGTGTATGTGTGACTGATTCTGTCTTGGCTGCTGATCCATCTTTTGGCACATCTGTGAGCATGCACTTATGCCCTGCACATGGACGTCTCTACATCTGGAAGCGTGCACGGCCATGCATACGTGGTTATATGTGTGTGAGTTCATCACAGATCCACAGAGACCGTGTCAAAGACTGTGTCTCCTACAGGTGTAAGCCCCGAGCATCTGGCTGGCACATTTCAAACGCTCAGAAAGGCAGGAGGGGTGGGGCTGTGCCACAGTCATTAAACAGCGGAGGGTTGGGGGCTGGGGATCAGGTTTGCACCACTGCAGAATACACCTGCTCATTGCAAGTCTGTCTGCCCACAATCCAGTACGTTTCCACTGAGGGCTCATGCAGCGCGGCGGCCACCCATCGAAAATGACGAGGCAGACATCTGCAACAGATCAAGACCGCAAGACCGGAGTGAAAGGGGAATACCCGTTTACAAGTTTAGATAGATTGGCAAAAGCTTATCCTCGTTGATGAAACAACAACTATTTTAAAAGCTAGAAAAGAGAAACAAGCTAGATCTCCTGGGTTTTGACTCGATAGAATCACCCAACAAAATGCAAGTGGAGATTTTTCGCCCCCAATTTGAACCGATTGTCCTCAAAAAACACATCTCATAGCTAAAAACAGATGTGTTGCCTCGTAAGCCTTAGCACGTTCCACTTATATGGAACCAGTTGTGCTGGTCTGAAAAAATTACAAGGTAGCTTTTTAAGAGGGAGGGATAATGCACTTTCTTTTGCCAAATTTCGATTCAATCTCGAAAACATAACATTTGACAGTCACTCCGGCTTTCTAGAACGACTGGCCAGGTGTGGAAAGGTGTGAAAGTAGGCATAGCACCAAGCCTGGTCTCTTTGTTGCCAGCAATGGAGGTGTTACACTTTTCGAGAAATTATGAGGAAAGTGACTGGAACCTGAATCAAGCTTTGAACAGCAGACAAGAACAAATGTTCCCTCACTTAAAGTTAAAATATTGGATTTGGTAAATGGCACACTCTTTTTTTGATCTCATATAAAGTTCAATTACTACCTCTACAGTATTATTACTAACTTCCTTTCTGGCCCTAACTTTATAACACATTTTTGACAATAGTGGAGTCTCTATTTTTGTTATGAGTATTTTCATCAAAGAATGAAAAATAATGTCTAAAAGTTCAAGTCAAGGTTTGGTGGGGTCTGTGAACTATACTATTTTGAGCCTTCACATGTTTATTATCAGGCTGGTAATAACAGATGATCTGTGATGGAAGTCAATGTCAAATGAACATAGGCATTTATAATGAGTTATTCCTACCATATACTGTAGCATCGTGATACAGTAGTAATGTAAGCCTTAAAGCGTTTACATGTGTTGATCTTTGAAAACATTATTGCCACATTAATGCACTTATTACATTATGCGGCTTCCCTACTGGAAGCCGCATAATTATAATTATATATGGACAACGCTTGACCTCTGCTGAATCCCAGTTACATCATCTCCACCCTGTAAACACACAAAGCGTGGAGTTTACACATGGATGATGGAAGCACAGTGCCGGATTCAACATTCACACTATGGGCACTTATATGTCAGCACACATCAGCTGGAGTCAACTACGCTCATGGTGTACGAGATTCACATGACAGGGTGGAGAATTAGCCTCAGAGCGAGGGTTCTGAATGGGGTCCGCAGCGCCGGTCACGTCAGCTTCAAACGAGTCAGGTTGAGGGAGGAGCGATAAGTGGTTGGATTCTCGATGCTTGTTCTGTTGCATCTCGAGGTTTTTAACCGAACCTGCCTGGATTTGGCTCATAGTTCACTTCAGTGGTGTGATTCAGACTGATTCAGACTGGACGTCCACTTATTTTATCGTCAGTTTTCGTTTGACTGAGAGTCACTCGATGTGACAGCGGAGTCTCTCCACCCCGACTCAGCATGAATGTGCCGGTCCAATCTACTCCTGTCACAGCCTGTGAGTCGTGTAGCATGTCATCCGATGCCTGCTGTGCCTGCAGATGCCAGGGCGGCTACCTCTGCTGTAGGATAGGGCACAGGTCGCCACCCCTCTGCCTCGATCTGTCTCTACCCCTCTTCTCTGCTTCAATCTCTCTATCTCCCTTCTCCTCTCGCTCCCTGTCGGCCTCCTTCCTCTTTTTCACTCTTCTGCACTGACACGTTAGTTCTCAAATCTGCCCATTATGCGCTCCGTTGGCCATGCATTGCTTTTTATATCTGGCTTAAAGCAGTCAATGACACTGAAAAAAGACAGCACATGAAAAGGAAAAAAAGGGTGAGATGGGTCTCATGGTTTGGTAGCCTTTACATGTTAGCAGCTAAGATGAAGCATCGGTGTCACTGTTTGTTTTTCTGAATGCTTCCACGTCATTCGTGTGCACAGGGTAAGACAGAAGGCTTGTTACAGTAATTGTACTTATCATTTGGCATGAACGACAGGAGCATTTGTTGAAAAAAAAGAGCAGGCCAGAACTGTTTTACACGGACAACTGTTGGGTTGGATGGACTCTGTATTACGAGTGGTAGGGTTGGACATTGTATTAAAAGTGTCCAACTGGCCCACTGTGGAGCATTGTAAAATGTTATCAACAGAAACACAATAATACTCACTGACCAAACACATCTTGGTTTATAGTTCCAACAAAAAAACCAACTCTGGTTTTGTCATAATAAATTCTCATCTCTCAGACATCCATATGAAACTTTACCATATCTACAGCCTATTGTTCCCACTGTCTCTGTGCCCGATGAATGGAGCATACCACTAACGTTTAAAGGGGAGACAAAGTGAAAAATAACAAAAATCGCACAAAGGAAAACCCATGCCAATCCACCATAGCCGGTACATTTGTGTACCATCCCTATTATTTAGAAATGTTTGAGATAGTACCATACGACACTTAATACCAGAACAATCTTTTTTATTTATCAATTTGGTTGTGGCAAAACAATCACTTGAACTCTTTTTATTTGTAATCGGTCTACAGGTATATTTCTTTATACTTTTGGGGATTTCTTTGTGTTCAAAACCTATTTTTCATTCCGACAGAAGTCTAACCCACTGGAAGCTGTTCACTGAATAAAATCCACTTTAAATCAAGAATACCAATCATAGAATAAGTAAACAAGATTACAAATCTGACCAGGTACAGTAAAGCCACATTTTAGTCACAACTAAAAACCATCCCATTATGTCTGGATGCTCTATTTTAATGGCAATGGCAGTCGGACGGCATGGCTTTTAAATGTCATTCCGGCAAGCCAGTGGCCGAACTGCTGGAGGCATAAAAGCAATTCTGGATCCTGCACAGTGTTGCAACTTTTTGAAAATATAGGGCTTTGGCCATGGCTATAGTTGCCTGTGATGGGAGTGAGCTGTGAAGACTATAATCAGTGTCAGCTCACACAGCCAGACCTGACACCGCACACTGAGACGCAATATCTCTCCCTCTCACACACTCATACAAACACACATATATGCACGTCATGGACACACACACACCCTCTCTCTCTCAATCTGTCTCTCTTTCTCCCTGTTTCTCTCAGTCTCACACCCACGCCTTATTTTCTCTATCTCTCTCTCACACACACACACACACACACACACACACACACACACACACACACACACACACACATGCATACACACGGATGAATGCTGGGCACCATTACAGCGACTGACCAAGCACACATTCATTTTAGTGTGGGGGGCTGGACAAAGAGATTGTCACTCTACATTCGGTGTATTGAGTGTGTATTGCTCTCACCAACACGAGAATGGCAGGACTTGTGTCTATCTATGTGACAGTGAATGTGATTCCCAGTGTGTGTGTGTGTGTGTGCGTGTCTGTGCGTGTCTGTGTGTGTGTGTGTGTCTCTGTGTGTGTGTGTGTGTGTGTGTCTCTGTGTGTGTGTGTCTGTGTGTGTGCTTATGTGAATTCCTTGCCTTTTATCTGGGTATAGCCTCAGAGCAATTCACAGCCTGTCACTCACTCTCCAGGACTGGCAGTAAGAGTGAGAGGGAGAGAAGGATAGGGTGGAGAAAGGAAGAGAACCAGAGAGCGGGCAGCAGGAGAAAGGAGAGAGATTAACTACAATTGGGAGATGGAGAAGGACAGCGAGAGGCTGAGAGGGAGGACAAGAGACGGAAAGGGAGTGATGGTGATATAGAGAGCGGTAGAGGCTGTTTTCTCCCTTGGGTGCATGGGTTAGGGCAGCCCGCGGGCGCAGTTGGCATGCAGCTGGGCGCACTGTCGCTCAGTCCCTCCGGCAGCCTGTGTGCTCGCACTGCCTTCACTCGGAGAGCAGAGGTCGAAGGGAAAGTGGAGTGTACTGTATGTGTGTGTGAGTGTGAGGGACTGTGGGTGTGTGGCTGCTGCTGCCTCATCAAAAATGCCAACCCTGCGTCACCATAGCCCATATCTGTTTATGGGCTCATTGCTCAGTCCCGTTGTTGCTCAGGGGGACCATTTGCAGTCACACTTGCATAATGATAATAATAGGGTGACTTGGAGTGGTTGTGAGTGTGTGTGTGTGTGTGTGTGTGTGTGTGTGTTGCATGTGTTTATGTGCTCCTTCCATTTCCTCCCCTTCCATTCATTTGTCCACCCTTGTCTCCTTAGTTCTTCTCACACTCTCACTATTAGTGCCCCCACCTCTTTTCCTCCTCCTTCTTCCTATTACTCCCTTAACTCTCCGCCCTGTTCCTGCCTCCATCCACCGAGCACCCACACACATGACCTGGCCTGACCCTGCGGGCACGCCGCAAACTGCCGGGGCCGGGCCCACTTTAACTGTACGCTGGACCAAAGGTGATGATTGCATCACAGCCATCGCTCCACCAAAACCAACACCACCAACCCGTCATTAGTTCACATGCCACATTGGGTGCGCTCATTTTTCTTCCTCCCCTTTTCTAATTTTACAAGGCTGGGATCATTTTACACCCAGAGCATTTTTTTTTTTTTCTTCAACCGCAGGGTGGTTTTGGCCTGCAAAGTATTTTACAGAGGGAGAGAGAAAAAACAGAGACACATAGAGAGCGGGCTGTCCTTGAGTACTGCAGGTTTGTATACACAGTATATTGCTGTGTTGTATGGAAGAGATGTAATAATGTGAAATTGATTCACACATGAAATGAAACAAGAAAGGAAGTAGAAAGAAGTTCAAAAGAAATGAATGTACAAAAATGTAACTGGTGGGTTTAAAGTTTATTTCACTGCTGGATGTATAGTCAATAAACCAGCAGCAGCTCACACATTAGGTACAAATATGTTTTACAGTATTTATTTCTGTGCCTTATAGGCTGTTTTTTTTATTACCATTTTTATACATAGGGTTGGACGATAACTTAAAGAGGGCCGTATCATGCTTTTTGGGGTTTCCCTTAAGCCCCTGTCACTCTGTCCCGAAATGTACACACGAATATTGAATTGTGAATTTCGCACGAAGATGGCCACGAACCACACACGAAGGCAACATTTACATTACATTTAAGACATACAACTGCAACGAAAGTAACACAAATAATTAAGTTAAAGTACTATGATACTGTACTGCAGTGGCGAGCCGTGACTTCTATACCTAGGCCCTCTGACCCCCCCTTCCCTCGAAAAAAAAGAAGAGATATTACGTCTCAACGTAGAATTCAGCGGAATATCAAAACAGTGGTCCGGGGTGCAAAACGCATCAATGACAGTGACCCTCTACCACACAAAACAACATCATTTATGTAAACACCTATCATGACAGGGCACCCACAGCCAAGTAGCGATTACAAATGAATTAAGTCGGCACGGCGGCCCGCATTGAAAATGACTTAGGCCTACCTTTGATGATCAAATCACTGAAACACAAAGTCCATCCTCCTGTCCTTTTGGATGAAGCACTTGCGGGTCATTCAGCTGATCCTTTGCCACTCCAGTTTATCATTGTAACTCAATCTTGAAAATGACTCGGTTAATAATTTCGCAACGATGTCATCACTATCACTGAAGTGAGCCATCATGAACGAACTTATGCTAATCATAAATCTATCGATTAGATTTATGATTCAAAAATAATAAAAGTAGGATAGACATGTGGATATTATCCGGCTGAACACAACGTGCATTTATCTAACAGGTTCGTTTTCCACAGACCTTATTTCGAGCTATTTTCCAAAATCCTATGGAGAAATCCCGTTGCTTTCTGTCGAGGGAATCCGAGCGAAGCTTACTTCCGGGTTTTAGGACGCGTCACTGCACCACTTGCATAGACCGTTATACATCCTACATACTTATTATACATCCATGCATAGACCTCACAGCGGGCGGATCCTGTCATAAAGTCCGCGAAAATAAAGCCCGCCCATTTAGAGGGAAGATATGATTGGTCAATTGTACTGTCATTTGACATTACTCTCGTTGAGTTACTATAGCTGGCCCTCTGTGAATGTAGAGAGGGACCAACCGGGACCAACAAGCTCTCCCGTCTTCACAGTAACTCGCAGAGACGGCATTTAACCCTTCACATTCCAACAGAAACTGAACAGGCAGATTCGAAGGATTTATTTCTTTGGAAATATTATTTTAAATACAATTAAATCAAGTTATTTTGGTAAAATTAATGAAAAATGTAACAACAAAAAAATATAAAAAATAATATATTTTTTTTGGTAATGTTTTCAAATATTATTTTTTGGAATATTTTAGGCCCTCACAGAGGGCCTAGAGGGCCCTGACGGCTCGTCACTGCTGTACTGATATTTTCAGACTTTGTTCTTTACTTTCTCCGTCTTTATATGTAGAAGATATTACGTTTTCTCCGTCATGTTGTTGTTTCCATAGCAACAACAACTTCCTGTCAACTCGCCTTCAAAATAATATATTATATCCTTTTCAGTTTCACAGAACACAAATTGGGTTATTTACATAATATGTTTACATGATTTTGTTGTGCAATAAAACAACCCGATGGACACACGATAAAGGAAATGTTCAAATTCGGCTCTGATCGTAGCAACATCGGGCCATTCGTGAGGGCATCTTAAGCCTTCGTATGACCGCCGGTGGAGTTTCTCAGGCTCCGGCAGCAAGTTCGTGAGCGGTGGCAAAATCTTTGGCATGCCAAAAAATAGTCGAAGGACCTTGCGAAGGTTCATTTTCGTGTTGAATTCGTGTGTCAATTTTGCCCTTCGTGAGGGCATCTTGTTATCATCTGTGCCATCGGGCATTCGCCCCGATCAGAGTGAGGGCGAATGCACCGATGATAACACGAAGATGACACGACTTGACAAGATGCCCTCACGAGTGCCTTACGAAGTTGCCGCTCACGAAGTTGCCGCTCACGAAGTTGCCGCTCACGAAGTTGCCGCTCACGAAGTTGCCGCTCACGAAGTTGCCGCTCACGAAGTTGCTGCCGGAGCCTGAGAAACTCCACCGGCGGTCATACGATGGCTTAAGATGCCCTCACGAATGTCCCAATGTTGTTACGATCAGAGCCGAATTTGAACATTTCCTTTATCGTGTGTCCATTGGGTGTCAGTTTCGGGACAGTGTGACAGGGGCTTTAGCTGTAGTGTGTTATATAGGTATTTGGGTGGAACGCTGAATGCTTGCTGTACAGGTGTAATTTATCATGCAGGGTCTGGATGCCACCTTTCTGTCTCAAGGCTCTGTGTCCTGCCAGCAAAACAAACAGCAGTGATGCTCATCCTGCTAGTTTGAAATCCTGCACTTGAATTTGACGGAGGATAACCATTTTTAAAGAAGTGTGTTTGATCCCATTATGCAGAGCCCATATCGTTTGAGCACCTGTGCCCACATATGTGTCTCAAAGGCAGAACAAATATGTCTGCCATTCCACATTTCTGCCATCTGACTAACCACATTCCTGCCATAGCCTGGCAATTAAAAGCCCTTACCTCCAAAATCCCCACCACATAACCTAGCCCAGCAGTGAACTAAGAGCACTAAAGCCCATTAAAATGGGAAGTGCATGCCAGCTTCTTAATCGAAACACATGTAAGCCATTAAGAGTACACTTTGAATTCTTCTCTGTGAGCTAAAGGGGGAAACAAGACACAGAGGGAGAGAAAGAGAGCCAGAGACAGACGTCAACTCAGAGAAAATTTGGGATTCTCATCTCACTTAAAACGACTTCAAAGACAGCAACGGAAGGAGAGAAATGTAGATAATAAAAAAAACACATGCAGACAAACACAAGGAAAGTAAATAGGAACTGGGGGCTTTGATTAGCGGGCTGGATGATAGCGCTAATAGGGGGGGTTTAAGCTCTAAATCCAGACTCTCGCTGTGCCTTGCGTCTTCAAATCCCCCCCCTTCCACATTTTCAGATGGTTTGGCCGCGGGCTCTTTGAATCGGGTCCCTATGGCGACAGCCCAGCTGGCGTCCAGAGCAACACTCTTTCCTGATGCTGTTTGGAAGTTGCAGGGATCATAGAAGGCCACTTCTGAGCACAGACTCTCATCTGTCTGTCTGTCTGTCTGTCTGTCTCTGTCTGTCTCTGTCTGTCTGTCTGTCTGTCTGTCTGTCTGTCTGTCTGTCTGTCTGTCTGTCTGTCTGTCTGTCTGTCTGTCTGTCTGTCTGTCTGTCTGTCTGTCGAGCGAATCAACCTCTTCAACGTCAGTTAAATCCTCACCGACATCTACTTGAGTTTTGCTAGTGGTGAGAACCAAGTGGAGTATTCTTCTATGTATCTACAAAATGTATCTGGTTCCCTTCTGTCTCATTGTCTCTTTTTATTACTCTCTTTCTCGATTTGTAATTCCTAATTCAACCTCCCACTGTCTGTGTCTTGTGGTTGTTACATAAGTGAACCCAGCTTCACACACACACACACACACACACACACACACACACACACACACACACACACACACACACACACACAGCTAGGTTTTCATTTGCAGTAACTTAACAGTACCCCTATAGAGCTAAAAACAGAGCACATTACAAACAGTAGTGAAGCTCCACAGAGATTTAGTTAGAAGTTAAAAAAGTCTAACCCTAACCCAAGTTTACACACATAAACTTAAAATGTATTTTTCTCTTATTTTCCTGCAAGTCAACTTTCCTGAGTTGATACATATTTGGGGCGATTGAAAGTATTTGAAATTGTTGCATTCTGGACCAACGTTAAATAAACTTAAATTACCTCTGAACCTTACAAATGAATGAGTTGATGTTGGTGAGGTTACACAAAAAATGGTTATGTAATCAAATGATGTATACGTGCGTTATATTCCTTGTAGGATTTCCTCCAGGAAACTGTGGTAAACCCAGATTAATCTGATTAATTTATTAGGAGACGACAACCTTAACAATACTTACTCATTAATATACAGTTATAAAATAGTGTTTCTGCAATTTTTCGATGAAAATTATTGTTTTCCCAATTCATAAAAGATGCATTACGCTGTGGTGGTCACACTGTGGCCGACCTCTGCTTTAAAACACTGTTCCATAATATTTGCATTAAAACTAAATGACTGTCCCAGACTTCTAACAAAAAGACGGTGTCTATCTTCCAGTGTCCAGGGCAGAGAGAGGTTCAAGAGGTAGCTGTTGGGACACACACCACTGAGAGGAACACACACATGATTTATATGGGCTATTTCCAAAGTGTCTTCATCCTTTCTGTCCTGTTTTTTTACTTCTGTTGTCCCTCTGACTTTTTTCTTCCTTTTGTTGTTTTGATGCCACTGATGTTGTTATTTTCTCTTTTCCCCTGCCTTTCTTATTGTCAAATCCCTCACGCACTCCTTTTGAACGTGTGGACGCACACTCACATTCACTAGCCGGCATCACAAAAACTCACAGATATACTCTTCTCTTCTCTCCTGTACCCCTCTCTCTTCCTTCCCTTAACATGTCCTCCACTTCTCTAAGATGCTCTTGTTTCTCCCTTCATCCATCTCTGCTTCCCCTCATTCTCTCTGTGATGCTTCTCTAATCCTCCCTCAGCGTCTTTGATCTCATTGGCCTCTGCTCTGATCGGCCGAGCAGACTGCTGTGGGCTTATTGATCAGGGCTGCGGCAGAGGAATCCCCATTCAGCCCCCCCTCAGTGCAACATGAATATGTCAAGCACATGGTCTCAGTTACACTTAACACTGTCAATAAAGGCCTGACGCTCTCGCTCTGCAGTCTGTGACCTTACAGATCCTCAAAAGGGAAAAAGTGACGAAGTGTGTGTGTGTGTGTGTTAGGGCTGCTCGATTATGGCAAAAATCATAATCTCCATTATTTGGGTCAATAATTGATATCACAAGTATTAAAAACGATTATCCATTTACTAAAAAAAAATGTGAACAGTATGTTTGTAACCGTTGATTACCCTGAACTTTATAATTCAACAAAAAAAAAAAAAAAAAAATCGTTTTATTTCGATTATCTTGTTTTCATAATCATTGCGAGCCAAAATCATAATTGCGATTAAAATATGATTAATTGAGCAGCCGTGTGTGTGTGTGTGTGGTAATCTTTTTAAAAACTGTATTTGAACAGTGTGTTTGCACCTCTGACAGCCCACAGTCACGCTGTGGCAGCTATTTGCAGGTAAAACACACCATTCGAAGCATGTCAAGTTGTAAACATCGTTGGTCTTCATTTGGAATAAATAAAACATGTTTGGCTTTCAACTATAAGCTCAGTAAGACTTCTTCGGGCTGAACATTAAAGCAAGTAAACATGTGCTGTACATGGCTGTTTCTTTCATACCTTTACAAGTTGGGTGTGAGTGTTTATCCTTTTAAAGAGGACATATTTTCGGGGTCATATTTCTATTATGTTCCTCTACTGTGACATGTCTCCATGCTTTAATGTTCAAAAAGCTCTTTATTTGTCTCATACTGCCTGTGCTGCAGCACCTCTTTTCACCCTCTGTCTGAAACCAGAGCCCAGTCTGCTCTGATTGGTTAGCTGGCCAGCTCTGTTGTGATTGGTGACTGCTTAGAGATGTACCGCCCTTTAGCCGATCACGTACAATGTGTTGGAGCGCCAGCCAAAAGAAGTGCAAGTGTTACATAGGGATGTTGCTATATTATGGAAGTAAACAAAGGAGTCCAATGGAGGCATTTCAGCCATAGTGTGTGAGGCAGAAACTCCCTCTGGAGGGAACGTTGGGATTTTAGCCTTTGCAGACCATTGACATGCAGAAAAACCCATATAACACACTCCAGGAAAGGGAAACCCCCAGAAAGCATAATTGGGCCTCTTTAAAACCTCCTTCCCATTCCCTTGACATACAGATCTTAGACTTAATTGTGTACTGAGTTTCTTTTGTGATCTGTCAAACAATGTTGCTTGCTCATCTTGGTCCAAACTGAAATAAAGCGGGTTGTTTTGGAAATTCCAGTTAAATGAATTGACAGTCAGATAATCTGACTCGCGGTCTGTGGCGTTTCAGGCCCTGACGTCTGCACGTATAGGGTCAGGTGGACGGTCTGGATAATAAGCACACTGAGACGAACAGACACAAGGAGGTGGGGACTGAGAAAAAGACAAAAGCGGGAGCAGATGTTAACTGTCCAATGACACGGCAGAAGGGTAATTGTACAGTGACTGGATTCCTCAGGGGTGAGCAGTCTATATGTGCACACATTGACTCCGGTTTGTACAGTATTCGTGTGCGTGCAAGGTTGTGCATGTGTGTACATTGCAGCCACAGGCAGACACATGGGAGCCTGAGGAGCGGTGAATATTACAGAGGAGTGGACCACAGAGGGACCAGGCCCACAGCCAACAGACAGGCCCCACTCATAAATCCTCTCCACACTGACGCCTTTCCCCTCTCCCTCTCCCTCTCCCTCTCTCTCTGTCTCTGTCTCTGTCTGTCAATCTGTCTTTTCTCCACTTATCCCACTGTGTGTTTGTCTCTGTTTTGTCTCGCTTGTACTTTTTACGTGTCTTTCTCTGCTTAGCTGGGAAATAGTCTGTTTTATGAAACTGTAACCCTCTAGGTCAGGGGTCGGCAATTTTTTTTGAGCCACTAGATGGCGGGCCAGAACATAATCAAAGGCCAGAGCCTCTGGCTAGACCTGCCCAAAGGGAGGTTCGTCCTCTCTAGCCCCATTTCAGTCCCATGTTAAAAGCCAGGGCAATAGAGAACTGCAGTTCCGGGTCCTAAAACCCGGAAGTAAGTTAGCATTTTTACCAGGTCCGGTTCCTTTGACAAAAAGCAATGCTATTTCTCCATAGGATTTTGGAAAATAGCTCGAAATAAGGTCTGTGTTTTACACAAATTGAAGAGACAGATCACGTTTTGTTCTACGACATTAAATACATCAGCATTGACCCCACTGGTGATTTTTGAAGAGTTTACGTGTCTGAAAAACGATGGTTGTTAACATGTGGCTGCAGTGATTCCCGCAGAAATGAAATATACTTTGGGGGAACGATTCGGGGTGGGGTGGGGTGGGGGGTGGTGCGTGAAAAAAAATGTCCTCAGAAATCTCTCAAAAATGTAGGAGCGGGGCTAGTCCTGGTGGGCTACCCAGGCTGAGTGACAAGGTGGCATCCAGGAAACTGAAATTTGCAGGTCACTGCCATCGACACCAGGAACTTCCAGCTGGCAAGTTAGTACTCTGGAAGCCAACACACGGGCACCGACCAAGAGGGCGCCCCACGCCAACATACGTGGAGGTGCTGAGGAAGGATGTGGGGGTGGAAAGCTCCACAGAGCTGGCCGGGTGTATGGAGGACCGTGAGGATTGGCGAACCCGTTGGAAAACTCGTCTAAGGACGACCTAGTAGTAGTAGTCCTTGATTGGCTCAAGTTCACACCTTTTTAGGGGCGGGGCTAGTGATGTTGTCCCGGGGATGCTTAGGAGTTGATAAAGGAGATAATCCCACTGACGTCATCATTTGATTCCAAAAGTGGGTCTGGACTCGCGCCCATAGAGGCTGTTTACCAATATAATGGCTCCCCCCAAAGTATAATTTATGGATGGCTCCCCCCAAAGTATAATTTATGGTTTTTAAAGTTTTTTTTACTCACTGAGCACTCATTGCCACCAATGCAAATGCAAATGAGTGCTCACTGAGTAAAAAAAAACAAAAAAAACACACAAATTATACTTTGGGGGGAGCCATTATATGTTAATAGGGTCCCCCCAAAATATTAACATGCTGTGGGAATCACTGGGCTGAATACGACTACAGAAGTTGTCAAGGCCGTTGTACGTCATTACACCAAACTCGTAAACACTCCCGCTAAGTTTGTTTTTCCCTGTGTTCTGCTTGAAAGCAAGTACCTGCCTCCAGCAAACTGTTAAAACAAACGCTTCAACTTGTACAATTTTAAATCTGTGGTTTTTAATATGGATCTTAAGTCGGCGTGACGTTAAAGCAGCGACCCTGCTGTAGTTCCTTTATAGCATAACGTTAGCATTTTGGTTCTGGCGACTAGATTTATGATTAGAAAATTATAAAAGTAGGGTAGACATGTGGATATTATCCGGCTGAACAAAACGTGATCCTTAAATGTGTGTCAACCACAGACCTTATTTCGAGCTATTTTCCAAAATCCTATGGAAAAATTGCATTGCATTTTTGTCGAAGGAACCGGAAGGAGTTTACTTCCGGGGTTTAGGACGCGTCACTGCGGTTCTCTATTATCTGTATTTTAACAGACTTATCTTTTAAATTGCTTCTCGTTTTGCGCCGTCCCGTTCAAATGAAATCGCCATCGATCACATTTCCATGCTCGCGCCGGGGGAGGGGTTCGGCTCGCGTCTTGTGCTGCATTCCCTTGCACTCGGACATTAGGCATTTTCTCTCATAAATGTCCGATGAGCCAAAACTTTGCTTTCAAAACAAAGCCCCTCGCCCTCCATGATCAAGCGGCTTCTCCGATTTTGTTGTCAATGTTTTGACTGGACTTTGTTACTGTTCACATATAAGTAAACATTACGTTTGAATGATTTAGTGAGCTGGTGTTTTTTTCAAACCACACACGTCACGTCCTGTTGGCTATTTCAGCACCACGCGCTGTCCACCTACTTATTGATCCAATTAGCGTCAGTGCACCCCGCTGCCAGATTGTGCCTGTGCTGTGTGTCATTCACTCTCAACTTGGATAAAAGTACAATAAGCATTCTTCAGGTGTAGGTAGATTCTCTATTCGGACATTATGGCCTATATGTGCGACTGTCGGTCCGAAAATAATATTTTATTTTTATTCTCAAAATAATTTCCCGGGCCAAATATTATTACTGGCGGGCCACCAATGGCCCGTGGGCCGCCTGTTGCCGACCCATGCTCAAGGTATATGAGCATTCAATATTAATATATATTAATTAGCATCTTGGGCAATGGCACAGGTCCATTTTGACCACTTGGTACATATTTACCAAGGAAATTAGGGCATGTATAAAGATTTTAAATCCGATTAAGATAGCAGTATTGTAATGTTTTCATAGGATGGACATTCAAAACATTATTTTCTATTTAAAGGTTACATATCATGCTCATTTTCAGGTTCATACTTTTATTTCTGCGTTTTTCCCCCGCACCAGTCAATCCTTAAATTAAATGCAGGGTTAAATCCCAGGTCAAATGTAGAGCAGTGGTTCTCAACCTTTTTACACCAAGTACCACCTGAGAACAATTGTTGGCTCTCCAAGTACCACCATATGACCAATGTTCAAATACAGTTTGCACAGTTCATGCAGGACTCAGAGGCAAATGTATTCATAATAACATTATTTATTGTCAGCCACAACTACATGTACAAAGGGCAGTCTCTCTCTCTCACTCTCACTCACTCGCTCTCACTCACTCACTCACTCACTCACTCACTCTCTCTCTCTCACACACACACACACACACACACACACACACACACACACACACACACACACACACACACACACACACACCATAACAAAATAATAACTTACTCTCACACAACAAATGACAACTGTACATACATGTCATTTCCTATACCAAAGTGTGAATATAGGCCTCCTGCAACAACCTACATCGTAACAGAAAATGTCCTATTGGGAATTCAGTTCCACAATAATAATGGAAGCCTCCAGGAGCAGATGAGCCTAAGGGCTAATAGCTCATCTTCAGTCTGCTGATGTTTGTATTGTGGTGTCACGTGTGAGGACATAATTCACTGTGTGTTTGGTGTGTGTTGCAACACGGACCCGTTAGCGAGGGCACCGGGTTGGTTTTTCATTCATGCTAGCTTCACATGCAGTAACAGCTAAGGTATTACCTGTCTGATGTTTCAAGATAATAAAGTGTGGAGTTCTATACTGAACACCCCGCCTCCGACTCCCATTCATCGGCTATACACTATTGCCATTTATGTGGTGGCAAAGTAAAAAAGAAAAGAAAAAAGATAACAATTAAGGACAAGTGTGTGCTTTTTCAGCTTTTGACCTCGGTCGCAGCCTTCTCTCCATTCTTTGAGCAAATGCCTTCTTCCTGAGTCACTTCTCTCCTCCATCACAGCGGCTGTGCATATCACTGTTGCGTTGCTGGCGGAGCCTGCGCTTGTGCTCGGTTGATGACTGTCCTCCTCCTCATTCACTTTCGCTGGTAATATTCTCCTCTGTACCTCTCTTCTGAATACTTCCTGTTTTGAGCCACGTTTTTAACATAATTCAGCTTTCTTCTTTCTTTAGCTTGCTTGCAACGTTCGCTAATCGTTCGCGGGTAGTATGGTCGTCATTAGCAACGCCAGAAATACATTTAGAAAAAAAAATTGTTTCTAAATCTAAAAACAACAATAGCCTATTAGATAGATACAACTTATTGTCATTACACAGTACAGGTACCATGTAACGAAACGGTTTCTCTGCATTTGACCCATCCTAGTGTTAGGAGCAGTGTGCTGCCATTATGTACGGCGCCCGGGGAGCAGTGTAGGGAACGGTGCCTTGCTCAGGGACACCTCGGTAGCACTTGGTCTTTCCGGGACTTGAACTGGTGACCTTCCAGTTGCCAAGCCAAGTCCCTATGGACTTCGCCACCACCGCCCCCTAGAACTTATTTAAACCACAGTTTCAATTATCTCAAGCTTATTTTCATTCGTTGTAGTATTTTGATAGTATGATTTATTTTGTAATTAATGTTATTCAATCAAGCCTCAAACTGATGGCACTTGTCCCTATAGCCTGTTTTAAATTGAAGTTGTCTGAGGTCCTTACCACCAGCTGCTCTCGCAGTAACAAGTATTGTACCTTACTGTCCCAAATGTGCACAATGTAGGGAGTGCTTTTCGTCTTTTTGTTTACTTAGTTGTGTTTTCTGTATTTTATATGTCTGTGTTATGTGTAAGAACGTGTAACGTTGCCGCCTTCTTGGCCAGGTCAGCATTTTAAATGAGATTTTGTCTAAAAAAACAAACAGTGGTACGTGTATACCACAGGTTGAGAACCACTGCATTAGAGGGTCTTGGGCATTTTGTGTTCATGTTTTGTTTAAGGTCTGTTTCCTTGTTACTTGTTTTTGTATTTCTCCTTGTTGATGTTGCAAGTGGAGCTGCTGTAATGCAAGAACACTTTCAGATTTGAGCTGATAATAAAGTATTTTCTTATCATATCGTATTGTAGCCAGTTTTTCATGATACTTTCCCTTCAACTTACAAACCTCTGGTAGTTTTAACAGACAGCTACATTTCCTTTCACCTGCACATATCCAAACCACACCGAGTGGTGTTTTTGTCTGCTTCTCCAATTGCTGTGTCAACTTTGGAAAAGCCTGAATTAAAATCAATAGGCATGATCCTTGGTCACAAAGGAGAAGATGTCATTTTTCTAGGATCATCGTGTGCTGGCAAACTGAGTGGTGAAAGAAACGACACTGCACTTTCACATCATTTCCATTGAGGTCTGTCAAAAATGATAAAGTTAATATTACTTTATCATTTTAATAAATAATCTATGTTTCAACTCAAGACTACCATCTTCTGTCAGAGGTGTCAGTTGCTGACGGATTCATTGAAATTGATGCTTTTACTCTTAAATAAACTGCAGTGAGTTCATCTATAATGACAAAGAAACGCAGTGCCACTATAAATAATTAAATAAATACACAGAAATATTTTTGTACACATAAACCGCCCACGTGGCCCTGTGTCTCATCTTACCTTCTGTCTGAATATACCTGTATTCACCCTCTTTCTGAGACACAGACTGAGGCTCTCTTTTTAAGCCTACCTTCCGTTAATATATGACACACCTTTGCAAATATACTTCTTAAGCTCTTGGTGTACACTCAGTAAAGCAATTTGAGAAATATTCTGTGTATTGCACTCTGCCGCTGTAGAGTTTTAAGGCAATTCCACTCTGATCCCGGTTGACCTCATTGATCGACATCAAAACCCTAAACTCTCGACACCTCTGATACTCCTTTCCACTAAAGTGAGTTCTGTCCGAGCCTTGCGTTGGGGCAAGTGAACAATTTGAGGTTCAACTCTTCAACAGAAGAGAACTGTTTGCTTTCCAACCAATTTAAAGCCCGATTACGTCACCATTTATGTCGCTGCTTTCCCCTTACAGCCAGTGCATAACAACAAGGCCTTGAGAGCTCTGTTTATGTCCCTCTTATATTTATATAAGATTTATTTGCAAACTCTACTCCTTGTCAAAGTCGTCATGAACCGTTGTTGCTCAGTAGTTGGTGCTCAAGTTGAACCAATTTCTCAGGGGCTGGCAATGGAAAAGATAGTTTGCAATCGTACTCTTATAACTGGACCTGGAACTGCATTGGTTGAAAAGGGACATGAGAGGGGATAATGGGGAATGCCAGTAAGGGTTCAACAGAGCTAAACATACATGTTTACACAACAAAGTAAAAGATTATTCTTTTAAACCTATAATGAGTTGCAACACTAGGAGGTTGAGGGAAAGGCCAGCTGTCACAGAGAAGAGACGCAATATTGTATAAATATGGGGATAACAGCACACATTTTCAGACAGGTTTCTCCTTGAAGGCATTCATTGTGCTTCACTTAGTTGTTTACATGGAAAGTGACAGAAAGGTTTTGTCAAGAATGAAAAAAAAGAGCTAGGGATAGAAGTTCAAAGTGGGTGTAAATGTTGGATTTCTGGAAAGTTAGGAATGATGGGACAGATGACTGCATCTAAAAGGTGTTTTTTGAATGTGGGATCCCAGTCATACAAGTTGTGGCCACATACAGTGTCCGATCTTTGTAAATGTCGCACATCTGTTGATTTCTCACACCTATCATGATCAGAATTTGCCACGACTAAACATCAAAGAAATTGCTCCACCTATCTGACTATCTATACCTAGCAGTGTAACAAAGTCTTGTCTAAAGAAAACACATAGAAACTGTGTTATTGCACTAATGATAGGTGAGCGTTGCTGAACAAAAACTCAACATGTTCCCATTCCTGTCCATCGGCCCACCTTGACGGCCTCCCTGTTTCTCCCCAGGCTGAGGTGTCAGCGAGGCAGAGATCTTTTCAGCAGTCAGAGTGTGTTGTGAGTGGCAGAAATGAGATTGATTTTAATCAGAGAGCCTATAATTACATTGCTGTTGCTGTTGTCACTGATGCTGACAGAAGCCAGCCCTCCTATCTGCCTGTCCTTCAGTATGACTACACCTCTTTGTCTTGCTGCCCAAAGCCTGTCTCACTGTCAGTCTGCCTCTCTGTCCGTGTTCCTCTCAGTGAACCTGCCTTCCTGTCTGCCTGGCTCTACGTCTGACTGTGTTTCCTGTCTTAAAGCATGTTCTGTGTGTTTCTCCTTAATGGCCATGCACTAAGCAGTGTAATTACTTTGTTTCCTTGCACGCTCCTCTGACACAGACACATACGCTTTTTTGCAAGAATGGACAAAGACCATGGCAGCCTTGGGATGGCAGCTCAACGTGACTTTGTTTTCACAACCTTCTGCGGAAGTCTGCTTCCTGTTGGACTTGTTTGTGCGTCTAACCCATACAGTCTATGGTCTAACCTTGTGTAAATGAGTGTTGTAAAGACCGACCTTATCCTCAGACTTTTACATCTCCTGTTTGCAATTGGCACTTTTTCTGTGCCGAGTCAAACCATGCTAATTTGCGTTTCCTTTACTAGTGTTAGGGCGCCTAGTCCTGCCCGAGATGGACCATCTCCAAGGGGGTTTGTGGTGACGTTTCCCCAACCACAGCCAATCCTTAGCAGTGGCGGTTCTAGACCAATTTGACTGGGGGGGCCAGTTATTTTCTGAGGGGGGCACAATAAATGCAGGACGAAAAAGAGAACTAGACAGTATGAAGTAATTGCGCATAAGAAAACAATGCAATCCAGTTATTGGTATTTGTTTCAGTACACTTATTTATTTCAGATAGATCTTATAGTTATTACTGTTAGCTTCAGCTTAAGTTATAGTGCAATGTTTGCACTAACACCATATTTATATAAAAATAAAGGCAATGAACAGTTACATCTCTACTTTACATAAGGGTGTCTGCACAATCTCACATTACAGCAACAAAATCCTGCGGTTTTTGACAAACCGAGTACCAGAAAATATACATACAAAAAAAAAAAACGTTTCATTGTTAGGGGGGCCACAGGGGGGTCAGAGGTCAGTGTTAGGGGGGCACTGGCCCCCCCTAGATCCGCCCCTGATCCTTAGACAACCCCTTCTTCCCATCAAACAAGCGTGCTAAACTTAACTGGTTCAGAAGATCAGGCAAAGAGAAAGAGGTTTTTAAAAGTGTGTTCAGCTCTCATTACTTTTGTAGCTTCTAACTGAATCTCCGTGATTTGATGTTTAGTTTCTCTCCTGGGTCTCTGCTGTTTGTACTTTTAAGATCTCGAATGTATTTGAATATTTCGCTTTCTGCTGAAGAAGAGTCGTGTTTAGTTAAGGCTGATAAAAACACGGCATTTCCTGATTGTTTTGCTTCTTATTAACGTTTTCTAATTACAACATTACAGGGGATGTTTATTGTGATGGTTTCATAGGAAATTAAATATGTTTATATCATGAAGTTTGCGTAGATTTTTAAGTGGCTATTTTTCACTAAATACATTTGTAAATCATATCAATTATATGTGTTAATGTAACTGCCAATTTACACAATACTTAAAGTCACAAGTATGCACACCTTCTAGCCCAGTTGTAGTGGAGATAAAAAACCCCAGTTAGGAATTGTAAAATGTAAACTTGCAATTCAAGCTGCATCGTTTCCTCAAATAGTTACCCTAAATGTCTATTTTAAAACCAAAGCCAAAACAAAAATATTCTGATAAAAAAAATAGCACATGTTTCCTATTTAATAGATCTTTTAAAACTGTATCCGTCTCTGAGAAGCAAATGAAAAACAGTGAGGCTCTGAAACAAATCTTTCTTAAGTTATAGTTATACATGTAATTTAAAACATAATCATTGGAATAATTACAATGTGTGATGTTCATAATTACTTTAATATTTGTGTCATCATACTCTGTGGGCTGGACAGAACTCACAAGTATAAATGGAACGATACGAAATAAAGTTTTTACAATAAATGTTGCATTTTGATTTCAAAAACATGTTTTTATTGTACTTTGGGAAAATAAATAATTAATTGTCTTATCTAACGCATAAATCCAATTCGTATTAAGTTAAATTCGTTATAATTGCTTTTCTCAGTGTATCAATGAGTTAATTGATCATAATGAAACAATTAAAATGTATAATTATTCTGATTGTGCACTCAACACTCCATAGATCGTACCAATTACTTAAGGTTTTCTATGCTCACAAATAGTGGTGAACAGATGTGGAATTTCTCCCACGGTCTTTAAAGTAAGCATTCGCAACATTTAGATACTCCTAATTTTTGTATTTTATTATATATGTTGGATTGTTGGAGGAGCTCAGGTCAGAAGAATTTCATTGCCATTTCTACACTGTAGATTTGTGCATATGACAATAAAACCTTTGAATCCTGGAACCTGGCTTTAGCAATATTAGTACAGAAGACATATGTTGAACATAATCCTGTAAAATAAGAGCTGCAGGTCTCCATGGTGGTCGGGTCGATTGGTCCTTTGTCTCCTTGTTCAGGAGTCTGTCTGACTTTGCAGTATTCAGCGTGGTGAACTCTGCTTCCTGGTGGCTCAGAGGAGATGTGACACAGTGAGAGGATGTTGCCACTAGCAAGTCAGGATGGCAAAGGTCATCTTCTCCATCACCATCAGTGCTTTAGGACGGGTGACAATTAAGTGACTGTAATTCCCTCATAAACAAGGTCAAAGAGACTGGAGTTAGAGAGTTGGGGAGGGTTGGAGCATGAGTCCGGACCAGAGAAGCAAGGAGGGACGGGAAAAGCTGAGAGATGTAGCAGATAGAGGCTGGGTGAGTGAGGGCGGAGGGGGGGAGTACAAAAAAAAAAAAGAGAGGGAGATTTGAGAGACAGAAGGAAAAGGCAGTATTAATATTCACAGACTCCCAGCGCTTCCTAAATATTTTATTACTTCCAGCTGTTTGATGTTAAGGAGACTCACCAGAGAGCCCCCCACTAACACACGCACAACTCACACTAATAAAAATGGATACATTCACACACACCATCTCAAAGCCGCATCCACAAACCCACATGCAAGTCAACAGCAACAAACAAACTCACACAACCACAAAGTCGCAGTCACATGGACACCGAAACATGGACACCAGCGAACACACACTCATTACACGTACTGTATGTGCACAGCGGGAGACACACTATAAAAACATGCATGTTTACAGCCCCAAAGTAGCACACAGCAAACCGCATGCAGCGTGGATACATACCCGTGCATAACCATAAAACACTGCTTTTGAGAAGAAGTCACTCACTCACGCACAAATCCACGGAGCTGACTGTACATCAATCATAATCTGTCTTTCAGGACTTCTGTCACGATTATTCATTTATTTATTGGCTTATATGTTTATTTGTGTATTCATTATTCGTTGGACTGACTTTCTTTTTATTTGCCAGCTTGGTTCCGAGGGGAGAACGGGAGAACATTCATCTTCTGATGAGAGCAGTCATTAATTCAGAACAGGCCCATCCCTCGCTCTCTCCCTTTGTCAGTCGGTCTCTCTCCCTGTCCATCAGACGCTCTCTCTCGCTGTCTGTCAGCCCATCAGCACAACTTTCTGCCTCAAAAAGAGAGAGCCTCTCCGCTCACTCTCAAGTGATTAAACCTCCATACCTCTTCTGCCCTCTGTCATCACCTTTACTATTTATTAATACACCTTGTTATCCTCTTATCTTTACTGCTGCTCTTACTTGTTCTTTATTTTTCAGATTTATCCACATCAAAAAACCCATCATCCATCAGCTTAGTATGGACGGAGTGTAAAAGTGGACAACTCTTCATACGGACAGACAGAACATATTTTACATAAAACAAAAGAGGCTACATTGGTGGTGATGGTGTGTCACTATAAGTACCGGTTAATATGACATTTGATACATGATAGATGTGATTTTCTCAGGTTTATCAGATGCCAATTGACTGCACAACAGTTGAGATGAAGAATAAGATGGCCGTTTATGAATCCCGAAGGGGAAATTCAGTTTTTTACTCTGTTGAATTCACACAGTGCAAATACAGACATGCATAGAAATACAGATATGCACAAACACGCACATTTCTATCGAGAGGCTACAGAATGAAGATGTTTTCTGACTTCAACCGCCGACCCTTCAGTTCCCAATCCAAGTCCCTATAGAGTCAACTAAGCCACTATAATACCTTGAAGATTTTACAACTCTGGAAAGTTATCACAGAGACATTTTTCATGTTACTAATCTAACAGTGCACTTGCATTAAGGTCCATTTAAGTTTAGGTCCAACGTTTATATACACTTCTAAGGGACATGTATAATGTCGTTTTAGTAGAGTAAATAGTTTTGTTTTGCATCGTCTCATCTTTTAAGGGCAGTCCAAATATTTTTTATGAGGTTATAGGAAGGACTTTGGGAATACCATTCAAGGAGCATATAACACTACGAGCAAGGATTTAGACTTTTTCATAGATTTTGTTCTCCTTCATGTCAACGTTCATGAGTTGGAAATATTACTTTACAAAGTAATATACCAGTGTGTGGCATTACAGTTATTGATTGGGACCCAAATTGCGTTGCTGGATAAGCGGCAGCTGCGACCAGAAGCTTGATAACTTGCTCCATTGGTCGATCCATCCACAAAGATTTCCCCCACCCATAGGCGGCCTCAGGTCTAGCCATAGGAAGCTGAAAGTTGGCATGAGTGTTTCTGTTTGCAGATCATGAACCATGTGCTCACAGTTTTTGCAAATCAAAGAGATATAATATTGTTTTGCCTTTACATTGGTTGCTTTAGAAACCCCAGTGGTCTTGCTGAAATAAACGAGGGGGCCGAATTTTTCCACAACGCGATATCGGTCGGAACATTCCCTCACTGTGAACATACTTGTATAACTTGTATAAAAATCATATTCCCTCTCTCTCTCTTCCCCCTCCAAACCCCCCTCTCCCGATCTGTCTACCCCCCGTGTTCCCAAGCCCGTTAATCAGCAGATTGTTAATGAAGGCCCGAGTTCAAAGACACAGAGAGGGAGAGGAGGCACACAGTGGTAGATGGGGAGGAGTTCTGGACCAACTGTCTGTTTGTCAAAACATGTCCACCCGTCTGTCTTCTCCTCTGATGTGCGCTCCCCGGTGAGGACCACAACACCGCATTTTCTCTTTGGGTTTTCCCTTTCATGTTCCATTAAATGTGAACGAGAAGGAGACAGAGAGACAGCCAGAGAGGGAGATTAATTACATGTTTCAATAATGGAGATTAATTAGTATTATTTAAACATTGACAGTATCAACTAGACGTCAAGCATTTTGCGAGGCACACACTAGACTTCTCCTTTTAATTGGTAAATTCATGTCTCTCCGTGGCAGCCTAAAAGTCATCTCTTCACATCTTTTCCCTCCGTGCACTTTTCCTTTAATATTGTACATCAACTCAGCTGGCATCCAAAATTGTTGCTTTCATGTATATCATTTTTGTGTTTATTCCTACCTTTTATTAAGCTTGCAAAGTTGAATAAACTTCCAGACATTTTAATTGTACTGCTTTTCCAGTACATAGACAAAGCATAGCTTATTATGAACAACTATTTCAAAGTAAAACATGGCCAAGTCAGAAGCACAAAATAGTCAAACCCATCCCCTCCCTTTCCTTCTCCTGATGGATGCCAACTCAACAAATATTAGAAAGAGATCAAATCAATTGTTTGACTGTGTTTCTATACACCGATTGAATGTATATGTATAGATGTGTATGTATGGTCACATGTATGTGTATTGTATGTATATATGTATGTTGATATGTATGCATATGTACATAGACATTTGCTATTTCAAACAACCCCTGTGTACTTTTTCGTTTTTATTTTATTTTGACTAATTTTCTTTGCTATTTCATTTGTCACTTTCGGGTCTCTAAAAATATATGATTTGAAAAACTGTACTTGTATTATAATGTGACCCCAAATAAATAAAGAGATCAAATCAAGCATATGGGCTGTGAGATGTCACACAACCACGAAAACATGCCAGAGCTCTGCAGCCTTGGCCCCAATTTGAGAGGGTGACAGGAAACAGTGAGGGGAGAGATGGCAGAGTTACTGTAGAGAGGCGAGCGTGAGCTCTCAAACCACATCCCAACACCACAGGGCGACTTCACCCTCTTTAACAGCACCATATTTCCCCAAAATGTATCAGACGTAGCACGTGATAGCAAAATGGCAGTGAAATCTCTGATAAATCCAGGGAGCTTTTCTCTTGAGGGAAGGGCTGTCTGCTAAAATCATTTAAAGGGAGTGACGAGAAATTCTATACAAATAACGAGAAGTAAGTAAAAATAACTCCTTCAGATATATCTTAGGGGTTAAACGAAGATTACATGGACAAGAAAGAAAAAGGAACACATTTTTGGTACATAGCGTGATGCACAGTTTCAGTCTTGGTTCTTTGTGAAATAATATAGAGCTCTTCAGGCCTTTAATTAAAATCAAATAAAGGAATCTGAGGAGCTAAAAATCACTCTTTGATGGAATAGCTTTCATTTCTATCTGTGATGTGGGTGCTCAAATAGACATTGGTTAATCTTTAAGTGGTCTCAAAAGACTGCAACATTGAGCAACCATGTATGTGTGCTTTTTCTGCAAAGGTCTGTTACATTCATTTGTTTACATGCCCTGCCACCTCAGAGCTATCAGTTATTGACCTATGGTCTGAGGCGGCATGAAGCTTCACTCCATCTATTCCGAGATACGTAGTTGTGAGGGTTTGAGATGTACACTGAAGTAACAAGATCTCTGGTTGAACTCTCACAAGACGGAGATGGGGGAAGCAGAGAAAAACCAAGCAGCGGGCATCCGCCTCATACTCGGCTCTACAGGGTGCATTTGTGTGCGTGCATGAGTGTGTGCGTTTATGTTGTGGGTGTTTGTGTATCCCTTCTCCAGCAGGACCCCCAGATCAAAACCGCAACCCACCCTCCCTCCCCATTTCTCTCTCTTTCTCCGTCTCTCCACCCCCTCTCTCATTAAAAACTGCAGGCCCTGGCTTCTAATTAAATCCCACTTGAAAAGTCTTAAAGTCAGCCTCAGATTGATTCAATTTGCATTTCTGAACAGAGAACATTGCCTAAAAGGATTAATAAATTGGACGAAAAAAAATTCCTTCTTTCTGCGCCACGCCGTCAGAGCTTGTAAGACAACATCCAAAGAGAAATATCCCCCCTCAACAAACGTCTATCCAACATATGCTCTTGCTCTCTCTCTTGCACGTCCCTCCCAGGATGCCAGCAGAGATGTGGAAGTGTGTGTGTGCGCATGCATGTCCTCGTCTGTGGAACAAGCACATAGTCCTCTGAGGCACAGGCACGCAATCTGACTCTCACTGTGTGTGTGTGTGTGTGTGTGTGTGTGTGTGTGTGTGTGTGTGTGTGTGTGTGTGTGTGTGTGTGTGTGTGTGTGTGTGTGTGTGTGTGTGTGTGTGTGTGTGTGTGTGTGTGTGTGTGTGTGTGTGTGTGTGTGTGTGTGTGTGTGTGTGTGTGTGTGTGTGTGTGTGTGTGTGTGTGTGTGTGTGTGTGTGTGTGTGTGTGTGTGTGTGTGTGTGTGTGTGTGTGTGTGTGTGTGTGTGTGTGTTGTGTGTGTGTGTGTGTGTGTGTGTGTGTGTGTGTGTGTGTGTGTGTGTGTGTGTGTGTGTGTGCCTGTGTGTGTCTGGGTATTTGTGTGTGAGAGGGGCGACTTTGTTGGAGCGTGCCAGAGTGCTGAAAGTGACAAGGAGGCACAGTGGGAAAAGATCCTTGCTGTACTGTATGCATGTGCAAAAACAGACCTCGGCAGTGGAGCCATGCATTTGGCTAGTGGACACCTACAGCAACATGTTTGCAAACCCAAAAACATATCGGCAGCCAGAGCCAGAATCAATTAGTGCGATAAAACGAAATGAGCAAGTCCCTTCAAACAAAGCAAAAGCTGAGACCGTTGCCAGAAAAGAAAAGCAAGCACTAATACAAAGAATTACAATTGGATTGAAACAGAAGGTCCGTCTGGAAATGTACGAGTACAGGCTCTTTGTGCATTTGTGACATAAGAAGAATATTCCTTTGTGACATTTTGTCTGATTATACCTATCAGGTGGATTTGCAAAGAAATATTATAATTTATTTTCCTTATAAGTTCAGTTCTTTATGTTTATGATGTTTTGATCCGATCAGTGGAGATCACTCATGATCCTTCGTTCATAAAAGCGCTTTGCAAGCGTTGCAGAAGAACTGAATGTGTTGCTAATGTTTTTCCTGTATACCCACTGTGAACATTTGAAAAGTATGACTTAGACCAGAGCAGACTGTTGGATGGGAGACATTGTCACTGTTGTTATTTGCTACTCAAACTGGCTTGTATAATGGCTGAATGACTTTAATAGACTGCTGGGAGCTCAGTGGTTGAAGCCGTATTAATAAAAAACTAGAACCACATGGAGGTCCTGACAAACAGACGGGCACACAATGTACAGTAGGCATGGCTCCACTGCACAGCACTTGGTTTGTCTGTAATTACAGCAACACAGGAAGAAACTACAATTTGATTCGTCCTCGGATACATCTAACACATAGAACTGTATGAAAAGGAAACTAAGCCCAAGATGTTTACCTTATAATATTTGATATTTATTGAAAATAAGATCCATATTTAGAATTAACGTCTGAGAGTTTAAAGAGGATCGTGAGGGCAAAATAATAAGTGGTATGGTGCTGTGCTCAGAGGAAAGCACAATATAATCATGATGAAATTAATTCACAGAGAGGAAAGTGGCAGAATGATCTTGCCCTGCTTTGTATAAACCAACACTGACCCCTAGTGATATTAGTTAGGATAACCAGAAAGTGATTTGCATAATGCCTGGATGCATGCAACTGTGAACAACCTTATGTCTCTTAATTTCTCCCTTGAGTGTGTGTCTATACATGTATGTTGTTTTTTTCATTGTTTTTCAAGTGTGTGTGTGTGTGTTCATAGTGCATGCACAGGCCATGCATGTGTGTTTGTTTCTCAACACACAGTCTGTACAATCAAGAGAACACTTAAGTATAGTCTGAGTACAGTGCGATACCATGAGGTGTGTGTGTGTGTGTTTGTGTGTGTTCTAATAATGGTGCCTGGTGGACTGGGGCTTCCTTTGATGCAATGAAGGCTGACAGGCGTGAAACAGGTCCAATCAGGCGCGTGGGCACTGCCAATTAACCCTTTTCACCGTGTGAAACCAAACATAATTGTCTTGGGTGCAGGGGGCCACTGGGCCATGGCCTGCCCAGCGTAGGCTGAAATGGGCATTAGCAGTGCTGCCAGGTGACCATTACACACAATTGAACTGCTGGGGGTTTCTCCAAATCACACAGTTACAGTTGCTACCCAGACG
Organism: Gymnodraco acuticeps; assembly: GCF_902827175.1. Classification (NCBI taxonomy): domain Eukaryota; kingdom Metazoa; phylum Chordata; class Actinopteri; order Perciformes; family Bathydraconidae; genus Gymnodraco; species Gymnodraco acuticeps. Next base: position 193,577 of record NW_022989820.1, read on the forward strand.
TAATTGGCATGGCATTACTAAATGGCCCCTATTTCTAATTTTCACACCTCCACAATTTATCTGGAGTATTTTTAGACTCATTGTACTGTGCCAGGTTTATTACACTTCTGCAGGCATCTGTATTTTTGTGGTACTTTGCTCCGATTTAGTTCTGCATGGGAGCATGGATGATACAGTGTTTGAGATATTAAATGTCTCTATTTGTAGTGAAGCTGCTATGATTCTGTTAACAATGTTATGATAATATTAACTGGAACAGATAGTGGTTAATAAGTAAAGCTTTGTGTGCACTGATAATCACATTGTATTCATGTTATGCTCAAGGCAAATACCCCACGTTTTTATTCAAACACCAAAAACTAGAGCAGTTTAAATTAAACTAGAGCAGTATTCTGCTGCAATAATAATGTTAACCAAAATTACATTCCTATTTGTCTTGTTTTTATATTCTTGCGATTAATTAATTATCATGACTATTAACATAATGTGATACAAATAAAAACGTTTTATTCATGAGACTTTATTTTAAATTAAAGAGCTGCATAAAAACAATGAAAAATACATTACATTAGCTGCATTATTGCTAGCAATAGCAGTCTCAGCGCCACTTGTTTAGGTTCTTGAACATTTTTGTTTGCGCTATTACATTTGCTGTTCTACGTACAATTTGTGCAATAGCCTTTAACTACGTAACATGTATTCATAAACAGGCCGTAAGCTTTACTTATAATACAAATTAGTAATGTATTATTATATTAGTAATGCCACTCAATTGACAGTTGGTTATACATAGGCCTAATACATAATAACAGTCCTGCGATCAATCCCTCTGTGGCAGCGGGGTGGGGTTAGGGCGCCGGCTGCTGGAGTGAAGGGAGTGGCTCGGCCGGAGGCCAGACAGCTGATCGGAATCAGGTAATCAGTGCCGGAATAAAAGCATGTCGTAACCTGGTTCTGGTCTGTTTTGCAGTAGGCGGGATCCTGGAAGGTGGCAAAAGGACCTGTGAAGGTTGCCACACGGGCAACGTTGGAGACTCGTGGATACTTTTGTTTGGAGCTAATAAACGCCTGTGTTACACGAACCTGCTCTTTCCGTCCATATTTGAACCCTGTGTGAGCGGAGAGGCTCACACCCACCTTCATGATGTTCATGATGTTTACGTATGTGTTATTTATATAAATCTGTATTCACACACAATCAGTGGCCAAACTGCACTGATTGTTAACTAATTGTAACTATCACAAATACAGTCTGCTAATAAATGAGCACAATTTCAATTGGGCAAATAGTACTGTACATCACAGTGTGCATACTGTGTACATGCATTATATGTTTTGGTACTGCATGTAAGAGATACTAGATCAATTATAATTGGGATAAGATAAGATCATGTATGAATCCCTATAGGGAGATTCAGGTGTCAAAGCAGCAACAGAACTAAGAGTGAAACACAGGAAAGAAAAGAAAATAGTTCATACAAGGATCACGATAATAACAAATAAAGAATGTAGGATGATTTTAAAATTACATTTATTATTATGAATATGTTAAATACATAAACATGTGAATTGGAAGTGCAAGTCTAAAGTAGGTAGCCTACATTAGGGTGCAAGTAATTAAGTGCAGGCTGTTAGAAGTGTTTATTTTTACATAAGGATATTTTATATATTTATAATGTGTTTCATATTGTTATTGTTTCATGGCTGTCTTTCTCCTTCCGCCAGGGGTCGTACTTTAACCCTCTCTCCATCCTCCATCCTGCCCGCCTGTGTGACTGACTGCCCAACGAGAAATGTTGGCAAAACACCCCCTCCTCATCGTGTAGGGAGAGAAAATATGGCGGACAAGCGCTAAATCCACATCAGAAACAAACACACACGTTACAAAGCAAGGTAAACATCCTCGGATACATCGAGCACGTCCTCTTTTAGCCTCGGCTTCAGCATTGCGCCCAGATTTCCACTGGTTAGCCTCTTGTATGCTACTCTGCTCCCTTTCTGCTAATGCTAATATTTATAATCAGGAGCTAACGAGCCACCTAGCATGCTAACGTAGCATCCCGGGCAGTGGGCATGTATCTGTGTTGCAGTGCGTAGCATAGCATGCTGGAAGTGGTGTCTGCACGACTGCACTTTGCATGCATGGTTTGTTTTCATTCATTGTTAATGCTTTATACCTTAAAGTCTATCCTCAGTGCAGTGTTTGTCTCCTGAAATAGCAATTTTCTCACGTAAATGAGCATCTAACCTGAATGCAAATACACCCCAGGAGAGGGCGGTGGGGGTCCCATGTGTTGGCTTTGTGTTTTGAATGGAGCACAACACATTTCTTCCATGTGAGACGCGATGTTTGTGGCTATAAATGGCAACAGCGTCCCGTGTAGATGGCAGAGAAGTGGCACAAGCTGGGTGTTGAGTTGTAAACACTCAGTGGGTCAGCAACAGGAGGGAGGAGTGCCTGCTGCTCTCTAACGCCAGTCCTGTCACTTTACCCAGACGGAAACACGCAGGGACCGGGCCGCTTTCATTTGGACGCCACCCCCCCTTGGCGGAGGAAAAAGGCGCACTTCCATTGAAGAGGAAATCATCCGGGGAGGAGAAACACTGCGAAACGGTTATGAAGTTTTAAGGTAGGCAATGTTTATATGAGCACCAAGTTACTTTGTCAGTTCTCTGTTGCTATGTTGGGCGAATTTCTTTGCGACTTTAATTATAATACTTCTCTGAATAAAGCCGCTGTAAATGTTATTTGGACAAGTGTCGCTATAACGTTACTGTGTGTAACGGGGGTTTTGAACACTTGCATAATTAAGTATAAGAAACTTTAAATGTTCTTGATAATTGGCAGGTTTTGTCGCCAAATATGTGTCGCTATATTTTACATATCAAAGTTATGTTAGTTAGCTTGTTTCTGCCTTATCATAAACGTAAATATAATCTTAGTTGTGGTCTATTTTTGATTTACTTAATGTCAAATAAATGCCACTCTGGTTAAGAGCAACATGTTGTAAGGCTCACTTACTCCTAATGTAACCTTAACCAACTTTACCAACCAGACACAACATCCAGGTCAACAGGTCAGACTGAACAAGTGCTTCAAGTAATAGTATTTCTAGTCCCACAGTCCCACATTAAAAGTCCCTGGGTGGGACTAGAAATACTATTACTTGAAGCACTTGTTCAGTCTGACCTGTTGACCTGGATGTTGTGTCTGGTTGGTAAAGTTGGTTAAGGTTACATTAGGAGTAAGTGAGCCTTACAACATGTTGCTCTTAACCAGTGGTTGATATTTTGCGAGTAAAGCTTTATCTTCTTATAAACCCAAAATTATATTTTTATTTTGAATGAGATTACTACATGGTATAGATTCATATATTATCTTGTAATAGTCCTGTAATACAAATAAAAGCAATTTGAGCTCAGTGATACACACACATGTTTGAGGCAGTTGGTGATATATATATATATATATATATATATATATATATATATATATATATATATATGGTTAATATCGTAGTGATTTAGAGGCTATAGTTTGTGCTGCTGTTTTATTACGAGGTGTTTCCAATATTTGGTCCCCTTCGTAAATATCAATTACTGCCTGAACATGCAGTTAGCACAGCAAGGAGCTTGTATTGCATTTTGATATTTAAGTGAATCCTTAAAGTGTGAAAAAGCTGATTAAATCCAGATGTAGTACATTGTCTACATTGTAGTACATTGTCTCTCGGGTCTCTTTGTTGAACTTGCCTCGGGTTTGCCTCCCATGACGACCTCCTGCCTGGAGAGTAGGCCAGCGAGCTACACAGATAACAGGGGCAGCGCTCTGGTTTCCCTTAGAGATGCAGTACAGTTAACAGTAGGAGCCTAACCTTGGCTCTGAATGCTCCTGAATGTGTGTTGGTGGGATCAAGCCTACAAATAGTTAGATTTTCAAAGTTACTTTCTGATATAACAACAAAACAGACCTTTCATTTTTAAACAAATGTACAGTATAAATGAGATGCCTAGTACCTAATCCCTTTGAGATATACAAATAAAACTAATTATTGACATAAATAAGGGTGGTTAAATCTTCCATTCACTCAAAATAAGCTTTTAACTATAAACGCACAATATATTAAAGCCTGCTGGGTCTCGTATACGTTTTACGATGCCTTCAATTTAAACAGCAACCCCTTTGAGTAGGTTTAAGGTTGAAGAAATACAATCTGCCTGACAGTACTATACATTGAGCTTATTCCAGCTCTTGCCTTTGAAATAAAGTTAAATGAACCAACATACAAGTGGGTAGGGCTGCTCGATTATAGCAAAAATCATAATCTCCATTATTTGGGTCAATAATTGATATCACGATTATTAAAAACGATTATCCATTTACTTTGAAAACATCAATTTATTGAAAAGAAAAATGTGTAGTATGTTTTTAACAGTTGATTACCCTGAACTTTAAGTGTAATTCAATTGAAAAACCAATACAAAAATATATAATCTCTTTTTTTTAAAATAAATAATAATACAAAAATAAATAATAATAATCGTTTTATTTTGATGATGTTGTTTTCATAATCGTTGCAAGCCAAAATTGTAATTGCGATTAAAATACGATGAATTGAGCAGCCCTACAAGTGGGTCTGTGAGGTTTAAGGGATGATGGTCTTTTTAAATGCATACATTTGTGTTATATGATGCTTCCACCTTTAGGGATAAACTATAGTGTGTGAGCTTCTTTTGTTTAAGATGCTGTGTGGACTGTATTTTTACCAGCTTAATCTACAATAAAATGGTCACATAAGCAACTTATTCACTTTATTTAAAGCACTAACATAGTTATTTTTGTGCCTTTTTGTTCCTATAGAGTGGAGGCCACTGTTGTGTTGTGAGCTTGGTCAGTATTGTTGGAGCATGAGGAAACCTGTGCCACAGAAAGGTAAGAATTGATCACACCACGCTCAGTATGATTTGTAACAAACAATATTCATAGAAGCCTGCTTGGGAAGTTAGAAGTAAAGCACATTTCATACAAAACAACCCCTGTGTTTTTACTGTGCAGGCAGATTCATATATTATCTTGTAATAGTCCTGTTATCCCAGTCAGTGTTTGGAGCAGGGACTGGGGCTTGTATTGCAAGGTACTGACTGATGTGAAAATCACCCGTAGTTTAGAGCTTATTCTATCTGTCTCGGCTCCTGTAGCTTTAGAGTGGAAAGATGCCAGAAGGATCAAGCATGCCCGGAGTGGACGGCCCTCCCGGGTGCCCTCACAGTACCAAGGTAAATAACCCACAGCAGCCGGTGATATATGAAGGCACTTTTGAGCAGTTCCAACGGGAAAATAGTGCCAAGGGATTTGCCTCAAACATTTTCATTAATCATCAAGACAAAGTTTGCTTCACATGTGGATAATTCATTTGAAGCCTTGTGTGTCTTTGTTGTTTTGTGATGCAGCTCATTAACATGTAAAATTCAAGTCAAAATGTATAAAAACCTGAACAATTATGCAGCTTATCACGACTGGAAAAACACACATTTACACAACGCTTTCATTGTGATGTTGTTCTTCTACAGGACATTTTAGTTGGGACAAATACCTTAAAGAGACAGGGGCCTCGAGCGCTCCCTCTTCTTGCTTCAGACAGGTGAGCAAGATTTAAATGTGCACTCTCAACTCAAAACTATTTGTTAGCATATCTTCAACTCAGTTATTTCTCCACTGCTGTTAATATGTTGACACTCTCCAACTTGTCTGTCATCACCATCTAGAGCGTCACACCTCCACTAAACGAGTTCAAGGCCGGGATGAAGCTGGAGGCCCAGGACCCCCGAAACACCACGTCCACCTGCATCGCCACAGTGGTGGGCCTGACGGGCTCGCGGCTGCGGCTGCGCCTCGACGGGTCGGACAACAAGAACGACTTCTGGCGCCTCGTGGACTCCTCAGAGATCCAGCCAATCGGCAACTGTGAAAAGAGCGGAGGCATGCTGCAGCCACCGCTTGGTATGGACACAGTGTCTCTTTTTCATTTTAGGTCCACTAGGTGTCAGTGACTAACAGCACCGAAAAGTCAATGTGTCATGTTGTTGACTATAAATAACTTCCTGACACAACGTAGAAAGCCTTTTATCTAGGTCATTTCCATATTAAAAACCCATGGGAAAGGACACAAACACTCTATATACACTCTACACTCCTATATATCTGTAGGGCTGCAACTAATTACTCTTTCATTATTTATTAATCTGCTAATTATTTTCTTGATTAATAATTGAGTCTAGTAAATGTCCAAATGTGCTAAAAACTCATTCGATTTTCAAGTCAATTTAATTTCCTAAGATGTGTTGTTTTGACCGACCAGCAGTCCCAAACTCTAAACATATATTTAATTCACGGTAATACAAAACACAGCATCACCATGTCCACATTTGAGAAGCTGGAACCAGAGTTTTGGCTTGAATAATGACTGAAATAACAAATCAATCAATTATGAAAATGGTTGCAGGTAATTTGTATTCACTTGACAGAGTGATTATTTGTGTTCCAAAGATCTGTCTCTTCAATCTCACCATGTTTATCATATAATATTTAGATTTTAAGATGTTGTACTAATGACAACCTTTGTTCTCCTTTACAGGTTTCCGTCTCAATGCGTCCTCTTGGCCCATGTTCCTTTTGAAAACACTAAATGGAGCTGAGATGGCGCCCTCGCGCATCTTTCACAAGGTACCTGTGCATGGCTCACAATCTCAATACACTCTAAAAACAACTTGCTGTCCCATTTAGTCCTGTCTTAGCTACTCTACATTGGCTTCCTGTAACTTTTAGAATTGATTTTAAGGTGCTTCTCCTCATATACAAAGCTCTAAATGGACAAGGACCCAGCTACATTGCTGACTCTCTAATAAACTACACACCCGCCAGAACACCGCGATCATCAGATGCAGGTCTATTAGAGGTCACCAGAAAGAGTCATAAGAAGATCGGTGATGCAGCCTTTGTAAACTACGCCCCCAAACTGTGGAACATGTTACCCAACAATATTAGGGAAGCCAATACGTTAGGTTTTAAGCTGCCTTTTAAAAATGCCTATCTCTTTACCAAAGCATTTGACTGATTTTACACTATTATACTGCACTATTCTCTATGTTTTATTCCCCATGTTTTTATTTTTAATTATTTTATCCCACTTTATGCTTTGCTCTTGCTGCTTGTTTTCCACTGATTTTATGTCTTATCTTTTACTGATGTAAAGCACTTTGTACTGCAATCCCCTGTATGAAAGCTGCTATACAAATAAAGTTATTATTATTATTATTATATAAAAAGGGGAACACAAGCACCTATGTTGCAAATGTATTATCTTTTCAATTTACACACGGCATCTATTGCACGTCTGTCCGTCCTGGGAGAGGGATCCCTCCTCTGTTGCTCTCCCTGAGGTTTCTCCCATGTTCCCTTTAAACTGTGGGTTTTCTTTGGAAGTTTTTCCTTGTACGATGTGAGGGTCTAAGGACAGAGGGTGTCGTATTGTCATACTGATATTCTGTACACACTGTGAAGTCCACTGAGACAAATGTAACATTTGTGATATTGGGCTATATAAATAAACATTGATTGAAACATTGATTGATTGATGTTTATTCACTTATTCTTAGTTCTCTCTTAACAACAATTTACCAGCATTTAGTAGATTTACCTGCACTTACCTCGTACAAATAAATAAATGCACACATTCCAACTTCATACCTGACCCTGTCGTTCTCTTCGTGTTCCCCAGCAGGAGCCTCCCGCCCCGGAGCAGAACTCCTTCCAGGTGGGCATGAAGCTGGAGGCGGTTGACCGCAAAAATCCCCACTTCATCTGCCCGGCGACAGCTGGTGCGCTGCGTGGTGTGGAGGTGCTGGTCACCTTTGATGGTTGGCGGGGAGCCTTCGATTACTACTGCCGCTACGACTCGAGGGACATCTTCCCCGTGGGCTGGTGCGCCCTCACAGGGGACAACCTGCAGTCGCCTGGAACCAAAGGTCTGTATCTTTCAATAGATGGCTGGATGTTTTGTGACAAAGGGTGTTATATCTCAGCAAAAATAGTTTTCACTGTATTGCTAAGGAGGCTGAAACACACAAAACAGGTGGTTTTGAAGCGTAGGTTGTTAGTTTAGGGAGACTGATCCTTTAAAGCAGGGGTGTCAAACTCAAGGCCCGCAACTTCATTTCATGTGGCCCCACAAGAGCTTGCAAAGAATATAATATGTTTATTATATGGTTACATGCCGCTTTACAGAAGTACATTGCCCATAAACTACATGTCCCACAATGCATCTCAAATTAGACTTTTTTCTGGGAATTTGACTTTTTTGTTCAAAATGTTACTATTTTTTCAAAATGTCACTTATTTATTTATTTATTTTCAGAATTTGGCTTTTCTTTTTAAATCATTTTGTGACATGCACACTGAAGAGACTTGCAATTGTTTTCCCTAGACTTCTGCTTTCAGACTTAGTTAATTATGAAGTTATTACCCTAATAATCCAATGCAGAGGCAATAATGTCATATAATACATTATTTTTGCGTTAACGCGTTAATAACGCGTTAACGCAAAAAAAAATTAACGCCACTAATTATTTTAACGCGATTAACGCATGTGTATTTTTTTTCCTCGGCTGCCCCGTAGTTTCAGAGCGCATCGAGTTTAAAATACCATCTACAAGCTGATGCTGACAGCCCCGCTCCTGCTGCCCGCTTGCAGCAGACCACACTTCCACGCTCACCGGCAGGCACCGACTGGCCATCGGGAGGACCGGGAGGGTGTGTGTATGTGTGGCCCGAGCGAGCGAGAGAGAGACCGTACCAATCGATAACATTTGTTGTTGTTAGCATCTGGTGCTAGCTAGCTGCGCTAACGGATATAAGGAGCTGTTTAAATGAAAACAGAGGAGCGACATTTCGCCGACAACTGCGCCGAGCACTTGACTTTATGCAGGAAGCCAGACAGTGGGACATTGTACGAAAAGTCAGCACACTCAGCACGGATAGTGCGCAACATGATTGCAGCGTCCAGGCAGCTCCCGTTCGAGCATATGCCTTGAGTTGCACATAGCTCCAACGATCCATCACACACACACACACACACACACACACACACACACACACACACACACACACACACACACACACACACACACACACACACACACACACACACACACACACACACACACACACACACACACACCATTTGTATTGTATTATTGTATGAGAGGTTCCAGGTTGAATTGAGGCGAATATTTGTAATGTTCAGAGGTTGTTATGTTTAATATTCATAAGAATATTTGTCATTGTTCAAATGATAATAAACATTAGCATAAAGCATATTTGTCCACTCATATGTTGATAAGAGTATTAAAAACTTGAAAAATATTCCTCTAAGGTACATTTAGAACAGATCAAAAATGTGCGATTAAATATTTGAATCGACTGACAGCCCTAATTATTTTATATATATTACATATTCATATATTATTCTTATATATAAAACTGGCCCTTTGAGTGCAACCATGATGCTAATGTGGCCCGAGTTGAAATTGAGTTTGACACCCCTGCTTTAAAGACACAAACATTCATGGTCCACCTACTCATGGTTTTTACTTGTTGTCCTGATTGGATGTCTTTTTCTTAGGACAGTGAGAGAGTACAAAATGTGCTTGATTGACATGTCCTTGTCTCTCCAGATACAACTTGTACTTTTACTACTCCAATTGGTATGTTAAGATCAGCATTCAAAGAAAAAAAACTACCTTCATAGAAGGGCTGTGCAATTAATCGTATTTTAATCGCGATTACGATTATGGCTTGCGACGATTATGAAAACAGCATAATTGACAAAATACGATTATTTTGCTGGGTGCGCTTTCGCCCCTCCCTAAAAGCCCACTCGGCCACGTAGTAGTGATATGTGTTGTGAGTGTTCAGCGCGAGCAAAGATGTCAGAACAAGAGCAGCAACTCGTTAAAAAGAAGGGTACAACTATTTCCACTATTTGCAAGTACTTTGGCTTTCAGGAGTCCGACGTGGAGCAAAATAAAGTACAGTGCAGGATTTGTTACCAGGTTGTGTTGGCACCACACGCTAACACAACCAATCTCTTTAATCATCTGAAACAACCACAAAGTGCAATACGACCGGGCAGTAATACAACAAAAAGCAGATGCCCGCTCGACTTCATCCACCACATCATCACAGTCATCGATTCAGGACGCATTGTACAGAGCAACGGCCTACGCGACGAGCTCGCAGAGACACAGAGATATTACAGGTGCCATTACATTTCACATCGCTAAAGATATGTGCCCAGTTAGCACTGTTAGCAACCAGGGCTTTAAGCAACTTGTCAACACGTTGGACAAGCGTTACGCGATGCCGTCTCGGTATTATTTCAGCAGGTCTGCGTTGCCTGCGCTATGTGACAAATGCCGTGGGGAAGTTGAGAGAGATGTGGCTTCAGCTGACTACTTTGCTACCACAACAGACCTATGGTCTAGCCCAGGGGTGCCCAACCAGTCGATCGCGAGATGTGTCTAAAAATAGAACAACAATATTCTGTTTTATGTCCTGTAACATAATCTTCCTGTGCCAGAATAATGCACTTGAACCTATCAAAGCTTTGTGATTGGCCGGCGTCACCCCTGTGTCGGGGCGTGGCTGAGGGTCTTCAGTACAGGTGGCAATATTGTCACCTGCCTGCGCTCATCTCTGAAACCAGACCATGTAAACAGGCTGGTGTTTCTAGCGAACAATCTTTAAGAGATGACATGAGCAGCCCTACCAGCATTTGCCATGGTGGCCTAAACATTTTTATTTGGTCTTAAATTGTAGTTCAACATTTATTTCCTGTTACTTCTGGACCATGACGGTTGGCCAGCCTTCAACGTTTAACTGAGTGGAATATGTTGAATATGTTTTACCAAAATGTTGGCTATATGTTAAGGAGTTTTCAGTAGGTTGTGACAGTGCACTGCAACATATTGGATTTAATGTATTTTGGTCTAATTTATTTTTATTTATCATATTAATAATATATGTTTAGTATGGTTTTGGAAGTGTGCTCCAACATATTTGTTGATCTTGTTTATTGGTAAAATATTATTTGTTTTAAAGTTCAATAAATGGTCAATGAATAATCGTCAAAATAATCGTGATATCAATTATTGACCCAAATAATCGTGATTATGATTTTTGCCATAATAGCACAGCCCTACTTCATAGGTTTCACCACCTTTAACATGAGCAGAGATCCAATCACTGTGGTTAACATGAAATACCTTTATCGGTGTGCAGGGAGGACAAATTGTGATACCTCATTATCTAGCTTAGTAGGAGGAGCATTTTATCCCGTTGTCGCCTTCCTGCCTCCTCCTTGTATGGAGCTTTTTTTTTTGGGAAAAGTTTCCACAATCACCACTACTACTTTGGGATAACTATTGTTAGCTATTTGGTTGAGTTGCCTGGTAGCAAAATGCTCTCTGGCACGCAGTGTATATGTGTAAGGCTTTTATTGTGAAGGTAAGAACGGATGGAGTGTAGTTGTGATGGGATAATAAAGATTCTGCTGTATTGGTTCAGACTACAGAGCCTTGTATTGCTGTTTTATTACTTTCATAATTAAGAGCTATTCTCCTTCTTTGTGTGCCATAAATCAAGCCTTTGTTTTCCTGTGAGATTGCAACCCTATGGCAGATAGGTTTGCATATTGTAAGCAAGGCTTACAGGGAACCAATTTAAACGCAGATGGTGTCATTATTCTACAGCCGTTCGATTGTGCAATCAGCATTTACTTCACGATGATAAGGTAAAGCACATTAAGGTGTCTAATGCTACTTTAAAATGAGATTAATTAGTATACGGAGTTGGACACACATATTCCAATAAGTTAGTTTGTAAAACATTATCATATTTCATATATTTATATATGGAATTTGTAATTATCATAGTTAAATTGGCAGATCCATGACCTTTTTAAGTCAACAATATTATTTGTACACTTCCTTTTGATTGCATTCCAGTCAGTGTATTTTCAAAACTCATGCTGATATATTTTAACACCAATTTGTGAAGAAGCACTTTAAAATCACTTTTGGTGCTTATTTTTGGACAACCTTGAGTGGTATTTATTTGATTTGTTGTCCTTCTTTGCTTGTACATTTTTGCCACAATAATGAAGCGCTTTCTTCAATATATTGAGCTGGAGTTCTGCTTCTCATAGTATTTATGGGTTTGTTTGGTGCAGCTGTGTGACAGAAGATCATCATCTGCCTGAAGGCATCATTAGCAACAATTGATCAAGTCATTAACATGAGTTTGCTATTTTTAATTTCGAATGCTCTCTGCCGATATAATTATAACTCTGTTTGCAAACTCTGCTTCCAGTATCTAATAAAATTGTGTCTAGTTTGTAAAAAGTTGCAGTGTGCACACCAGTCGTTTTCCCACTCTCATTCTTTTCTCATTTAGCAAACAAGGACTTTTCTTTTCCCCAGTCAGTGTCTCTTAAAGCAGGAAGTTGCCATGAATAATGTCTCCTCACGAGGAATCAGAGGAAGCAATTTGTCATACAGGAAACATAAAAGGAAGGAGTGGATACAGGGGTTATCAGTCAGAAGGTCAGCTGTACTCCTCAGTTAGAGTTCATAGTATCTAAAGGAGTGGAAAAGGAAGGAGGGATGCAGGACATGCCTTTGTAGCCTTCTGGTGTCTTATGAAGGCCTGGCACCCCCCCAGTTGGCAGAGCCGGGCCCTGACGTGGTTGAAAGGAGCCCGGGTTTCCCTCCACAGGCCTCTCGCTGGCACCCCGGCTAACAGCTTCTGATTAGACACTAGGAGGGAATTTAGTTAAGAGAGGGGACAGAAACCAAGAGAAAAGACAGACGTATGCCGTGAGAGGAGGATTGTTTACATTGTTAGCAGATGGTGGGAGGAGAGAAGAAGAAGAAGAAGAAGAAATAAAAAAAAAGGAGGAGCAAAGGCAGAGGAAGAGTGGGAGAGGAGGACAGGGCAGGAGGAGAGGGTGAATCTGAGGACAGCTGTGCAGACTACCACACACTTTGGACTTTTCCTTTGGGTACGAGAGGTGAGTAAAGATGAATGGAATTACAGAAATGCTGTCGGAGTGATAGATTTGACGCTTTTCAGTAGATATCTTCCTGTAGTGAGAAGCTGGAAACAGTTTGTGAACTCAATGAACTCGGTGCACTCACAGGAGAGAGAGAAAATGGGTTTGCCTCGCGTTTGTTTGGCTGTATTTACAAGCACTGATCAATGAACATGTAACCTCGAGCTGGAACCTTTTAAACACATTAGCTAAGGTTCAACCAATCTGTTTAGGGTCAATCAGGTGTCTTGTTTTTCTCCCTTAGGAAAAGTTGCAGTAGCCCGAGGACTGAGCTTTGCATTGATTGGTGGGCCCGTGTGAGAGTGTGTTTAATAAATAAAGCTCCTCGGGCCAAAGCCTGTGTTAATGTGTGTGGCTGCTCCACTCGTAAATCTGTCCTTGGTCCAGGATGCTTTTTAGGTGTGTGTGTGTGTGTGTGTGTGTGTGTGTGTGTGTGTGTGTGTGTGTGTGTGTGTGTGTGTGTGTGTGTGTGTGTGTGTGTGTGTGTGTGTGTGTGTGTGTGTGTGTGTGTGTGTGTGTGTGTGTGTGTGTGTGTGTGTGTGGGTGGGTGTGGGTGTGGGTGTGTGTGTGTGTGTTGTTTTAATGCACACATTCCTGGAGTTTGTCCAGCTGTGTTGGCTTATTTATTTGGCTATTTTGATGTATTTAAAGCAGGCCCGGCTCTAAATGATTTTTCCATGTGCATGTTCCCTCAGTGGTTAATGTGATTTGTGAAATGTTTCCCATCAAGATAGGGAGCTGTGTGTGTTCATGAGTGGGAGTGTGAGAGATACATCTTAAGACCGTCTCTTAGCTGTCAGCAGCGTACTTCTTTAATAGGGTTTATTCCTCAGGCGCTTAAGGCGTTCACACATTTCTTCTTATTTTCATTCCAGCAGGGGGTTGAAGGTATGCTAGAAAAAAAGATTTTCTTTCTTTCAAACAGATGTTTTCCTTCACCTTTTAGCCTGTGTTCTTTCAGTTTTAGTTTTCTATCTGCCTTGTACTTGTTTTGGTAGTTACATATCACAGTTTATCCAGGTAGTGTGTGTTTGTAAGATTTTTTAAATATAATACTGAACGAATATATGGTTTCCCACCAGATATCCAGCATAGTACTTCTTTACATTTTGTGTTTTCTGTCCATCCAGAGCAATACAACCTAAACTAAATGCATACATAGATACCATTAGAGTGGAAAACATGTTTATTTTCCGTTATGTAGATGTAACCAACCTTTAGTATTGCGAGATAAATGACCATAATTACCCCAAGCAGTGTATCGATGTCTTACCGCAAAACAAAGTATCGCTGTAAGTGTTGCATCTATTATTTCCCCCTCCTTTAACCTGACTCCCATGAAGAGAAATTATATTGCAGAGAATTTCTCAAGAGTCTGACTTCTCTGACCTTATTTATATGCCGAAAAAAGGCCAAATAAACCCTTTGAGTTCACTGGCAGATTAAAATTCAAAGAATGAGCAATCTTCAGGAGCGAAGTGGAGCATGCCCCTCGTGATGTCACCTCTCACCCTCTCCTCTCTCTCTGTGAAGCACTCTCACCGTCTGAGAGGAGTAGCTTTGTGACCTCTTGCTTATAACCACCGAGTAAGGAAATGGTGGACTTACTCTGCTGCTTTAGCTCAGGTTTTGCATTGAACAGTGCTATATTTTGTAATAACTAAATGCTACAGATTATGAAATGAAGTTGTACATGTTTTAGTCTGCATTAGACAGAAGTATTTGTATCCTAGGTGAGTAATGCTAATACCTGATGAGCCACATGCATGGAGAGTGTATAATGTGTGTGTGCATGACACCACTTTCTTCTTGGTTGGCTGCAGCTAAAGTCAGCGGGGACTGTAGCCAACAGCGTAAAGGCTCCATGGATGAGTGAGCAGTCGGGTACATGACTCACACTGCTGTGTGTTGGTGTTAGGAGTTGCCATTCACATCACATAACCACATCATGTAGGTTTTAAATGACTTATTATGTGGAGAATATTATGTTCTGGGATTACAAATGCTTTTAATGTGAAAATAACTACTCACTGTTCAAACATTATTACATTACTGTGCACCCCCTGTGATTAAATGGGTAGCCTGGAGCTGTAGTTGTTAATGTATTATTTCACTGTTAAGCCACAGCTTGTTACTCATCTCCCCTTCTTTCTGTGTATTTGTCCATCTCTGCCCGTGCACTAGTGTTGCCTAAGAGCCTCGGGCCATTGACAGACGGGAGTGTGGAGAGCCCGGCCATGCACCCCCCGCCCACAGTGGGCAGGCCTCCAGGTCAGAGAGGACGAAAGCCAGGCCGCAGGAAAACCAAAGTGACAGCGCTGTGGAGCCAGAAGGGCCCGGCGCTGGGGCCGCAGAGCCTCCAGCCTATCAAAGTCCTGGAGCCCATCAAGATCCCCAAGAAGAGAGGGCCCAAGCCTGGCAGTAAGGTAGGCATGAGGGGGTGAACCATCAGGGACAGACGGTTATCTTTATTGATCATGGCATGGTCAGTTTATCTTGATTTAAAAAACACATTTATTGCATTTAAATAAATGATGTCAATCTAGTCCTGCAGATAGCTTTGGTTTTATATTCTCAGGTTTTGTGGTTTCTGTGCATAAGATTTCCGCCTTTTCCCCGATACACCGAAGTCAAAGCTAGACTTTTTACTTGATTCTGATAGGACCACGTCTGTTCAAAGGGAGGTCTGTGGATTATTGAAATTTGTTTAAGAGATTATAAAACATGGTCATTTTTCAATGTGGTGATCGCATAAATTCCATTCTACTGTATTCAAGTGGAGTGCAGACAGCTCAGGGGCAAAATTGTCAAAATTATGGGACTCAAAACCAACTACTTTATGTATGTATTTGTTTCAACAGAGCTTAATATTGGAGGTAGAATAAAAGGAGTTGAGGGAACCAAAGACTGACTGACGTTTGAAAAGGATTGCTTATTTCTGTGATTATGCTATCTTCTGATGGGTTCAACATGTCTGACCTTGCGTCATTGTGTAGTATCCCAGCATTAAAGTCACCCCACTTGACTCTTTGTCTCTTCTTTTGTTTTTCAGCTGGGCTGGGCGAAGAGAGCAGGCTGGCTGGAAGATGCCATGGCGGGCCCAGGAAGGCCAGTGACGGGCCCCGGGAGAACCAGGGGCCGCCTGCCTGCTAACTGGGCCCAGAGGATCGCTCTGCAGACTCAGGCCGAAGAACCCGTCAAAATCCCAAAGAAAAGAGGGCCCAAGCCTGGCAGCAAGGTACACACACACTGAAACACAGAATATCAAAAAGAGATATTTATTCTTGAAAACACTCATTAGCATTTCAGGAGTTAGCAGGATGTGTTTACCAGTAACAGTTTATTAGTCATTTAAAAGTCTCTTTGGATGTTTTATTATCTACTGCTTTCCTCTTTGTTGTTACCTTACCTTTTTGTTACCTTTTCTACCAATAAGACTAGCGAGCCCCTTTAGGGAATATGTTTCAAAATCCTAAGCACATTTTTAAAAGGGTGGATCAAACTTGTTGGTTGTGTGTTAGATTAAAAAGCATGAAGGCATCTTGTTTGCCACCTTTTTTCCAGTTAAAGCAGATTGAGCTGGTTTCCATTTTAATGGCAACAATATCCATCCATCCATCTTCTCCCGCTTATCCGTGGTCGGGTCGCGGGGGTAGCAGTTCCAGCAGAGAGCCCCAAACTTTGCTTTCCCTGGCCACATCAACCAGCTCTGACTGGGGGATCCCAAGGCGCTCCCAGGCCAGGCAACAATATATTATTACAAAAACAAAGCGGCTGCCCACAACAAATGTTTCATGCTGGCAAAACAGAAAGCCTCACTCATCAGGTTCAAATAATGTACTGAAGACAGATTAATGGTAATACTTGGCAGAGTCATGACTTTCCTTTCGATCTTTCTTTTGTTTACTGACAAAACACCATGTCACATTCACCGGTAGGCCCTTTGTTTTGAAATGATGCTATAAAATGAGCTATTAAAGACATTACACAAATGTACAGATGGTATCGAACCAGCAAAAACCCAAATGTTATATAAATGTGTGTGTTTGTATCCAGAGGAAACCCCGGGTGGTCCCTAATCCGGTCCCCACGTCTCCCACCACCAGCACCCCAGAGCCCGACACCAGCACTGTGCCTCTGGACAACGCCACCATCCCCAACTCTGCACTACAGGCCCCCACAGGTACACAACACCCACACACCTGGACATAGCGCATATTATTATTTATGCCTGGGATGTCCTGGCTGTTTGTAAAGCTGTCACTCACAAATAGCAGTGAGTATATGCAAAAACAAGGTTTAAAATAGACAAAGTGGTCGCTTTATTTATTCAAAGTTGTAGAAGTTGCGAGAAAGTACAGACACAACTACATTTTTTGATTATACAACATGTTTGTCATTTATTAACACAGATGAAAAACTAGAGGGACAACCGTTGCTATGTTACTCTGAACATTCTGTTTCCATAGTAACAAACTGACACTGTCCAACGGTTTACTATGTGAGTGTGATTGTAAAACATCACAAAAAAGCCACATAACTTGTTTCAAAATGTTTAACCACAGACAATGTAGAGTTGTTTCCACCACAGAATAACGTCTTATGAATAATAAAATAATTAATAGGAATAATAATAATAATACATTTCATTTATATAGCACACTTTAAAAACAACGTCATCTCAAGGTGCTTCACAATGCTATGAGGAGAAAATATAAAGTTATCCAAGGAGCATATTGAATAAAATATGGTAATATAAAAAAGGCATAAAAGGTTAGAACAAAAAATAAAAATAAAGGACAGTCGTTAAAATGCGTCGTGGAACAAGTCACATACCTTCGTCATTGACTCTTCTGCTTCCCTCCACAGTTTGTGTGTACCTTAACAAGTACGGCAAAGCGGGCCCCCATCTGGACCCGCGGCGTATCCAGCAGCTCCCGGATCACTTTGGGCCGGGCCGGGCCTCCTCGGTCCTCCAGCAGTGTGTTCAGGCCTGCGTGGACTCGGCCCACAACCAGGGCACCGTCTTCTCCTGCCTCAAGTCTGGGCACGGGGGGGAAGTCATTTCAGGTGGGGATCAAACTCTCAATTTAATAAAGAATATCATTTTTCTCTCTCACTCTCCTGCTTCTAGAAATAGTCCCTATGAAAAAGCATTTTAAAAGGCCTAATTGTTTACTTTTTTAAATTGCGGTTATCCCATCTTTGTTTAATTACCTGAAGTTAGTCAAATATCCCCCACCTAAATACAACCAGAGCATATGGAGCATTTTGTTCCGTTGTCATTGTTTGTTGAGGTCTGAAAGAAATGTGTTTAAAGCTCACACTCACATCAGCAAACATGTTTCTTTTAACAATTTGTTTCATGTCAAATAAAACGTTTTCAGCATTTTCTTTCAGTTAGTTGAAGTCAAATGTCCTTGTTAAGTTAATCAAATGTAGTCATAGTCACAGTTAACAACATCCTGTTTAGCTTTTGTTGACTTAAGTTAAGTAAGTAGCAAAGACGCAACAAAACGTTTGCATTAAAAAAACTAAATAATATCTCATCTCATATTTGTTCAAATGTGTTTTGTTTTTCTATCAGCACTTAAGCCTGTTGATATAGTCTCAGTTTGTATTTACTGATGCCGGTGCTGTCTCATCATTGCCTTGCTTCATTCTTGTAACAAAAGGTCATGAACATATGTAGTCATAGTTCTTGTTAACTAAATGAATACTGCTGTACATTTGATTGAACATCATCTGATCCTCTTTCCCTGTGCAGCTTACTTTGAGAAGAAGCAGCACACCCTGACCCTTCCCACGGTCAGCAGCGTCACCTACGTCCTCCGCTTCCTGGAGAAACTCTGCCACAACCTGCACTGCGACGCTCTGTTTGGCAGCCAGCCTGTGGCCAGAGGAGGCCTGCACTACGACACACACACACACACCGCCGGTCAGTGCACTGCTCTCTCGTCGTGACTTTACACACACATCATTTCATTTACAGCAGCTTAGTTGAGAATGTTGTCGTCATTTATGGAAACAGATCAGATACCTGGAGTAACAGTTTTATTATGCTGGAAAGATCACATTTTCCAGATTGTCACATTGATCACATGTTCCATATTGTTCAAGTTGACAAGAATATAAGAATAAAACTGTTGTAGACAAAATATATATTCTTCTCTAAAAAACGTTGAGGCACCCTAAGTGTTTGTAAGTTCTTAAAAAACACAAACTCCATGGGGAGTTGTTGGCAGTAACCTTCTAAGACACAAATCTTGTAAATACTTGAGGGAGAGGCACCATGTGACCCCCCCCCCCCCCCCCTGCGTGTCTGCACAGTATGTTCTACACTGCTCTACAAAAGGCACAACGTGTCTGCCATGCCTATAATTTAGATAAGATAAATAAGACATAAAGTACATCTGTTTGGCTACCAGTTATTTTACAAGTGTGCTCACAAAGAGGTTCTTTATTGGAGTAGAGAAAACGAGGTTGCAATTAATATGCTGTTCATTGCCACAGTGTGAGAAAAAGTTTTTAGAGAGTACTTGTCCATGGACAAGTGAGTTTGGCAATTTACTTGTCCGAATACATTTTTCACTTGTCCAGAATGGACAAAAATTGGGGCCACTGGAATCTTCTTCTTCACCATCGTATTTGACATTTTCCCACGGTTTTTACGACACCGCTAACGTAAGTGAGCGGTAAGATTTTACTGCATCACACGTAGGGTTGGGTATCGTTTGGATTTTAACGATTCCGGTTCTGCTTTTCGATTATTTTCGGTTCTCGATTCCGGTTCTTTGAGAGGGTAAAAATAAGTCAAACTGGGAGAAAAATATATTTATGAAAATATTAAGTCAAATCTGTATTCCTATTTACAAATCACTTAATACTGTTTAATTTCTTACAGTTATTGAATACAATTATATAAAAATAATCTCTGCATTGTTTAGTTAGTTCTAAGTGGTGCAGTTTGAGAATGTACAATTGGCCCAGTCTCCTCTGATGTTACACTGCAACCTGCCTGTGAGACAGAGTCCAACCACACATGTCCAACACATAGGCCTAATAATAATAATAATAATAATACATTAGATTTATAGCCTATAGGCCTAGCGCTTTTCTACAACTCAAAGACGCTTGCACATGTCCTGCAATACACATGCTGCAGCTGCCCAGCTGCTCACTGTTTGTAAAAGTAAATACATAGTATTTTCATTTCAATAATGTACTTTCTATACCCTGCTTCATAAACAATACTGACATCCCTGTGCTCCTCCGAGTCTGGGGGTCCGGGGATGTGAGGACAGCGCGAGGACACAGACAGGGAGGCTGCTTTACTTCATAAAGGAAATGGCGGTCAATATTAACAACACAGGAGCTAAAACCATGGATGTATAATAAGAACTGGATACAGCGTGGGAGGCGGGGCCTCATTCATTCCTATGAGAGTTGCTCATTAGCGCATGATGATAAAATGGGCCAACTTTTGAGAGAGCAAAACGTCACAGATTACCCGGGATGCCTGAGCAAGCAACTTTAACCAAAATGCTCGTTCACATCAAGCACGTCAATTTGCGTACACGTAACAGCACCGTGCGTTCATGACAGCATGGTAATGATTTGTTATTATGATGGATTTGATATTGACGAGGCGGCAGTTAGCAGCTAGCGGCTAGCTAGTCATTATGCTAATGTGCACATCAATCGTTATCCATGGGTAAAGATAAACGCAACTCACATCGGTTCCTCATACAGCATCTCTGTAAACTACGTGTATTCACTGAATTTCACTCTGCCTTTAACGGCTCGTTGTAGCTCCAATAGCTCCAGCCCCACCCTCCCTGTGAGCACAGTGTGCTCTGATTGGTCGGGACACGTAACATGAACGTGCCGGGCGGCGCGGTCCCGTGGGTTAGATGCGCGTTCATAATGCAGAGGGAAATAACTCTCAGAATAACATTATTAGCACATTATTACAACTTGAGGAACGAATGTTTTTAATAAGGGCTATACAAGTGTTCATACTGGGTAGTTTATTTAGTTTAAAAAAAATTATCCAACGATTTACAGACCACTCTTTCCCCATGTAAGTCAATGGGAAAAAGTGTTTCCGGGCCTGGCAACCAAACGGAAGTGTAGTACCGCCGTTTGGCCAGCGCGAATATTTTCATCTGAGTCCGGCGCACTTCCTGGGGGCTTGGCTAAAACGCTTAATAACCTTCATTACGTGTTAGAGAAAGAACATAAGAAAGTTTGACAAAGATGAGGCTGTTAAATGGGCAGCGGATCCGCTGTGTGTAGAAAGAGAGAGAGAGAGACGCTGAGCTGCAGCGATCAGCTGAAACGGAGCATAGAGAGAGCTGCAGTCCGCGGGCCTCGGCCTCGCCTCCTGTCCTCACAACTCTTATTAATCCCGGTACCGGACAATTGTTATTTGTTCCTACTCGGAACCGAGTTTTGCTTCCCAACCCTGCCACTGTGCTACACTTCCCGCCCCGCCCCGCGGCAAGATGCATTTCCTTACGGCCCGTCCACACAGCGGCGTGCGTTGACGCTTGCCGGCGGGCGTGTCTGACACTCGACCAACAACCAATCACATGAATCTCCCGCCCCTGACACACAAGCAGCGGTTTGATTGGCTAGAGCTTATACTGGCATATGATTCGATAGGCTGACGCTTCTGCCGAGGCGTCAAAAGTTGAACATTGCTAAACTTTTCCAGCGAGCCACGCCAGCAACGCTCCGCGTCGCTTCCCACGATGCAGTTCGGCTAAAAGTGACGTCACCCCATTCAAAGTGAATGGGCAGAAGCTTTGGAAGCTTCAACGCACGCCGCTGTGTGGACAGGCCGTTAGGAATCGACAAGCAGAACCAAAACTAACACTTCTAAACGAACAATGGCGGACACGTACAATTTGCGAATGAGTTCTGCCTTTTGTAATCTGAATGTATCAATAATTTGTCAATAAATCAGGCCGAAAAATGTCACTTGTCCGCCGGACAAGTCAATTGAAAGATCTACTGTCCGATATTGTAAATAACACGTCCCGGACGGTGGGACGTGTACTTTTTCGCACACTGTGCCATAATGCTTGTTTGTAATACATTCTGTAGTACTAGTGTGGTCATGTTGAGGGTTAAACTGTAACAGTGTGTCTTCTTGCTGATGTGTATTTGTCATCTATGTAATTCATGAACAATGCTTGAACATGTTAAGGCCCTGACACACCGAGCCGATTTCGGCTGTCGATAGATGTCTGGCCGTCGATGAGCGCCCTGCTGCCCTACTCAGATTGGTGTGTCCTGCACCGTCGTGTCTTTTCGGCCGTGCCGACACCTTCCGCTCCCGATTCAACATGTTGAATCCGGAGGCTGTCGGCAAAATAAATCACTCTGATTGGCTGTTCAGCTTAGCGAATCAGTGCATGAGAAGCGAAACGGAAGTGAAGAAGGCACACACTGACGGCTATTATTTTTCATTGTCCAGTACCGCACTAAACATGTTTTCGATTATAAGTCGTTATGTGAAACAGTCCGTGATGGACGAGAGTGAAAATGGAACGCACGCTATTTGTTGTTTGTATATATCACGCAGTCTGTCTTCCGGTTGTCTCTTTTGAATGACGAATACACACTACCGCCACCTGCTGGTAAGGAGAGTTATTGCCACTCACGCTTGCGCAGTGCGTACGTGCTTCTTGGCCGTCGGCTGAAGTCTTTACGGTGTGTTCCAGTGCGACTGTTTGGCTAAGACGCAGAGACGCGAGACGACACAACAGTCGGGTCCGTCGGGACGTGTTCTTTGATGTCAGTTTGGTGTGTCAGGGCCTTTACATGTCAAAGTATTCATTGACTAAATTCCCTCTTGTTCCATATTTCTGTACCAAAAATAGAAACATTTGTGTTTTTTACACTGCCATCATATCATATGAAATGTGGTCCACCTTTGTCCTTTCTAAATGTTTCACACATGGCTCTCTCTTCTTTAGAGAGGAGGAGTTTTGGGGACAGCCTAACGACGGGCCCGGGTCGAGGCACTAAGCGCTTCCTCCAGGACTGCAACAGCCCTCTTCCTCAGAAACTGCCTAAAACCCCCCGACACTCCACTGATGGTATGTCACTTTTTTATTGTTATGCATTTTCCTTAATATCCACCCTGGGCCTCATTCCTGCCACACAGAGCTACTGAAAGATACTTGCATATCTGGACTAGGGTTGCAAAATTCCGGAAATCTTCAAAGATGGAAACTTTCCACGGGAATTAACTGGGAATTTTCTAAATTGAGGGTTGGCTCTTCGTAGGGAACTTAAATATAGTTGGGGAAAGTATATTTGAGCATAAATTGTTTAAAATGTTTAAATTGCAAATATCACATACAAATGTATTCATCTAGTACAGTGTTTCTCAAGCTTTTTCATACCAAGGACCACTTAACCAATAAAAAAAACACTCGCAGACCACCTAACTCCCCAAATATCCAAAAACACATAGTTTTTCTAGAACAGATTACAAATCGCCTGAAAATTGTACAAGCAAGTGGCAACATGTGTGACGAAGGTGTTGCGCTGGGCCATATCATGCAATCGAAAGTGAAACTTAAGCTCGCTCGCGGAGATATTCCCGCGAGAGTGCGGAAAACTTAAATGTATTTATTTATTTCAAATATGGAATATTTCCAAAATTCCCCAGCTTAACTTCCCATGGAAATGTACCGGAAATGTTCCGCCCCTTTGCAAGACAAAAAACGATGTTTCTGCCACACAGTTGTAGTTATTGCTCACCCCTAATAAGAAAGAAACACTGCATTATCACTTTTAATGATCGTCTTTAATTCCACTATTAGAACAGTAATGCATTATTTCACCTTTATATTAGATGATGAGCTGTAGTGCACCACAACATTGGCTCTGTGCCCAGATTTGACTCCTTGCTAGTCATGTTGTCTTGTTTACAAAGAAAAATGCTTTTGTATCATTTCTTTCCTATGTTGTTTATTTGTGAGTAAAAAAAAGGAAGTTTGCTTAAAGCTCTCGCCGGCTGTGTATACTGTTTGCTTCTTTAATCAGTTGCTATAAAGTCTAATGCTGCACCGCCTTTTATGTGGGACTTTTACTTCTAATAATCGACTGCTCCGAGTTGTCTAGTAAAGCCTTATGTAATCATATAAAAGGCGGCAGTAAATCAGAAGAAGCTTTTGGCTCAGGAGCGAGTCGTGTTACGTTCTGGGCCGGAGGTTAATCATTTCATCTTCTTCCGATTTCCTTAGATTTTAATTAAGTTAATGGAACATTAAAAGAGATTTATGTAAAAGAGTTCCCTTAAAAGGCATACTCAACATACTCAAATCAATGTTATACTTCCCTACAGTTCCAGGCATTTCTCTGTGATCGATATCATGAGAATAAGGCCCATTGTAGCTTTTAAATCACTGTGTTGTTAGATTTTATTATTTTGTGTCCGCGCCAGCATAATGTGTCCGCCCTGTCCCATCCCTGACATGATATCTCAAAAAGGTCTTAAGGGATTTTGTCCCTTGAGTCTAATTAGACTAAGTGATGAACAAATGTTATTCTGATGTTCAAAGGTCGAGTCAAATGTGAACTCAAAAAATAACTCTAATTATGCCAAAATCTCACACAAATGTCTAATGGGAGACAATTAAATTATGACATTTTATTTCCCGAAGGTCACTATGATACAATCATCATTTTCAACATAGAGGTTATTATGTCTAAGTGTACATGTACATCTTGAAACTGTTTCGATTGTACATTTCTTCTTCTGCTGCAGCCAAGTTGATTATTTGTGTGAAAAACCCACTTTTAGGAATGTTAGCTTTTCTGGATGGACAGACACACATATTTGAAGCATTGTCCACCGTCACGGCAACAGCTATGATGTTCTTCAAGCTTTATTAGCCAAGCATGTGAACACATTTGGACCCAGAGGTACTTTTGTAGTCCACCCTTGTTCACTTCCTCTCCCTGGACGACAAGCAGGACATTGAGCTGCTGTTCAATGGTTGTTCTGATATAGAGCTCCGAGAGAGAGTTGTTTTGTACGTCTGCAAAAATAATAATAATAAAGTAGAGACAGGATGTTCCTCGATGGAAATGTTTTTCTTTTTTTTTATGGTTTTGCACAATTTGAAAATAGATATAACAAATGATAAACATTGCAGGAAGAGGCAAAATACCCGGCTACTTAAATAATGTTAAAAATCACAATTTGATATAGAACTCAAGATCAATGTTCAAACAATTGCTTAAATGTAATAAAAAGGCAAATTTAAGAACAAACACACTATACTAAAACTTCAAATAAGTAACACACATGTAAAAAAGAAAAGAAAGGAAAGTCATACACCTTCAGCAAAAAATCTACTTTATTCCTTTTAATAACGTCTTAATATAAAGGTTTTAGTAATCTGGACACACTGATGTAAACTGCAACTTCAGAGGTCTGGTGTTTTAGGCTGGTGGCCCCTTTTGTTATGATAGTGCCCCGTTTTAACGTTTAAACCTTTATGTGTTCATTTGATCTCACTGTGACTCTTCTGTGTCCCCAGGTGAGTCCTTCATGGAGAACAGCGTTGGATCATCAGAGCACTTAAAGGAGAGCCCTCTCTCTCCAAACTCCACGGTACAAACGCCTGGCCTGCGGTCTCCCTCCAAGCTGCTGCTTCACAACAACTCTACAGGTAGGAAGAGAGACGCCTATTCAGGAGCAATAGTCGCTGTGGAACACCATTTGAGTTCTTAAGTGCAGCGGTTGTATCGCTCCTGAATGGTACGACCACACCAAACATAGTCCTGGTATTTACAACAAAAAAGCAGGGGACTTGAAAGATGAGTTTGAAGGCTGTCAGACACCAAATACATACAAACATAATGAAATATTCAAAGGATTTCACAACGCTAGTTAACCCAGCAACACTTGCAAACGATTGCGAGGTAAACTGTTGAAATATGGCAGCCATGCTACAAAGTAATTGACAGCATTGTGCTCATATTGAATTCGTCAACATTGCACTTTGCCGGATGACGACACTCCATTTTATGGTGGATTCCTCTACTTGGCTCCTCTGCTGCGTCGCTGGACAGACCCTATAGAAATGAAACGGGGGGCTGCGTATATGCACCCTGTCTAAAAATCCTAAAATCAGACTGAACTGTAAGTAGGCTTTAACCAATACAGTTTTTGAGGCTGATAATACTGCACTTGAACATTTGTGTCTCATCTTCATAGGAGGTGACTAATAGTAATAACATTTTGTTGCTGCAAGAGTTGTATCTTTACAAGATGAATTACACTTTTGGATTATAAGCTTGCAGAGCAGCTAGAATTACTTGTATTACTATATTTTTAGATAAGTGAGATTAGTGAGTAACAGTGGATTTTTCAGTTTATATACCATTCTGTGCCATGTGGAGTTGGCATTTACAGTTCAGGCCATTCATTTTGATAATAGTCATTTTCAGTTTGCTCTTTTGTACTTTCAGGCTCAGGCAGTTTTCGGGAGAGCCCCAGGCCGAGCGGTCAGGACCCCAACCTGTGGACCGTGGAGGAAGTGATGCAGTACATCAGAGAGATCGACCCAGTGCTGGCACCACATGCTGACCTCTTCAGAAAACATGTATGTATTCTCTCATAACTTAAAAAAAACCTATATATTTAGTTTTAGTTTTATTATACCAGTCATTCTCTTTGTGAAATAATGAAAATGCCCCCCTCTGCTGCAGGAGATTGACGGCAAAGCGCTCCTGTTGCTCCGCAGCGACATGATGATGAAGTACATGGGCTTAAAGCTCGGCCCCTCTCTAAAACTCCTCTTCCACATCGACAAACTCAAACGGGGTTGAGGCGGTCAGCTGACCAGCTCCCAAAGGACTGAATCATCCTGTTCTAGGATCAGTATATCATGCACTTCCTATACTGACCATTTACATGTAGCAAGCTTCATCACACACACAACCATATCTGGTATTACAAACCCTGTACTAACCTCATCCAATGAGGAATGTTTATTTTGTGTAGCACAATCCAGCCCTAAGGCAGCATGGGATACGTAGAATCACACACTTGTCCGCCATCTGTTTCACATTTCAGTTCAACTTGAAAAGTCCTCTGTGGCCATGTTAACTGTACAAGTTTTTTGGGCCATTTTCTATAATGTTACATTTTATTCTGAACATTTCATATTTTGTACTTCATGGATTTATCAACTTTAATTGTTGCCTTTTTCAACGGTTTGTGTCAGAAATGATAAAAGGAAGACAAGAAAAAACGATATTCATCCCAATAGTTGGGAATGCTTATGGTTAACTCCTCAATTTGAGGAACAATTTTGCAACCAATGCTATAGAAGTAAAAAAAAAAACACTATTCTGAAAATACTGCCATGAAGAAAGCTGTTTATTAATTCTTATTCTGGATGTTGTTTACGATGCCTTGTCTTGTCTTTGTTATTTGTACTTTTTTAATTTTTATACTATATTATTAGAGTTCCTACATGGAGAGCCCTATCATGCTTAACATTGTTCAATAAATATATAATAATTCAAATCTTGGTTCATTTCATATAGTTTATTTGTTCTGCAGAGCCACTATTTGTGATAACATTTAGTCTACACTTTATTGTTTACAGTAGAGAAATTGATCACGTCATTTTATTTATTATTAAAGTGTTATATTCGTCCTTTTTGTCCCGTGGCAAACTGATTATATGCCTCATACACATGTGGTGTTAAAAGTCTGGTCTTGTAAGGCTTTAAAATGTATATATATATGGCTTTAATTCTGAGATATTAAATTCTGAACTACAATTAGAAGAACAGTCAATTTAGTGCCAACTATATTCCATGTAGTTCCAATGGCTCACCAGCAGGGGGCACCACAGCCTCGTGTATCTCTTGGCAGTCGTGTCTCCTTGCTGTTTCTACTCACTGATGCACTGCCATGGGTGGCCATATCTCCATCTGGTACACTGCATGATCATCTGAGAGATATTTTAACATCGCGTTAAGATTCCTAATCTTGTTGTTGCTCTTTTGTCCGCATTTCTCCTGAATTGCTTCCTAGTCATTTCCACGAGTTGAAACCCCTCTGTTCTCTGATTATGTCAGCCTATTGTCCATGCTGTTTCTGGTAAATATTGCTGTCATTGTTCCTGTCAGTACATGAGTGGGCTAATAGGCTTGTGGGCGGGGAAAAAAATGACTTGTGTGTACTGAAGCGACTCGGCATTAAACTGAAAATCTTACCACATCCTCCGAGTGAAAACAGTAAAACGTCTCGCCCAAATGCAGGGACCAAACCCAGTGCTTCTAACTGACATGGATGAGTATGAATGCACTTGTCTGTGTGCGAGCATATGACACACTCACAATCTGTGCTGTGTTTGTGTGTTCTGCTCAGGCACATGTGACAGGCGCACAGCTCGTGGCTGATGCCTGTGTTGTTGATGTGTAGGCCTAATGGTAGCCAACGTGTTGTGCGTGAAGCCAGCGCTATTTATAGAAATAACAGCTCCTTGTGCTGCATATTGTGTTTGTGAAGGGAGCTTTTGCTTAGGCATCTAACACTATAGTGTGATTTCTATCAGGTGCCATTCTAGTGTGGCTGATATGGCAGCAGGCCTGTTAGTATTATATATTCAACATGACTGGCTGAGTTCTCTGAGTGATAGATTATTTGTGTTGTTATGACACACAGTGGTACTGGGGACTTTGGGGGAATTCTCCCCTTGATATTTACCAACAATGCTGAGCAGTCATCTGCATCCACTGTCTTCGCCCCAGTAGCCGTACAGCATGTCGAGCAGAGACAGTTTCGGTATGAAATGGAGGTTTTGCGGGCCTGCCCTGCAGATCAGTCATAACTGAGAAAAAAACGACTTTCTTAGGTCTTGATTTCTGCAGAATTCATTCCTTCCCATAACGTGACACCTGAAGCTGCGGTGTTATGCAGGGAAATACCGTTTTGTCTGCAGAACAAGCCTGGCATTTTGCACTCTGCAGGCAAGTGTGGGCACAGTTTAGGAGAATCAATAGAAACATAAGATGCTCGCCAGCCACTTTATCTCCAGATCTCACCAGAATACCCAGCATGCCTTTGGGCTGACAGTTGAGTTGCCTTGGGGTGAGGGTCCTGCTGGCCTCGTGCCTCGGAGCACAACATGGTGTCTTTTAATTTCTTTGTCAGGTTGCTCTTTTGATGAGGATAGTACAGTATTGTGAGGACCACACTGTTACTCTGGATATAATCAAACTGTTACTGTAAGGTTTATTTATTTATTTGTATTCATTTTATATATTATAATAGACGTTAACTCTAGTGAGCTCCACACAACATTTTGGACTACATTATTTTGTATTTGTCACCAGTAGAACTAAGCATCTACGGGTTCAAATAACCAAATAATGAGGAATTGAAAAATGAAAAGCCTAACATCTCAGGGAAAGCCACCTTTAAACCCAAAATATGTTTTGATATCCTCATAACACTGACAGCCATGTCTAGCTACATATTTTTAGAAATTCTTATATCATTACCTTGTATAAATGAGGCTGCTGACCTGCTCTGCTTGCTTGTCTCCAGAGCCTTTTGACTGGGAGATAATATCTGCTAAGACAGTTGTCTTGACAGCCCTCACCCCAACACGCTCACCCAGCCAGCCTCGTGCCTACAGATGGTGTGGGCCGGATAATATCAGGATTTTCCTACCAGGAAAATGTTGGTCACACGACAGCACGGGTATTATCTATCCACGAGTGCAGAGAAATATGCACGGATCACATATAAACACATCAAAACTAAATACATGGATGAATATGACATGCATGTGATTTTCCTTGGCATTAACACGTTGATATTAGAATATATGGATATTTCCCCGGCTGCAGGATAACACAAAGCCTCACAAGAACTGCTCTCTTGTATTAATTCCACCCCCAGCCTGTAGCCTGTTACTCTGTCTTTGGTAGCATGTGCTTGCCACTGTCACCAGATTAGCACGCAGGCTTAAAACCCCGCTCACAAAGACACTGTGTACTGAACATGGTCTGTGCTAATACTGTTTCCCATTATTCCAAGCTACTAACCTGTAAGTCTCCCCACAGTATATCCCTGCTCACAATAAACCAGGCCAAATCAAATTGTCAGTACAAGAGGTGAGCGCAATAACATGACCCTGAATGTTATTAAGACTGCCAGATTCACCTCTACATTATTGACGTGTACAGTGTCATGGCAAATATATCTTGCTGACACATTATCAAAGAAATGTAAGCTTCAAATGGGTTATATTTGCTTTTGTTTTGGATTGATTTACATTGCACACATTTTGTTATTATCTCTTAAAACTCAGAGTTGATTTGATCTAATTTATATGACTCAATCAGTTACAATTGCATGATTTCCGTCTGCTAATCCTTGCAGTTGAAAAACTAACAAATTCAAAGACAAAAAGGTTTGTGTTACAAGTTCATCTTTCCTGGGTATGTGCTGGCACAAAGGTTAACTTTGTGCCACTGTTGCGAAACCGCAGCTCTGCTCAGTTAGGCTCCACTGTGCAAATCACACAACTCTTAAATATTTACCAGCGTTAGACATTGTTGGGACACCTCGATGTGTTTGAGCCGGCTCGACGGAGAAGTGTCAGCTGTGTGCAGGAAAATAAATTATGTACACCCCCTCCTTCTACTTCAAAGCGCTGGCAAACCATTCAACCTCAGATTTGGGGAGGGGGGCTGGAGGAGGAGTTGCCAGTCACTAAGCAACCTGTGTGTCACCTGCCCCGACATGCCAAAATCAGCAACTCACCTCTGGAGACTGCATTCACGAGGAGGTACATGGCGGTATTTAAAGCCTCCTCAGCAGGATTTCATGGAAAACCAAACAATTACAGAGACGCTGCTAAAATATGCTGAGAAAAGAGTGTGATGTGTTTATATGGGTTTTCCCTTGTGTGAAAACGGGGACAGTTGCTTAGAAGATGCTGAGCTTTACTTATAAGCCCCGGAGCAGAATCACACAGTGCAACAACTGATGTTTTCCAAGCCTGTTGCATTCACATACCTTTTTATTTGATAGTGCTTTATGATGGGAAGATGAGGCTAAAGGAGGGAACCATATGACTTCATGTCAGATGGCGAAACGAGGCGACTGTTCAGCGAGAAAATCAGGAGGTTCGGCATGAGCAACGTGACCACTGGATGAACCCTGCCCTGAGGGAGCTGATGTTTATTTGCCCCCTGTCAGCACACATATACTCATACACCACTACACATACAAACATTCACAAGGTTACGACAAAACGTGCCAAAAACCTCCAAACTCTTGTTAAAGCAGACAAGCTCAAACTTGTACCCTCTTCACACAATGAGATGGAAACATGCCCCTTGTTGTCAATAAATAACTCATCTTGGAAACTCAAGTTTTCCTCTCACCATCAGGTCATTCTTTACAGTTATTCACACTTGGGGATTCTTGGTATTTTCTTTTGCCTCTCAGAAATAGCACACAGTTCAGTCACACTCTTCAGTTTCAAGATGACACATTTCCAGCACATTAGTATGTAGTCATTTCCAAATGTACTAATTTGATTTTAAATAATGGATCCACCATTATCTACCTGGATAATGTAGGTGTAAGGATCGCATTGACCAGAGATCCATGAATCCTTTATCTCGCCCTGACTCCACACTGATATTGAGGTATCCCTGTTTGATCAGGTTGTGTGCGGATGTGTGTGTGCATTTGAAGACCTGGCCATGCGTGACAACACCAAAATGACCACCTATCCATCACTGGTGCTAGGGCCCGAGTTACCACGAGCTCAGGCATCGCACCAGCTGGACAAAAAAACCACTAGACAGTGCTCAATGCATAGACTAATACAGTTCAGAAAAGAGGAGTTACCTGGAATGCATTTAGCATACCTCGCTTGATGTTTTATTGAAGGGTTTTAAATGGAATCATAAAAGTGTTGTGGGAAAAACCCACCACCTAATTTCTAAATCGTAAACCAGGGAGATCCTAACATTCTCTCTCGGCATCTCTGTATTTCTTGTCACTTTCACTTTGCCTCTCTTTCAGACTGTGGCTTTTGGTCTCTGATTTATATGGAGAAACCGGCAAGCTGCCACAGGAAGACAGTGTTGCATTGAGCAGTTGATGTGGGTGGGCTGAAAAACAAGAGAGTAAGAAGAGCAGAAGTAACTGTAAACATCTCCGAGTGTCCCACCCTGCTTAGCATGCGTCTAGACTGGCCTATGGAGGCGGGCGGCAGTCATAACAAGGGATTGGGAGAGCAAACAAGGCTGTTTAGCAAAGTTAACCATTCGTCTATGGAGTCACAATCAAGAAAACAAAACCTCTGCATTTAATTGAGGCTAAACAAGGAGCTCCCAGTGCACCGTACAATTATGAGATATATGAGGCGACAGAGTTCTGACAGCGTGCCAACATGCCCCATGTGCCACACACCAGAAGACCATCTCACCAGATTGGCACTGGGCAATGGACCTGCAACCGTTACTAAGCAGTGTGCCAAGGCTGTTGGCCTACTTATGAGCCATTCTCTTGACAGTGCAAAGCCAAGAAAATCCACACACACACCCTTAAGCTAGTTACTTGAAACAAGCCCACATTCAGGCCCTGGTATTTCAGTTTGGATCATCCATCATGCCGCGTTTCCAATTGAGCACATCACACAATTGGATAAATGAAGAGTTGAGGCTGTTTTAAGGGCAGAGTCGACTCAAAAATTTAGCAATAAGTAGTTCCTATTTCTAGCCGTGCTCTCATTTTCCCCTCGTTACTCACTAAAGATGCCTTTGTTGACAATGTGAAAAGCTAGACACGGTGATGACATTCCCAACATGACCTCAATCAAGCATTTTCATAGCCTGCAGGCACATAACAATCCAACTAAGTCATCCACCAGAGATTCTCTTTACCCTCATGTCATAATGAATGCAATTATATGAACACAATTATTTTTTCTCCTTCAAATATCTGTAGCTGAGACTGGAGTTTTTTCTGAATTTGAATTACAGTATTATTATTTAAAGCCAATTCTCTGACCATTCACTGGGGGAGAAGGGAAAAGCAGCACTGTCTTTGAGTCAGGGCTTACAGGCTTTAAGTCAGTTAAACCCCCATCAAGGTAGGCATTCTTTGGTCATTTCACCTCCCCCACCCACACACACTACTCTTTACACACAGAAAAAGAAACAAATGTTTGTGGTGCTGTAGAGGAACCAGTGTTATTCAAATCCTGCTTTTGTGAGCCCACCAACCTTTGAATGAATATCTTTCCATTAAACCGGCTATCTTGCAACATATAATGTCAGCGCATGGCATTTGCTTAGATAAGCAGCAGGATAAAATGTTGTAAACATATTTGACTGTTTTTACCTGAGATGTCATCGAAGATGTGACATATAATACAGCTTGCTAACCGTCAGTCATTATCGCTGTGTGTCAATCACGTTCCTATCAGTGACATTAATAGTGGAAATAACAAGTTAAGGAAAAGATATTGGAACGCCGAGAGATGTGGAGTAGATATATATCCTTTTCAAATAGCATTAATATTGTAGCTGGATAAACATTTCCCTAGAAAGAAGCTGAGGTTTCCCTTCACCCGCAGGTTAACTTAAGCACTTAGCTAGCGCTCCACTGCCCGGGGGAAGAACTGTGCAATGAATGGAAAAGCAGGCCACATTTCTATCCAGGCCATCTTTATTGATCCTCAAACCCCCTTCACAGAGACCATCCCCCCATCTTGACCACAACAAAAGGGGACAATATAAACAACCAATAAATAAGAATCTGCGCGATTAAGGCGGTTCTACATCTCCAATAGAACACAACAGTGTGGACATGTTGGAGTTATACAGCTTCATACAGAAAAAGCAGTAGATTTCATAGAGAACATCACATCTAAAAAAGGCAGCACTTAACCAAAAGTGAACCATTTTTAAAATAGGGATGAGGCTCCCATTCAAATGAGTTAGCATTGTACTTCCATTGTGTCTTTTTTTAGACGACCTTGCCATCTGAGCTCATTTAAATACTATGCCAAATAGAATGGG
This sequence comes from Gymnodraco acuticeps, assembly GCF_902827175.1. Lineage (NCBI taxonomy): Eukaryota > Metazoa > Chordata > Actinopteri > Perciformes > Bathydraconidae > Gymnodraco > Gymnodraco acuticeps. Next base: position 227,845 of record NW_022989820.1, read on the forward strand.
AACAAAAACTTGAGCTGAGAACTTCATTTAAAAATGTTCTCCCCCATCAGACTCTCAGATTATTTTTTTTAGACCACCTGGTTCCCAAACTGGAGATGGTGGCTGTTCTTTATATCAGTTTTCTCAGACAGGAATAAATAAATACACCCTTTTACTGTTAAACTGTCTTGGAGTCCGGGCTAGGAGGCTACACAGTGTCATAGCATTGTTCAGAGTGGCTTTAAAGAATTTCAGCATTTCTTTGTTACATTCATGTCCAGGAAATGGGAGAGGTGGAGCTCTGTCTGCAGCCAACCGCCCTCTGGCCACTCGCACATGTAAGACTCGAGCACTGTGTGTTCCCTGTGGATATCCAGAGTTATCTTCTGTGCACCCTGTGACCCAACGGGGCTTGGCTGTACAGGGAGGTGTTCACTAAATAAAAAGTGATAAGCACTCTGCGTCCATCCTGGACAATTCTCACTCTTCTGTCTCCATATGGGCTCCTTCGTTACTCACTTCCTCTCAGCAACTGACAGTGCTGGGCTGCTGTTTGCTGACAAAGTCTGAAATAAAGTCAAACTCATTCTGGCCAAGGAAGAGTTCTGGCAGCTCTTGGACCCGATCCAAGCCCAGCTCCATGACCAGCGAGGTCAGAACCTCCTCGTCAATCATATCTGCGTCCATGCCGTTTAGGGCCAAAGCGGGTCCGGCCATGTGCTGCATGTTAGCCAGCTGGGCCGGGTTCATGCGGTACTGGGTCGTAGGCCCCATGTGGTTCCCACCCATAGGTCCCAGTGGGTGCCCATGGTACTGGGTGTTTAGTTTTTGCAGCTGCATGCTGGCCATGAGTTGCTGGGACGTTAACCCTCCATTCATGAACTGTTGCTGCTGCTGCGGGTGTGCCTGCTGCTGTGGATGTGGCGCCTGCTGCTGTGGATGCGGAGCCTGCTGCTGCTGTTGTGGTGGTTGTTGTGGTTGTTGTTGTTGTTGTTGTGGGTGCTGCTGCTGTTGTGGGTGCTGGGCCTGTTGCTGGTGCTGTTGTGGATGCTGCTGTGGATGCATGTGATGCTGCTGCTGAGGGTGATGTTGCTGGGGTTGACCGTTATACATCATGTTACCAGAGGTCATCTGGTGGTGCCCCATCTGGGCCCCGTTCAGCTGTCCGTTCATGGGTCCAGCCACCATGCCCTGCCGCTGCCTCATGGCCGTCTCCATGTTGGCCTGGGCGCCGCCGTAGTGCATCATCTGGCCATTGGGCATCGCCCGCATGCCCTGCTGGGTGGCATGCTGCTGGTGACCTGCCTGCAGGCCGCCATTCATGCCCATCCTGTAACCGTGGATACTAGCGCCCGCTGAGTTGTGGTTCATGGGCATCATCAGATGGTCTGCCATGCCTCCTGTCTAGGAACAGAGAGGAGAAGCTGTTAGTGGAAGATGTTCTGAAGCAGTAAAGGGGGCGGCTACTGGATCATGACTGATGTAGCATTAGCAGCTGACCATGTGAATCAGTATTACTAGAACACTAGCACATACATAATGGTACCATGTGTGAGATGTGCAGGAAATGTTACATTGCTGTGGGTCAAACACATTTTATTCCCACTTCCTATAGTGACCACACAATTCGTCTTCATTGAAAACGATAATATTTTCCATGTAATGTCACAAGTCCAACTAAACGCTTCCGGAAAAAAAATATGCACTATTGTTGTGCCAATTGGCGACTACTGAGAACCTAACGTTGGTTTAGTCTTCTTAACAATCTCACGTCTTTGTGCCAAAGAATGAACGCCCAGGTCGGAATAACAGGTTAACATACATTGTTTGGGTGCATTTTTCAAACCAGATAATTCATGCACGACGGGATCGACAAAACGGAGGAAAATACATGCATCGTGTAATGCATTGCTTAAAACCTAATCTGTGTTGCATGTCAGCTGAGACGGAAAAATTTGTTACATTTTACGCACGTAAGGTTGCAACAAAGAACACTGACATCATGCAACATCTCACCAACAGCTGAATCACCACATTTCTAACAAGGCACCGAATCCAACAAAGGTTTCGTTTTTTTTACGATTGCTTCCAAACGATTGGTTTACATCTTTGTATTCAATCATCATGTTCCCTGTAGCTGAACACTATTCATCTGTTTAGTCGCGAATTTAAAACAAGGCAATGCAAACAATGGAGCAGCAGCCCCGGAGACCACCACAGACCAAAAGCCCAATTCTCCTACAAATGCATCCGTTAAAAATCACTTACCCGTGTCCGCTACGTTTTCACAAAGTTGCGCGACTTTGCTTCGGCTCCGTTTATTTAAACGGTGTTCCTCTTCTCCTCTGAATTACAGTATATATTCCACAGGGTTACGCTTCATGCTCAAGCGGGGATGGTGTGCACAAAGACTGCCGCATCAGATCTTGAAACGACTGCCTATTTTCTGGGTCAACTCTGGGATTATGTACATCTAAAAAACTCAGAGGAAGGCAGTCGGGGAGAGGTGGAGCCTCGGTCCTGCCTCTTCTTTGTTCCTATTGGCCCCTACTTAATAGAATTGTGCATGGGCGTAGAAAAACAGGGGCTGTTGGAGAACTGTGACACAGTAGCCAATTTAAATACCCTCCTCCCCACTGTTTCTTTTTGAAAGAATATGTGGACGTCTTGTTTGTCTTCATAAGTATCTGCTGCTCCTGTGGATGAATAGTGTGAATACAAGGGCAGTCATTAACTTGTATTCATTTTAGATAGATAGATACATGGATACATCAGATACATTCATAGATACATACATATAAATAGATACATACATAGACATAGATAGCCTACATAGATACATACATAGACAGGTAGATAAATATGTGCACTGATACATAGATACTTACATACATTGATAAAATATATCAGATAGATATATGATATTGTTATGTAATATACAGTATATGTTTTCATGCATATGTAGAATTCAAAATGCTTGCTCATATCTGCCAGTGTGTGTTAGACAGCATAACATTAGTGTAGAAATCCATGTTTCCAACTTGTCTGCACCTACTTATCTCTGTGGCCTATGTGTAGCGAGAGTGTTGCCCTGGTATGTGAATGTACACTTCATCTCCGAGATCATTGTTGGTCCGTGTGACCCACCGGTCTGCTGAGTGTTCGCCCCAGAGAGGCGGTAGAGGGAGGGCAGAGGAATGTGGCCTGTGTGCTATTCTAGGCCACAGAGGCTGCAGCGGCAGTGTAACTACTGCTGTGCATGGGTGTGTGTTCGGTCCGTTTACGTGCATTGACTGTGGATGCAGGCATGTTTCTGTGTGCCTCCACTCTGCAGATGCACAAGTCCCTTGATTGCCCACTTCAGGACAACAGTCTCTTGCCTGCAATTGCAAATGAATAGAACCACTTTGGGAGAGCAAGCCAATCCATTGTCCTGGGAATTCAACTATAAATGAGCAACCACTGGCAGGCGTTTGTCATTGTTTGACATTGTCCAGCCACTTTAATCTAGTGCTAATGAGCCCCTCCTAGGTGTGGGTACGGAGAAACTCCCCCTGCCTGACTGTCCAAAGAAAACACACAATCAACATAAGTTTCTGATGAGCACTCTTTTAGTGGAACGTGTGGTCTTTGCAAGGTTTCTGCAATCTGAGACAATATGACAAACAAGCATTTTAAAATGCATCAAAGCAGACTTTATTTTTATCCCAGGGCCAAAAGCTACTAATGGTGTCATTGCATTAGAGAGCGCAGCTACAATGTGCCCAAACCTTCTGGAGCTCAACAATCACATCACTGCGACTGTTTAAAACCCAAGATATTTGCATGAAATCGCAATCAGCCATGATTGTAGTGGAAGATATGCATTTTGTAATTATATATCCATTGAACAACAGCCTTGCGTTGTTGTAATTAGACGGCGGATACTGCAGTCTTATCCCTTAAAGGCTTTCTTTCTGTATGTTATGTTTCACATCTCTGGCTGTGGTCTATGGTGTGCCTCCACACACTTTGCCTTGAGCCATTTATTGACTTTTGTGTGAATGTGTTTTTTTTTATTCCCGGGATAAAGAGCAAGACAGAGTTTATGTGACTGTGTTTATAGGAGCAAAAGGCTGGAAGTGTTGCTTCCATTCCCAGCTTGGACATGCCCCTGTGCCAGGCTCTAATAAAATGCAATAAAAAATGCTGCAGTTGCATGATAGGTCAATTTCACGCTGATTTCATGCTCCAAACACAGTCTAAATTATCCAAAGAATAGTAGCCAAACAGCACTTATTTGTGTTCTTAGAGCTATCCAACCTTGCATGAGCTCCTCTTGACTCTTAAATACTGAGAGCAGACAACAATTGAGCTAATATCTGCTTTGTCAGGACTGTGCACAACTCAATCTAATCTGTCTGTGCGTCATCTGCCTCGGCACTCCATTTAATTCCCATCGACTGAGGCAACGTTACTAACCTTCTAGCAGTTAAGAAGTTACAATAAGGATAACAAAAATCCAGCTCCTGCTTCCAGGCTCTGTACGCCAGACTTCAAGGGAACCGACAATCTGTAGAGATGAGGAGGCCAATGTTTATTGCTCCTCACCAGGGTCTTGAAGTGTGTTTAGAGCCCCCCCTGGAGCAAAGGCCCTCACTGGAGTGGAAGTCTGATGTTCTGTACAGAGGAACTGCCGGCAGAATCAGTCATATACCAGCTTCATCCCTGGTTCTGTAAGGTGGCATATAAAGTATCATGCTTTTAAAAGCTTAACAACTATAACCAAAGAACAAGGAAATGGCGGAACATGTTCTTCAATGTGGCAGCTAGTCAGCAAACACATTCTGGTGGCTCCCTGTTGGACAATCAATCAATCAATCAATGAAATTGTATTTATTCAGCCCAATATAGCAAATTACACATTTGTCTCAGGGGACTTTAAAGTGTGCACAGCTTATGACACCCTCTGTCCGTAGACCCTCACAATGCACAGGGAAAATCTCCCAAAGAAACCTCGCAATGAAAGGGGCAAAGTGGAAGAAACCTATGGGAAGTGCTCCATCTTGTTTATAATACATGTACATTGCAATATTAGTACTTCCTGCAAAGCTTTATACCAAGCTTTGTTTGTTCATAATATAATTGCTAATTGGTTTGAACTTGTTCTTGGCTCTGCAGTCTGTAATGATGACTATGGCCCCGGCCACACGAGGACGAAAACGGTAGTTTGCGTTACTGTTTAGTGTCATATAGACCGTTCGGCCACACGAGGACGACCGAATACGGCACTAAACGACTGCGGAAACGATAACGGGTCCCAAGGTGGATAGAACGGCATACGCAACGCTCTGGGGGGTCAAACGGCTCCATGTGTACGCCCTATACGATCATTTTCTGATAATGATGAGGCAATAGCCCCGCCTCTCCCCACCTCTGCTGCTCACCCCCGCGTCAAAGTAAACTGCACACTGAATTCAGATTATTTATCTTTCTCTCGATATGGACATAAACGCGAGTGAAGTCTAATCTGACAGGACGGAGACACCTCTCAAACTACCTAAACTAGTTATAAATATGTTTATTTTTACTGTCGGCCGGGTCACTCATTACTGGATCAGCTGCTGCATGAAACAGACACTGACGCTGTCCGAAGAGAGGGAGGAAAAAGAGAGGCTCCGTGTATTTATATTATTATATTATATAGAGTCATTATTCATTTGTTTTAAAGCTCAATAAATAACAAAGAAGACCTTTGACCGGCACTTTTATAATTTTGTCGGAAGATTTAAACTTTAATTCACGTTGACTCGCGAAAAACTCTGCCCGGTTCCCTCGGCCCCCACCGCGGAGAATAAACAGAAGGGCAACCATGACAACCATGCTTCTTCGCTGCTTTTGTGGAGGAAGTTACAGCGCCACGTACAGGCTCCTGCATATGTACTGCAGCTTCTCCAGCGGTTGGAGCTAAACGGAGCTGTCTCGTGTGGACAGACACTATCCGGTGAATATTGCGTTTGCGTTAATCCTATGCGTTTAGCCGTTTTCGTCCTCGTGTGGCCGGGGCTAGGGTTAGGGTTGCAAGGGGACACTGAACTGAACATCCAATTTATTTGTAATCTCTGTCACCATCAACTAATACCAGCTAACTCAATCCTACCTACTTGATTAATCCACCCTACACTTTCTCTACCAGTAACTATGGCAATGACTGGTACAGACATAAGGTTGAGTACTCAGGAAGTGCTGCCACATCCTTCAAATACATTGGTTGCACTTGCATCATTGGATTAGTCTACTTACAAGTCTTTGTAAACAATTGTTGTTTGCTCAACTGTTAAAATAGATACACACTGTATTTGTTTTTAATGCGTTTGTGTTTTGGGACACATCATGTTAAATTGAATTATAAGTACTCCAAACGACTTATAATGATATAAATGTATTAAATTAAAGAATAAAAGGGGTCACTTACGAATGACATAGTGAATTCGTTTTTAAAACAACCCAGGAGCTGGTTCTCTCGATATTTCTCATCACTCAGACTTTTACCTTCTCTTTTATAATTGCTGCACAGCATCAACATGAATAGAGAGTTACCTCAGTCAACACAACATGTGTCCTAATATGCACATTTAAGATGTGAAACCAAAAGTCAGTCTGCCTCTCTCCTGGTGTGGGGGAGGGGTTGTTATTGTTCTGGTAAATGAGAGACTCTCTATAAATACTCCCAAGGCTTCCTTCTCCGCCTCAGCCACCAATCAACTGTCTCTGTTAGGCCGAGCAGCTGAGAGGAGGCAATAAGCCTGAGTCAAGGCTAACGGGGGGAGGGTTTGAATCAAACAAACTGTGCTGGAGAAGTGGGTGAGGGACTTTGGAAGAGAGGGGGAGAAACTTGGTAACTGCCACTCACAGACCTGAGGCCACAAGTGGGGGTGAGGCTTGAGTGAAAGTAGTGATTTGGTTGGATGGGGGTGGTGGGAATGTGCCACTTTAAAGCAACTTTGCAGCAACTTTTGTGCCTGCTCCATGTGAGGCTTAATTAACATGTGGCCTTTTAATACAGCTTTTGTATGTCACTGTTTGCCGGTGATGCACTTCATTAGAGCATCTTGAACATTCGTGATGGGTCGATCTCTATATAACTTCGGACAAACTACAAATAAGGAAGATCCAAGAGTTGACTCAACTTGGTCAAATTCTTTTTTGGTTTTCATTGGCCACAGCCTTGCAGAGAAACTAGGACATGGTACTTTCTTTTTGTTTCTTTTATCTTATTGGATTATCTTTCAAGAGTCCTCATTATTACATTACTATTATTACAAATATTGTAGCATACAATAATTCATATTCTATAATCTATTCATCTAAATGTGCTTACATACAAAACTAATACTCAACCAATACAAACCTATATGAAAATGTCCTTTCAATAATAGGATATTGCAATCAACAATCCAACTGCCTTAATATGATAGATTGAATTATTGAAACAATTGTATGAATGAACTCCATAATTTAAAGGTTCTGAAAATAAAACTCAGTTTCTGGTAGTATATTATACATTTATTTTATATTTTATATCCTATAACAATTTGTCCGTGACACCGACTAGCTCTTTAAACTCTTACGTTTTTGAAATGATTGCAATAGACTTTTGTCTCGCGCTGTTCATTAAATCCTTTCCCACACCATAATAACATATTAGCTGCTTTGTTTAATGTGATCTGCATTCTACTCATTTCTCTCTGAGCTGCACTGCCCCATATGCACAGTAATAATTAATGTGACTGTCAATTAGATTGTGACATATTAACATAATAATGTCTTAAGGGGAAAACTCCTATTCTGTCCAACTATTGCATCCATTTTCATCAGTATTACAGTAATGTCTGTAAAATGAGCTGCATATTAAACAGTGTTTTATGTTGTAACTCCCAATAGTTTAATTTCTATAACCTCTTTAATTTGAGCACTGCCCATTTTAGGTTTCTTCCTCTGTCTTGTCGTACATATAATCACATTTAATACAAATGTATTGTTTTCCACCCCTTGATATATATCATGCATCCGGCTTCCAGAAGTTTGTGAAACGGATACCTCAGGGGTGGCTGTATCATTCCCAAAAATATGTACATTTTAAATGGACATAATACTAAAAAAGTAATGGTCCAAGGCAACTTCCTTGTGGGATACCACAGATAAACATACTTTGGGAAGAAAACAGATGCCATTAACTAAGATAGATTACTTTCTTCCTCATTAAATGGACAGCATTCTTCCACTCAAAGCACTTTCAGTCACATGATATTTACTCAACCATGTTAACGCCAAGTTACAAAGTACAGATGTTTCTTATGAAACAATCCAGCGCAATGTGTTTGTTTTGCGTTGTAGATGACGTCATAGCAGTTTCATTCAGTAAAACAAAAATCAAGAACTGTAACTGCAATAAATGCAAAGTCTGTGTTAGCTGAGAAAGTCGAGAGCATGCAGGGATGTCTGAGGCTAGAGATAACCACTGAAACAACTTCCTTACTCCAGCTGAGAATTCCCAGCACAGTTAATATGATAGCAGAGACATGATAAGCAGTATTAGTGCCTGCAGGTGCTTACACACCCCAACGCTGACTTCATGCAAGCTATACAAATAGGACTGGAGTTGACTCCCTGGTTTCATGTTTCCAAGTTTGGCTCATTACCAAGCAATGTCAGTCATTTACAGTCAGCACCACTAGCCCACCGCCTGCATTTCTAAGCAACGCAATTCTCCAGCATTTACTAGCCTGAGGGATCATTGTCGACACAAACAGTAATCATGTCCCCTTCGCTGCACTTCCTGCCTTACAGCCACTGATGACGTTCCCAGCTACCTCCAGGAACGTACATACATAGCGCAGGAGTGCGGGGGACATACAGACTAGATGGACAACAAGAGTCTGCAAAACCTGTCAAACAAGTAGCAATATGGAAGGAGGAAGTCAGAGAGAGTGGGAGAACACGGTGACGATGTGAAGAATGACCTATTAATCATTCATTATCTCCCAGCACTGTTAATGAGGTGACGACTCTTAAATAATTAGCAATGTGACTGAAGCATATTTCCATAGCAGAAGCCTGAGGGCATTGGGGACCAGAGGGGAAGGGAATATAGGATGCACAAGGCACAAGAAGAACAGCCCCCACACCAGCTTAGCAAACAATAACTAACCTGATATGGGGCTCTGGGAGGCATGGACAGAGCGATAGAGGTAGACAGAAGAAAGGAGAGATAATGAAGCTACATACGTAATACGGAGACAAGAGGACCCATGGAGGAAATCACACATTGAAATAGTTATGTATATACGTAGTGGGCGTTTAAGTTGTTCACCCAGCAGCCTTCATTATCCGTCTGTCTTGTTTCAAGAGGGACAGGACAGGGCCTTCAGGCTTTTCTAACACACAAGTCAACGGAGCACTGCGGACGGCTAGCACCCCAGCCTGCCATGGGCCTATTCATCTTGCACAAAACACACAAAAGAGCAGACCATGAGCCACATTCTTGACATCCAACCTCATCACCCCCACTACCCTCCCACCCCCTGGCCGTGACTAGCGCCCCTCCCCCAGTGCCTCACACCAGGCAGGGCAGACAGGAGCTGCTCGCTGCACTACCTAACTGGCTGGATGGCTTGTTGGTTGGGGTTGTTTTGTGGAGGAAGGGAGGGTGTGGGAGAGAGGGGGCAGGGATGTTTTCTCTTCAGTCAGCTAATTGACTCACAGATGTCAGGAGGAGTCGCGTTTGTGGTGGGGCTAAGGCACCCAGTGACACTTTTCCCCTTCACAAACAAACATTACACCCATGCACGTGCACTCAGGCGAAGATTGTGCACACACACATGCATGCATGCACGCACGCACGTATACCTGTGGTCTGTTCTCTCTAACATGGGTCTCTTCAGTAAACATATAGGTTTCTGTGTTGGGCAGGATTTCTCAGAAAGAAGAGAGAAGGTGTAAATACGACATTGAGACTTAAGTTGGTTCTGACTGTAGCTCAGCCCCACAAAAAACACCAAGAACCAACAGCCTTTAGAGGACAATAACAATCTGGAATGGTCGGGGCATAATCTTATTTTTCTGTTTACCATCTGGGGAGCCTTTCTGGCTGTCGAACTAAAGCAGGTTTCATCTACTGATACATTGGCGCAATAAGACTTGAGGCAGTTCAAATGCTGTACCACCTTTGATATGACCTATATACACACCACAGTTTCATGTCATGCCATGTTTGCATGCTGCAAATTCATATCCTACATGTATGCACTGCAGCATTTGAATGTCTTCTTTGAACACCCAAACCACCCACAGCTGTGTGTGTGTGTGTGTGTGTGTGTGTGTGTGTGTGTGTGTGTGTGTGTGTGTGTGTGTGTGTGTGTGTGTGTGTGTCATCGGGTTCATGTGTTTGTGTGTTCCAACTAGACTGCTAAACAGCTGAGCCCAAATTGAAAGTCAGTGCTGTCATTCCCTATATTTACCAAATGAATCACTCGCAGCAGAAATCTGTTTTGGACACACAGTTAGTATTCAAGCAGTTGGTTACAACATCGTTGACAGCAGCAGAATAATTAGGAGGGAAAGTGTGGGTGAATGAAGAAAATATTGCAGACTATCAGTGGTGGACTGCTCATATACTAACAACAAATTGTAGAAAAGGCTACATTTGCTCCCTGGGGTGGTGATAAAAGATCTGCCAAGCTCTAAAAGACACAATATTATGTAGTGTTTTTGTATAACAGTTGAGAGATCTGTACATTTTCCGATATATTCATCCTCAGAGGGACATTCAGGAGAGCAATCATGCTGTACTATCAAGAAAACACAAATCATGCATTATTGAGTTCCCCCAAAAGCTCTGTGTCTTGGTAAAGTTCCCCCTGTGGCCTTTATCCATCGGTCTTCCCATCATGAGGTCTGCTAATGGTGGAGTCATATCCCGCTCCTACCCGGGCGCTGACAGTTAGACGTCCCCTCCAGGAAACAGCTAGTTCTGCTTCCTGACCGGGGAGCCCTATCTGTGTTGCACCATCATCGCGTCTGAATGTTGAGCAATGTCCTGGTGAGCACATGCCTTAGCGGGTTAACACATATGCTGTACATACAAGGCTTCAGCACACACATGCAAACACACACGCCAATCCACTGCCCACTAGAGCTGTCTATAGTCTGCCTGTCCTCTTCCTGTTTTTCCACTCACCCACACTGTCACTCTGGCCAGGAAGCTGTGGGAGAGATACGCATGACAAAGTCTCTCTTTATTAAATTGGCAGAGTCAGAGTGTGTGTAGTGCATTTGGAGTCCCTGTATGTGTGTGTATGCCTGTTGGAGAGAGAGAGAGAGAGAGAGAGAGACAGGCATACAGAGAAGGAGAGCAAGCACTAGAGGGATGGGGGTGGGGACCTAAGCCAAGGGCTGGAGGTTTATCCAAGATCCACTCTAGGCTCATCCCTGGATATTGCTGTTTGAAACCACGAATCAAGATCAGAGGACACAGTATAAAAACCAAAAGGCCGCTGTCCATAGTCATATCCATCCACTGCAAGAAACAAATACTGATTTAATAAATACCTGAACTGTGAAGGTAATATAATGTAGTTGGGTTAGGAATTAACTTACATGTATACATACAGAAGAGTCAGAAGCAGAAGAGAGTAGCATAACAGGAAACATCTCGGAGAGTTCATTTCAAGATTTGCTCGTAGACATAAACTAAACTGACCTTGAGCTTTTGCACAACTTTTGTCGACTTGAATTTGTGTCACTGACATCTCTTTGAGAGGACAGAGATCAAAATAGAGGAAGCTCTGGCGCAAGCTATAGATGTCTTCAGGGAGGAAAGAAGCGTGTCACTATATCACTGTGTGGGCTTGCAAACTCTAAAAGGGCATTGGGAACAATACATTTTCTTTAAAATGATTCATTCATTTGTGAATTTGAGAGCACATTTATTGGTCAATACGTCACCAAGCTCCCACCACTGCACTTGCAAATTGATTTCCATGTGCCACTTTCTTAAAAATCTTTACTTTGCATTACAATGATGTCTATTTGGGCTACTGGCCATTTAGGATATAACTTTTCAAATAAAACATCCAATAAAATTGTGGTCGGCCAAACAACATCACACTTTGCAGTAAGGGTTGAGAGGGGAGTTACTCTGACTTCTTGTTTTGTACTTATGAGCCCATGCATGCTCAAATATTTATTGGCCATTTATAGTTTTAACCTTTGTGTGAGTTATTTTCCAACAGACTCTGGCTGATATCATTTAACTCAGACAACACTTTCATTTGTGTGAGACATTTGTATTTGCCTTTATGCAAGCAGCCGTGTACAGTCCCTACGTCCGTGTGCAGGAGATAACGACAGGGAGGACAGAGGACAAGATAAGACATTGTGCTCTGCGGTCAGGGAGTACGCCCTCCTCTCCCTCCTCTCCTCTGTCCCTCTTATCTGCTGCCTCTGTCTTGACCTCCACCCTGCTGCACGGTATTTAGTCAGGGGAGAAAACAGCATGGGACTGGAACGAGTACAAGTGAACTCTGTTAAAAACATTCTCCAGAGCTCTGTTCTCAGAGCAAAATGAAGTGGTGAGTGCTTTCCCTTTGTGGTCAATTTGAGACATCACACTATTAAAAACAGACACGTTTTTATTGAAGGGCATTGGATGAGTCAAGATCCCTGCTGAGGATTTTCTTATTGGAAAACCTGAAACATATGGAAATATATTTCAAACACAAAGTATGATGGTCATTGTTAGGAATCTCTGAGCAGTGATACTGCAGCAGTTTCAACAGGCTTATTTGCACAGGGAGCATGGCAGATTGATGAACAAAATAACATTTCAGTGCTCATGATTTCTAGCTTGACACATATTTTATAACGGCTTTCTATTTGCTCCAGAAACCTGTGCTGTCATGTAACTATAAAGTACATTTACTCAACTACTGCACTTCAGTTAAACGTTGAGGTACTTGTATTTTACTTAAGATTTATACTTTTCCTTCACTACATTTGGTTGGCAAATATTGTACTTTTTATTCCACCGCTACATTTATTTTAGTAAATACAAGCAATGATTCTACACACATTATAATTAAGTATTATAGGTTAAGTTAACCAGTAGTGTATAAAGCGGTTCAAATTAACCCCATCTTTACCAAGTGCAACATTGAAGTGATGAACACAAATGCACTAATACAATTTTAAAAACAAGTACTATTTATTTTGGTAAAAAAAAGGAAAGGTGTTTTTTCAAATGCTAATACTTTTTACTTTAGTATGACTTTGAATGGAGGACTTTTAGTTGTTCCTATATATTATTACACTGTAGTATTGCTACTTTTACTTAAGTAAATAATCTGAGTACTTCCTCCACCTCTGCCCCGGACGCATGGGCTTCACTGCATTTTAGTCTTTTAATTTGAAGTTGCCTAGTTCAACACCTGTGTAAAGGACACAGAAAGCGACGCAGGTTCTGGTCCAGGCTCTCGTCATCTCACGCCTAGACTACTGCAACTCCCTCCTGGCTGGTCTACCTGCATGTGCCATCCGACCTCTGCAGCTCATCCAGAATGCAGCGGCTCGTCTGGTCTTCAACCTTCCTAAATTCTCCCACACCACTCCGCTCCTCCGCTCCCTTCACTGGCTTCCGGTAACTGCTAGAATCCACTTCAAGACAATGGTACTTGCGTACCATGCTGCGAATGGATCTGGCCCTTCGTACATCCAGGACATGGTTAAACCGTACACCCCAGCGCGTGCACTACGCTCTGCATCAGCCAAACGACTCGCTGCACCCTCGCTGCGAGGGGGACCAAAGTTCCCATCGGCAAAAACACGTGGGTTTGCTGTCCTGGCTCCAAGATGGTGGAATGAGCTCCCCATTGACATCAGGACAGCAGATAGCTTGCACATCTTCCGGCGCAAACTGAAAACTCATCTCTTTCGACTCCACCTCGAGCGATAGAACTATTAACAAAGCACTTATATACTAATAAAGGGCTGGCTTATCTAAAACCAGTTGAGTAGCACTTGAAATGTTTTGGCTCTATGAAACCTGATGTACTTATATGATTCTGTTTTCTTCAAGGTTGTATCTTCCTGGTCGAATGTACTTATTGTAAGTCGCTTTGGATAAAAGCGTCAGCTAAATGCAATGTAATGTAAAGTAGACTCAAGGTACAAACAAAAATAATGAAAAGGATGAATAAATGCTAAAAACAAACATTGGTTAATTTGACTATAAAAAGGGAAATAATACAGCATTAAATAGATAATTTACTTATTCCTTAATCATCACAAAAACACATCACAACCCTTCCATAGCGGCCACCTGTTGTTTTTCACAGGTAGTGTTACGGTGTGCAGGAAGCAGGACCCAAATGCAGATTTAAGTGACAAAATAATTCCTTTATTTCAAGGCTACAATATTCAGAGACAGAACAGAACACTCACCGCAGTTCACTCACAACACAAGACGAACTGACACTGAACACAGGAAGAGACAAGACTAAATACAGGAAGGGGTAATCACAAGACGAGACACAGCCGGGCAGGGGAGGAGAAACACAAGGGCCACAGGTGAACACAATCAGACAACTAGACACACCAGGGAAACTAACGACGGGAGGAAAAACACAGGAAGAAGGACCAGACAATATACAAGGATGAAAATACCCATAACCAGACATACAAAACTACAACACAGACAGATCCTAACAGGTAGACAATGATGGTATCATATGAAAATGTGACATCAAGAAATACTTAATTATAATAATAATAGTTTACTGTGAAAAAGGGAAATAAAGTGTCAGGTGTTCAGTTTGTTGTAAGTGTGCTCTATACCAGCCATATGATGTTAAACTCCAACCTGAGAGATCCAAGGAAAGCCTTGAGGAAAAACTATTGGCAGTGATTCCTTTGGCTTGGCAGGTCCTCAATCAGATGTTATTAGCCATGTTAGCTTTGGGAAAGTACATGAGAATGTGTTTGCTCATTCATTGTGCAAGTGATTACTAGCTTGTGCTCAACAGATAAGGAATAATGTATATATGGTCTGCCAAGAAAGATGTGTAGACTCTCTGCTGTCTTGATATCAATGGGTAGCTCGTTTCACCATGTTGGAGCTATGATAGCATACGTGTTTTTATAGAGGGGGGTACCTGGGAACGATTGACAGTGAGTGAGTAGCAAGCTGATTGGCCGATGCTGAGCAAAGTGCAGCGGTGTATGGTTTAACCATGTCCTGGATGTAGGAAGAGCTTGATCCATTAACAGCAAAATGAACATCAATCAATCACTGGCTAGCAAAGAAATGACAATTTACCAGTTTTACTTCTCTATTCAGCTGGCTAAGCCTGAATGTTATGCAGAAGATGAAATGACTTCACACCGCCAAGATGTGAAGTGTATTAAAAAATGGTGACACAAGGTCAGTATGCCATTTCTGCCAAGGGGAAGAATACACTTTGAAGCTATTTCCAAGTCAGCTTATTGAACTCCACTTCCTTGTGAAAAGAAACCTGCGATCGCCCTGTTGAGATGTGCCATTCTGCCATGAGGAACTGAAACACCTACACAAACCAAACACCGCTGCTGATGTGTGAGAGAAATTTCAAAAACACTTTGAAATGTTTTGCAGAGCTGTGAAAGAAACCTCTGCTTCGATGCTGCTGTACTCGTGTAGCGTTTCATAACCATTTACAAATCATTACACATACCATTCAGAAGTGAATAAGCAACACTAGCTTTGACTATCTACAACACAAAGACTTCTTTATTGACCATGACAGCAATTCAACCAGCAGAGCAAAGCTTTTTTCAACCATTGCCAAGAAGAAAATAGTGTTATCACCATTGAAATGGGAAGAGCTGCCTCTTATAGGGGATTATTGGCGATGTAGTGATCTGGACACAGTTTTCTTTACACTATTATGAATACCATTTCCTATTTGATTGGCTTTGATAGACTTATCTTCTACAGGCAGACAAATGCAACTCCCCTGCCACCAGTTACAGAGCTGTGAGCCAATGACTGTTTGACTTATGATGCAGATGAGTCATGCACACATTCGCAGGATGACAAAGGCAGCTCAGAATAAGTCATCCCGACTGTAAGTTGTTCTCTTGTTCAGACATCAATCTTCATGTGACTGATAAACGGACTTTCTGTACTCAATTGAGGATAGCAGGAAAGCAGCATTTGACAGGAAATAAAATGAGGCATGTGACTGCAAAGCACTTTTCCTTTATCTTGTCACGACAACTCTACTGTGAAAAACAAGAGTGCTTTCCACATTAGGCTCTCTCTCTGTCAGACAATTTCATCTCCAAGACTGGCACACGATTCAGTTTCTATAAGAGGTTCTCGCAGCAATGAGGCTAGAAAAGAGCTACAGTTTAGAGCAGCGTCCTTGTTTCAAATGAATTCAATACAAGAGGGAACAAAAAGCAGAGGAGTGTTTGTCGGTGTCTCCTACTGACTCACTACTTTGTTCACATCTGTAATACTGCTATACCAGAAGCCATCAAGGCTTTTCAGAATCCCTACAGCTTGTATGGGAAGCTGTGGAAATCAATAAGCTTCAAGTGCTAAATTGTTTGCGAGCCATTGATCGAGGAGAATCTACATCTCTGTTATTCAATCTGCCTAATAACAACCAATTATTGTTCCCCCTGCTTCACCCCAGAGTTTGAGTCCAATTGCCTTGATTTGACTCCAAAGAGATACATCTATATATCGATGCCTGCCTTGATCTCCTTTAGCTGACCTTTGCAGGTGTGAGGCTGAATACACAACTGTGTGTCAATGTGTATGAGAGAATGGTGGCAAGACACCGACACGTGAACCACCCTCGCTGGCATTCAGAGTCACGTTTTTGGGTGTTGACAGATTCAACTGTCCACAGACCTATAACAGTCAAGTCACATCAGCGTGCCGGACCTCTGAATACACTTCATTCTGCCTGGCATAACACGACCTTTAATACTGTTACTGCATTTATACGTGATAAAAACCAGTGGTCCATGACTGCTGGTCATTGAGCACAGATTTAAGAGCTGCTGTCAGTATAACTAGTATAAACTAATTAAAAGAAAGGCCTTGACAGTTGTTAATTAAATGTATGAGGTATACACGGCACAATACGCTAAAAGCTGGGGGGAATATATGAGGCGATTGGACTCTGACCTTCACGGTCATTATGACCGAAGGTTAACTAGTGAGCTATAGACACGCTGGTAGGCTATTTTGTGTTTTACTTTTGAACAGAGCCAGGCTAGTTTTCTCTTTACTTCCAGTCATTAAGCTAAACTAAGCTAAGCTAACCAAATACAACATAACCTAACCTTACATAATATAGGCTAAGCTAAGCTAAGCTAAGCTAAGCATCTGGTGGATTGTATAGCTTTATTAGCGCAAAGACCTGAGAGTGGTATCAATCGTTTCATCAACTCTGGACAGAAAAACAAATACATGTAATTACCAAAATGGAAAACTGTTCCCTTTAGTTTTTGAGAAGGGAGGCAGTGGGTTGTATCAATTAAGCTATAAAGTTATGACCCACTGCATCCCAGACAGCAAGTTGTTAGCACTGCAGTAACATATGACAACAAGGAAACACCCTTTGGTATAGTTCGGGGGAAATAAATGAAAAAGAGAGCATTTGACAAATCCAGTTTCAAATCACAAACGAGTAGTAAGGCCGTTTGAAGCTATATGTTCATTCAACAGCTCTATCATGCGAGGACGATCATGTGACACGATCACAAGCTCCCGAACAACGACTTGTGTGTTTTTCATCAATTTGAAAATGTGTCCGATTAACTGTTCCCAGCCTCTCTCTATACAATCCTGATTTATTTCTCTGTGAAATATTGGATACAAAACCCACCTCAAAGACCACACATCTTTAACTGTGTGATGCAACAACTCAACATGGGAGGAAATAAATGAAGCCAATAAGCAATCTGGGGAATCTTTGCAATTGTATTACTGAAAAAGGTGCAATCCTTTATAAAAACATGTCTGGAGCTCAACAACAAAGTGAAGAAAATGAGTCCCTCAGGAGGGAGATTGCCTTATCAATATTTGAGGGGCATGCTGAGTAATTTATGGGTTCACTGACACAGTGACCATGCATCCAAGTGGGGCCTTGCTGTCTCTCCAGATTTCAGGATTTTCAAGTGGGGACGCTCTTAAATATTGTTAGTGAAGTGTGCTTATGTTTTTGCGGGGAGGGTCAGGAGGCTTCAGGCATTGATCAGTGTTTGTGTTCATTCTGTGAGACTTTGCATTATATATGCCCGTGTGTGTGATTGTGCACACATGGTATATTGTATTACAGGCCACAGCATCCAATCTTCCTTCCTTCTCCTCTTCTATCCAATGAGACCCCCACTCTGTTCCTGCACCAGGCTTATCTTGGCCAGCCGTTCAGTCTTGAGTGAACCAGTGTTTGGCAGAAAGAGACATCTGCTCAGTGAGAGAATGCCCTAATTATTCATGACCATTTAACCATTCAGGATTTGGTCTGAGCGGCATATGTGGCGTTTCTCATAAGTGCACGTCAAACACTTGTTAATGACAGTTTCATTACTGTTGTTTTGTTTTCTATACCTCTAAATTATCCCAACACAGCATGCAATAATTCCGTTTTTTCTGCCAGCCGTTAGTTATTACAAAGTAGGAACAAATATGTTTCTTCAAAGAAGGAAACAACAATGAGGGATTAGTGTTTGTTTTCTCTTTGCTTTGTCAGTGTGTTTTTCTTGTAATTTGCTGCAGTTTGGATGTTGATTCTCAAACCTGTGTGACATCACACCAATACATCCATTAGATCCTTTGTTTTTTCCTCAGGTGTGTTTCTGTTTAGGGGATTTCAGACCCACACAAACAAATGCCCAAATTGCTTTTCAGATTTGTGTTTTTGTTTCTTCTTTTTGTTCATCTGACTCCTCTCCCTCCCTTTCTCCTCTCCCTCCCTCCCTCTCCCTTCATCTGTTTGTCCTTATCATAACAAAACCTTGTCACCACGGTAGCTGTGGCCACGTAAATCAACCCGGCCAGCATCATCTGTTCCCAGCTGTTTACCTCCAGCCAAACAAAGGAGTCTGCCTTTTTGTTGTCGCTGGGGTGGAGTGCTGCGTCGACTGAGGGCTGTTATTCAACAGCGCACGCTGCTATCAGCCCCCCTTCTCTGAAAAGGCCAATTCAACACAGGGAATCAATGGAATGGGAGGCAAGCAGGGGACATGTCAATGTGGGGGTTGTTGGACACTTACAAACTATGAGCAATCCTTCTCTCCCAAAGGAGCCAGCACAGAGAGGCCACAAAGGAGGCACATCACAGGCAAACGTGAAAAGCAAATAAATAGTTGTGTATCCCCTCTCCTCCTCTCAGCTCAGGTGTATACAGGAGCTGTTCTCCGGGGAGGAGGGGCTCCGTTTGTGTCTCCAGAGAAGGCTTAGCGAGCGTTGGTAGGAGCTGCAAGGTCTCGTTTGCATCTGCAAATGAGACAGAACCCGGCTGGCCCATGTCACCTTGGCAACAGGCCATCAGCACCTCCCTCTCCGCTATATTAGCAGCCATGGTTGTCTGTCTGCTTGTCAGTCTGCACCCTGCCTCCTTCCATCCCTCCACTGCGGGTCTCATCTCCACAGCAGCAGCAGCAGCAGCAGCAGTATCAGTCTACCTGACAAGACCCATAGGATTAAGCATCTCCCTAAATCTTTCATTGAGACCGTCGAATAAAGACACAACCAGCATTATAAAAGATGAATGCCCTAGGCTTTTGTGGGTGTCCCTGTGAATCCGACTCAAAGCAAAGAATTGGCAGCGGTAACATGCTGTGGTCATGACATTTACTTGGTTTGTCTTTGCCAAGAGATGGGAGGTTGGCAGCCTGGGTTCTTTAGGTTTTTTGGGATAATGCATGTTCAATTAGATACGAGCCAACAAGTTGCAAACAGATACCGAGCAGCTCTGTGACCCAACCAAGACTGAAAAGCACACAGAGCTAACTCAGCTTTTCAATTATCTTCACTATTGATTTTCAGAGGGTTTCTGATGTGTCGGCTACGCTGCTCAAAGTGAGCTGCTTTTTCAGTGTCATGTGTCAGACGGATCAGCGACAAAATGTTACACATCATGGGTCTCTCTTCCTCTTCAGAGGACTATTTTTAAAACAGGAATGTCAAATGCTTCGTGGCCAAAGTGTTTTCTTGTCTGTCACCTTTGCCACTTCAATCTTTATTGTTTTTTTTGTACTGTGAACTATCAAATGAAACAAAATAATATAAAGTACCCACAGCAACAGCATGGTCTTTCTCTGTCTTTCTCTTTCTTTCTGTCTTTCTTTCTTCCCTCATTCTTTCTTTCCATCTGAGCTTGTGCCTCCCCTCCCCCTCTTATAACATGCCACCCGCTTCCTGTTTACTCTTGATACAACTTAAAGAGAAGAGGGGAAGAATATTTGGTTTGGGGCTTGCTTCAAAAAGAAGACTGCATGATAACAATCCTTTCAAATCACTTATATTCCACTTCAGTCTTAACCAAATATTTGATTATTAGAATAGTACTTAGGCTGTTAAATGTTTCCGCTCGTGTCAAGGTATTAATTCAAACTAGGTGTGCTCACAGTATTACACACAGTGTGACAGACACTGCCAGCCCTTTCATTTAAAGGATGCAGGCTTTCAGTGGATGGGATCCAAAGGGTTCAGGCTGAAAGCAATTCAACTCGACTGATGCAACTCTCGCTTGGCTGGAATTCAACACATGCTTACATCATGATATCCAAAGAGCCTATGCCTATTAGAGAACAAGTGATTGAAAGGTAAATACATAATACATAAAGGGAGTGAATAATGCAGGTCTTGATGTGGATGTTTGATGTAAACATTGAGCATTTTAATTCAGCGTTTGTTTCCTTGAAGAATCTTTTCAAATAACAGACAAAGCTCCTTTTGTCAGGCACATGAACACAAAGAGTTTCTTTTCAATGTAAATATATCTATGTGATGTATTCTCTGTAAATGTTGTTGGACTAGGATCATTGGTTTGCTTAGAAACTCAGCACTAATGCATTTTTCACAGCTTACGGACTGTTTTATGTCTCTAATAACAGTATGCCATTACGGAGCTCCTTAGTGTACCGTTTCACTTTTTTAACATTTACGTGGCCGTGGCACTTCAATGATAATTCACCCAGGGTGTAATACTTAGATGTTAATGTGACCGCTTTGGGTATTCATGTAAAAACAGAGTCCAATAACCCTTTGACCTTTGAGCTCATGAGCGCAGCGTGCTTATGTTTGCTTTGGCGACCAGTGTAACGCTAGCCCAGCGCTGCGGCCACAGGGTGTGTAACTTAATCACGTCCGGTGTGATTGGCAACACTGATGAATGTCCACTTTGTTTGCACAGCACCCCCCCCCCCCTCCTCAGGTTGGATGCAACCAAGACTAAATCTAATTAAACAAGGCCACCAATGCTCCCTGCCCCCATCAGCACTGAGGGAGTCGTGGCCCTTGTGTTCAATACTGTAGCCTAGTACGGATCCTTTTGTTTTCTCTAACTCAGACATAAGGATCAGTCCTCCCACATGTGACCCAATTTTCAGACATCCTGCCGGCAATGAGCCACACCTCCGGCTGCCTCGTCTGATTCTTCATCACAGGTCACATCCCTCCGTAATGTGTCCTGTGGATTGAAGCCATTCCACTGCTCATTGACTCTTTGTCATTGTGGTTAAATCGTCTTTGGTCATGAGGGTAAATTGGAAATGGATCAATGCAGAGTGAAGTAGTGACAGGGGTAAAGAGGGTTCATGAGTCCTTTTCATTTTTCAATACATTGTCCTTTTTCTTATGGAGGCTCTGCCCTTGTGAGAACTGAACCATGGCCATTTAATGTAGCTCACAGAAGATATTCGTAATACAACGTTTATTATAATTGTTACATACTGTATTTCTTATAGTATGCTATTATTTAACTCTAATATGAAATCTATTATAGTTAAACATTGTCACTGTAGGTCTATGAAAAAATCGAATGACTTTAATTGAGAATTTCCGCCACAATGGTAGGACAGTTCCTTATGCCATTTAAATAATCTTGTGATGAAGTATGCAAAAACCAATTCACCAGCATCATAGCAAACATCTAGATACACTTCAGTGTTTTATTACTTAAACTTAAACGCAACAAATAATTATATTCAACCAAATAAACAATTATATGTGTAGTTATATCTTCATGGACAGCAGCAGTGACATATATTCCTGCATCCCTGTCCACTTGAGAACTGCCCCTTCAACATCCATCCTCCTTTGTTTACTCTTTCAAATCCAAATTCTGTAGGCTTTATAAAATATGGATTCAGTCCCTCTGACATCACCGCTAATTTTCTGAACAGTTGTTGTTAAGATTAATCTGCTGCCATCTTGGCCGCGACGACAGCATCTTACTCACGGCTCAAGTGGACGTTTCAAGGAACTGCATATTTTGGCGGTCTTGCATCTGATTATTTTTCAGCAACCACTTGCTTTATACCCTGCTTCTGAATGTTTACGTGCCTAAATCCTGATACTACATCGGTTAGAAGCATGGCTATATTAGTGAGCCTTGTTAATCTGCCTTCTGCTCATTCATTGCAGTAGAAGATCACTAATTAGCTTTTAGAGCTCATCACTTATAAAGTTGCTCAATCAAAAACAATAAAATAAGGACAAGCGGTTTTAACTAACCACTGTAAAAGCAGTGCAGCATGAGCATCTGTGTTGTATCAATAACATGTATATGTGTAATACTGAAGACACACATAGGCAATGTAATGTAGAAGCGACAGCCACCTTTGCACAATGCTGAGGTTAATAGCAGCAGAGGAGGCACTCTCACTACAATGGAGCCAGTGGATTCACACAGAGCAGAGTAACAAGAAGATAGCGGGCTGCTCTCTTTTAGCCACTTGACCTGTTTGGCTTCTGTGACAGGGTTACTGCGACAGCTTAGTAGACTAGAATGACAGAAACACAGGGCTATGCAAAGGAGTTAACTGCTTGTTCAAATGTGTCATCGCAAATGACTGTAGTTTGAGGAGGATCAGAAGCTATTTGTGCACTAGCGATGTTGTTGTCTGGGAACTAGAGATAAGGATCGTCCTCATTTATTGAGAATGCTGCTTCTGAAAGTCGTAGTAGCTACAATCATGCAAATGTTAGGGTTGTTGGATGGCTTGTTTTTATAAACCTGTTTGAGAGTGTGAAGTATAAGCGCGATTTCAATTGCAAATGATTCTGTTACGGTAAGTGAAGCAGGCAGGACCCAAATGCAGAAACAACTGAAAATACCTTTATTTCAAGGACAACACTCCCCGGTGAAGACAGTCACAGACAAACGACGAACCAACACTGAACACAGGACGAGACAAGACTAAATACAGGGAGGGGTAATCACAAAACGAGAAACAGCCGGGCAGGGGAGGAGAAACACAAGGGCCACAGGTGAACACAATCAGACAACTAGACACACCAGGGAAACTAACGACAGGAGGAAAAACACAGGGAAAAGGACCAGACAATAACCCAGGAGGAAAACATGACAGGGAGAACAGCAAAACACCCAAAACAAGACATACAAAACGTGACATAACACAATAATCGTAACAGATTTATTTTTGCTCACCTTCAAGTGAGATATTGTGACAAAAGATTGGTGCAGTCACACTGAATGTAATAGGCTTATAATGGTTTGTAAAAAGCAAATCTTTGTGAATTATTATTAAGTATTCTAACAAATATCAAAGCAGATGCACAAAGTGGTCGATGTGAATGATCTTTGAACAACAAATAATTTTGTTCAGCATGGTAATTATTCTGGAAAAACTTTTTTGTTTCTGCCGTTATTCATGCCCCAAACCGTCCTTGGAAGACTGCAGAGAGCCTGGATGACAATAGCAAAGTAATGCTTACTGATAAGGAGCGGCAAAGAAGTGAAAGCCTGAAGGTCAGTCCTGGTTGTGCTGGGAGCTCCCAGAGCGCTGAGGATTCTGCTGACATCCGCCGTCTTTGTTCTGCGTAATTGGCTAAAAGACTGAGCAACTATATTTACACATCCCCCAAAGAACATTAATTACAGACTGAGAGAGAGAAGGAAGTATCATCACTTTGCTGGTAGCAGCACATATGAATGATTATTAAGGGTGGTAGATCAAACGCTTGCTCTGATACAATTTGAAATGACATAAAATATAATCCTGAGTAAGCTTAAAATGCCTACACATAATATGGTTTGATAGCTGACTCATATGTTCTGTACGAGACCCTTTCTACACATGAAAAGTGACGAATCAGGTTTGAATCTTTTGTCATTTATTGCTGATATCTGTAGTTTTCTAGCCTCTTTTTCTAGGATCAAGACTAGTTGATTATACAGATGAAACAAGAGAAATAAAAAGCATTTGAAAAGAAAGAACAGTACAAAATCATGACTCAGCTGCACTTTTATATACATTGCTGATTAGAAAAATGTTAAGCATGCTAAAACAATGAATTTAGATGGTGAAAAATGGTAAATGTTATACTGCTAAACATCCAACCCAGTCTCATAAAAAAATGTGTAATAACTACGTTGGTCCACAACTTGGGACGTAGTATTTCTACAAAAACGCCTCTGAAATTGTAAGATCCCTACGTTTTTTTTCACCATTCATTCCAATTCATACTATGGCACGTGATCTTCAAATTTCTCCCTGCAGAAAAAAAAAACATGGCCGACCTTCGTTTTATTCTCGGTGGAAAATGCCTATTTTAAAGTTAGTTTGGCCATTAAAATGCGTTTTGATGTCATTTGATGCGAGAAATATGAGTTGTTATTTCAGATGATGTGTGCAGTGGATGTACATGATCTTTAGTTATTACGAAGATTACTTCAGGAAATTGTGTCTATACAACGTTTTCATTGTTACCAAGGTGGTTGCTAGGGACGCTGCTATCGATATTATTTCTGTTATGTTGTGTAACTGTTTAATGGTGTTATCTTTATTGCTACCCCCTTCAACGTATAGTGTTGGTCCACAGCGCAAACGTATTAGTTTAACAAAATCCGCATCTAAAATTGTGGCATAGATATACGTTATTTTCCCCTGTGAAATTCTCCATTTACTCAACAATAACATATAATTATCCTTGTGTTTATTTATTTGTTTGATTGATAAACACAAGTTGGAGTCCGTCAGGACCGAGGGTTGGAGCAGCTCATTTGCTTTAGAGAATATTACACCGGGAAGTAAGTATTCTCTCCGCTTCGCTTGACAAACCCCGTGATAGTCCTCAAGCTCTGTGATTGGAGAGTGTGCTCCGGGGGTTACGCCGAGCGTCGAACAGCACTTGAAATGGGATGGAACCACGGCAGACTGTCCAAAACTGGATTTGAACGGGTCCACCCCGTCCCCGTATCCCCCACCCCGTCCCCAGAACTACACATGCTGGCTATTCTGTTTCGCAACATGTTCTATGGCACGTCTCTACTGGGAGTTGTAGTTTTAAAAGACGTTTTTGTATTTCCCATAATAAGAAGTTGCCAGTATTAAACTGTGTACATCCCTGGAGGTTTAGGGGATAGGAAACACTCAAATGTAAAACATATAATTAATAAATGGGTGAAAATTGCTTGTGCCCATAATGGATAGCATTATATATAGGCATATATTGTTAATTGATGAGCCTGAAACATGCACTTGTTAAGGTTCAGAGGCACATTTTGCAAATATGGCAGTAGCCATCGATCAGCTTAAGATAAGATATACTTTATTGATCCCAAGTTGGAACATTTGCATTACATCAGCATGTGTAACAGTTGTAAATATGCAGTGGTGTTTATTTGTAAATCATTTAGTATAATCACACAAATTCTGTGTTTTATATTCAACAATTCTGTGTTCTTTATTTATTGATTGTTCAATACCTGACAAGGTCGGAGATGAAATATCTACATACATCTTATAAGAGTATAATACATTATGTATAATATCAGTTAAAATAAGTGCTTCAACATAGTTAACATTGCTGGAGGTATGCACACATATTGATAGATGTCTTGTAATGCAGTATTGAGGAACCTGCGACCCAAGTTTTTCATTCATTGCAGAACTACACCATAGTTGTGTAGGCCTATATGATATGTCAATAAACCTTAGAAAATCTTGAAATCTTGAAAGGGATGTGCAAAATAGTCATTATATACAGTCTTTAGTGAACTATTAGTAGAGAATAACGAGTAATTAATATACTTTATAGGGATCCTATTAATATCTAATGATAAAAATAATGAAATTCAATAACATGCTTTAACCACTAGGTGTCCATTTATATCAGCTGTGCACCTTTATGGTGTAAATACAGCCTATCTACCAATTGGATCAAATATAAAAGTCAGCCGAATTAGTGTTGATACTGCAAGGAGACGTATTGTGTGAAAAGAAATGTAAGATGTTGTTTAATGGCTGATATATTTATGATCCACGTCACGTTTTCAGTTCCTCATGTTTGTCTAGAAGTCTTCTCATCAGGGCTCTATAAATACAGAACTACGGCAGATATGTATTATTTAATGCAGCCGAACCGTGTATTACAATGCCGTTATGTGATGACTTTCAAAGAGAAAAGCAAGCACACTCGGAATAAAGTATTATTTTATTTTTTAAAAATGTTTTCGGTCTGTTTCCGGTATTTGTTAATGACGATGTGATGTGAGATGTGAGACTGAAATTGCACACGAGAAAATAACGTATCTACAGTATGCCACAATTTTAGATGCGGATTTTGTTAAACTAATATGTTTGCGCTGTGGACCAACACTATACATTGACGGGGAAGGGGGTAGCAATAAAGATAACACCATTAAACAGTTACACAACATAACAGAAATAATATCGATAGCAGCGTCCCTAGCAACCACCTTGGTAACAATGAAAACGTTCTATGGACGCAATTTCCTGAAGTAATCTTCGTAATAACTAGCAAACTAAAGATCATGTACATCCACTGCACACACAATCTGAAATAACAACTCATATTTCTCGCATCAAATGACATCAAAACACATTTTAATGGCCAAACTAACTTTAAAATAGGCATTTTCCATCGAGAATAAAACGAAGTTCGGCCATGTTTTTTTTTTCTGCAGGGAGAAATTTGAAGATCACGTGACATAGACGCCAGCCATTGGAATGAATGGTGAAAAAAAACGTAGGGATCTTACAATTTCAGAGGCGTTTTTGTAGAAATACTACGTCCTACTTTGTGGACCAACGTAGTTATTACACGTTTTTTTGTGAGACTGGGTTGAAACATCAGCATATTGGTATGTAGAGCATGTTAACATACTGAGTTTGCATTTTAGCGTCTGAAGTGTTTTTCTCTTTGCAATCAAACTCATTTGTGTTGAAGCTACTCCTGGAAAGTTCTTAAAAGCATGTGTTGTTTCTTTGCAAGGATAAACTTAAACCCCGCGCAACAACATAATGAATCCAGAAGGCCAGATGTGTCATTAAAATCTGCTTAGGTTTACAATGTTTTTTGTATTTTTGTATTTGCGTGTTCCGAAAATCTCTCAAGGGTGAGTTTTAGGCTTTTTAACAGTACCTATAACCGGCACACCCAACATTATGTGTTCTCACATCGGTCCTTCACATGAATGGCTTTGCCAAAAGTGAGACCTCACCTTTTCCTGCCGTTCACAGTTTGTATCCTGCGTTTTTTTGTTGTCGAACAAAATACATTTTATAGGAGTGTCCTTTAGTTGTGCCTCTGATATTCAGTTTGAAACAGCCATGTTGTTGTTTTTCATGCATTCCACAACTGGGGACGGCTGTCAAGGACCTTGTTAACCACTTCCTGTTATTGTCTATCACAGGAAATGGATGGTCAATACATTGCAGAACTTCAATGGCAGACTTTCAATTTCTTGTGTGTGTGTGAGTGTGTATATATTCACGGATTGGTGCGGATTACCCAACACGTTGAGGAACCGGAAACAACATAGGCATCCAGACCGTTATAGCAAAATACGTGTAACCACTATCATTGTAAACAATAACTGCAGCTGTTTATTATGGACAATCAGGCCCTATATCAGACCCACTCAGTAAGCATTGTACTAAGCATGCCAATCCATACTTATACTAATCATTTGTGCATCAAACGCAGCACGGCGAGGTAATAGCCTTCACAGCACAGCCCACAGCAGCTTTAATCATTATCTCAGTTCATTTAAGTGTAATACATTTATAGAAGATGCTTCAGAGGTTACTTTCAAAAAGCAATTGATTAAGTATAGTGCTGACTGAGAAATACAATGGCAGCATTTGACCAAAGAGCAAGGAAAAAGGCGAGGGAATGATGATAA
The DNA here is from genome assembly GCF_902827175.1 of Gymnodraco acuticeps. Classification (NCBI taxonomy): domain Eukaryota; kingdom Metazoa; phylum Chordata; class Actinopteri; order Perciformes; family Bathydraconidae; genus Gymnodraco; species Gymnodraco acuticeps. The sequence continues at coordinate 256,257 of NW_022989820.1, forward strand.
AAGGCAGCGGGGAAGCGAACAATCTGGATCATCAAGCTATTTGTCTGAAACTTCACAGAGGAATTGTGATGAAATACGACACAGAGGGGTTAGCAACACAACAGTGTGGATGATGTGACGATAGTGTTCGCAGCAGCAAGACACCTGTGACTTACAAACGTGACTGAAAAAGACAATGTGAGAGTAAACCCTGAGCTGCTGTGGGGACTAAGAATCTCTAAAAGTGATTTATGACACACTGAGAGCACACTCCTTCACTCTGTGGCCTCCGGCCTCTGAGAGTACCTCAGCAGGGAAAGAATAGCAAGGGTCTCTTTATCAGGCTTTAAAAATAATGTTCACCTGGAACTTTATTATTAAGGTAACTTTATAATAGCTGAAATGCAAATTGTAATGATGATAGTAAACTTAGTTATTTGACTGTTGAAATTACATTAAAACAGGTTTTCTCATAATTATTGATGCTATAAATCTTTATAAAGTGTAATGTTGCACACATTATACCATATTGAGTATTTGTCAGTCTTTACAAATCATTTGTAAAACATTTATAACATAGCCTAGATAAATGGACCAGATATTAGTACAACTTTGTAAATGGTTATTTGCTTTTTAGCTGTGTATAAATATTACGTTTATGGCTATAAAGTTTTAGCTGGTGAGTAAAACATATAATTAATACTTTGAGGAGCATATAAAAACATAATTTGGAGACACAAATAATACTTTGTTAATGGTTAATAATTGATATCTGGTATTTGCGATGTGTATAGATATATTACAAACGTTTTTTTAAAGTTTCTTACATAGTAAAGCAAGAATTAACTGTAAATAAAACTGTAAAAAGTTAACAAATGTAATTATTATCTTCTCTTAACATAAAGAATGATTTTATATTGTTCAATCCAGTGATCAATGTACATAAATGTTATGATTGCCAATAATTCCCATTCCTAATTATAATTTCATTGTTTTTTACCAGTTAAATAACAATTGACTTAGTTAATGCGAAGTGTCAAGGAACCATAACACAAGCCTAACGAGTGGTAAATGAAATTCACAGGCATTGTTATATCTTGTCTCCTGTTTGTCAAATGACATCATGTAATGCTTTGCAAAGCATTGAGTCTATAATGTGTTTCCAGCACGGCTTATTATTTGGAGGAAGAGCTCTGATGCAACTGAATGCAAGCAGCATTTTCTCAAGGAGCATGTTTTTGTACCCTTCTCTTATTTATCTTAAATCCACATTGTTGTTGTTTTAAACCTTCAACCTCTTGCCTAAAACCTATTGACACAGCTGCCAATCATAGTGTTCATATTTATTTTTATTTTGTATTTATCTGGACATGGAGCCTATTATTATACAACCCCCCAAATCCTGGTAGAAGGAGACAGAGGAAACTGACAGAGGGTACAAGAGCAGGCGTAAGAGAAGAAGAAAAACAGTTCTTGCTGAGGAGGATGGGGAGTTGGCTGATGTAATTGAGATAGAATGAGATGGTATCAGCACTGGGGTCGCCATGAATAAACAGAGGGAAGGCACTGAGGACAATTGAGTGTGTGAAGGAGAAAGAGGCCAACCCTGTGCATGTGTGTGTGGAAGCATTCTCCTATATGCCTTTGAGCATATGTGCAGCTTGCACACATGTTCGTTCGTGTGTGTGTGTGTGTGTGTGTGTGTGTGTGTGTGTGTGTGTGTGTGTGTGTGTGTGTGTGTGTGTGTGTGTGTGTGTGTGTGTGTGTGTGTGTGTGAGAGTGTATCATCGTTGGAGTGGGGGAGGGGAACCTTCGCTTTAAGCCCTGGAACTGACTGACTTGTGCTTTCCCCCGTGGAGTGCTGGCTGTGTTTGTGCAGCATGGAATAAAGACCTCGCTCTCGGGAAATACCCAGGGGAGCGTCACCTACACAAAACACCATCACACACAACGTCGTCCTCTCTTTGTCTCGCCCACACGTCTATCTCCCGAATGTATTTGCTCAAACTCCATGCACTCATGCACACACTCATCACAGAAACATCATCCACATCAACCATCAACAGCTAGCACACAATATAAACTGACAGCCAAGGGGGAGCGATCATGAGAGAAACACTTTATGAATATGGAGAGCACATCTCAATCATCAAGTATGTGCAAATAAAGAATAGCATTTCTTCACAACAGATGGATTTGGTTTACATATCTTCAAACCGTGTCAGGTAATCTGCCACAAATATTTATCACTGAATTTACTTTTAGATGTGCAACATGTGAATGGGTTTTAAACATCCCAATGCCTACCCAAAAGGAGCATGTGTGACATTAGCGAAAGAAAATATCATAACATATGGCCTTGATCGAACCTGGGGATTTTGGGCTTGAAAGGGCGGGACAAACTGCCAGGCTCTGGCAGGGCAGATTTGGTTACTGTTCCCTTCCCCCACATGATACACATCGGTAAAGTCTTTTAGGATGAGTAGAGTTGGAATGTACACAACATTGGAGCTACTACAGATGGTATCTAAACATGTTTTTTTTTTTTTTTAAATACCTCCAAAAGCCATTTCCTGAATAATTGAAACGGACGCGATGAGGATATGGTCACTGCCATGTTTCAGACACACATGTGGATGTTAGTTTCCTCTGATAGCATCACATACCATCAGTAGCTGTAGCTTTATAATGTGGAAAGAATATTTACTCTAAATTGGTTATTTTGACACTTGAGGAATGGAGCTTAAGCATTTGTTGTTTTGCCGAGAAGTAGATAAGATGATTGATACCATTCTTACATCTCTCCAATAAGTAGCAAGAGCCATGAGAACATTTGCTTAGCTTAGCATAACGGGAAACAGCTAGCCTGGCTTTCTCCAAAGTTAAAAGTGTATTCCCACCAGCACCTCTGAAGCCCTCTTATTTACAAGATATACTTTATTTTTGTAATAATCACACTAACAGAGGTTTCAAGAAAAGACACGTTTTGGTTTTATGGGACTTATGTGCTGTAACTATTTATTAGCCCACCCTGCATGGTTGACATAATCTACTTGTTGGTAAAGTTGATAGTCAGCTGGCTGGCTAGTAGTTGTGTTTTACCATTTCTCAAAATATTTGCAACGTGTCCTTGTTTGGTGACTGATGGTCAGCCAATTGAACATGTTAGTCACTGTTAGTCACAAAGAGATAGTTGTGGGACTGGATGTTCAGTCTAGCAAAAACTATATGTTTACCCATTGCCACATGGGAGGTTGATTCTGCTTCCTCAAAAAACACACTGGTAGTCACACCCCGCAATCAATCAAAGGCTGTTGACAATGTCTGCTTACTGATTTTTTGGCACAGAAAGCTGTTTTTCTCTATTGGAATATGCAGCAACAGCTAAACTGATTCCAGGTACCACCTCAGTGGAAATACATTCTGGGAAACGTTGGATCATGTGAATCATTAACTGGGTCAATGTAGATGCAGCAGGCTGATGAAAAGTGAGTACAAAGGAACAGTCTATAACAACAATCATGATTATTTTAGTATCAAACACCCTCTGTATGCTTTAAACCTGACTCTCAAAAACTCAGACACAGCAAATTCACTTTTAAAGTCTTGTAGCAGAGTTGCATTCTGGACTTTTGTATAGTAATGAAGCTTTCTGTTGAATCTATGAAATATAATTATTGTGTATTTTCATGAAATTAACCTACAGTTGGAGCTTTGGTGAATATCTCAGTCTTGCTACATCCACACACATTTTTAGTTTGAAAAAGTATTACTTTTGGTGCATTTATTCCAACGTCCACACTACCTTTGTGTGTGAGAACCCCTATAACATAGCAACACAGTCTCACGGCATTTCGTGTTATAGTTACAAAATGAATCTATTGATTCGTGTTCACCAACACGATTTTCGCATTTTTTTCGTGTCACACAGAACGATTTTAAAAGCAATGTAAATAATAACACATTTGAAGGAAAAAGAGATACAAAAATATACAGATTTCAGTATTCTGACACAGAACGATTTTAGAAGCAATGTATTTCTATTGGTAGTATGTTTCGTGCCTGCACCAAATAATAACAAATTAGAAGGAAAAAAAGATTTAAAAAATACAGATGTCAGTATTCTGAGGCTCTGAGCCATTTATTTTCCTCGCGGACGGCAAAAAAACTAAGACATTATACAATTTAAAATAAAAGGTTTAGCTTAGGGTAAGATATTGAGTAAGAACATGTTTTTATGAACCACACAGCTTCTGGTCTTCCAAGACCCGACCGGACAAAAAGACGTGGTGCAGGCACGAAACATACTGCCAATAGAAATACATTGCTTTTAAAATCGTTCAGTGACACGAAAAAAATGCAAAAATCGTGTTGGTGAACACGAATCAATAGATTAAATTAATGTCATGACTATAACACGAAATGCCGTGAGACTGGGTTGAACATAGATGTTTGAAAACCCTTTGTTCCCTGTTTTAGTTTGAAAAATCCAGGATTGCAATTTAGTCAAAGCAGGCAGATACCAAGACTTTTTGAAAACGATGATGCACCCACCCAAGTTCATATTTTGTTGCAGCGTGTCCTTATCCCATCTCCAATTTCACACTGCATCTCCAGGAAAAAAACATACAACATCAACCTTGAATACCCTGTGACTACCAGTGGTTAATTCAACATTGGATAACTCAATTACAGCCACTGGTGACCTTGTTGTCAATGCTAGCAGCTGTTTAATTATTCATTTAATAATGCCTCCCAACCTCAACACAACAGAGAGGATTCAGAAACACAAAGCACACCACTTTATTATCTATGCGTCTATTTGTTTAATTGCCAATAACATGCACATTCATGTTTGAGCATGGTGCTTACAGATATACACACAAACTTGTCCAAAACAGAGACAGACATGTTAGCTGTGAATGGAAGCATGTCCTGGCTAGTCTCCCTGGAAGCAGCCTCTGGAGTGCCTGGGGACTGAATGAGGCCTTTTGAGTGCTGGCTGGTGGGGCAGGTCCATTGTTAAGGACAGCTGGGCCTCTTGTTTCTTGCTTTCTCTCTGGGGGCAATGGGCACCCAATATGAGGAGATTGGGTTTCCACCACACACTCCCTTCCCAGCCCCCCACGCATCTGCAGCAGCATTGACTGTGACTCTCTCCCCTTCTGTCTGAGACCACTTCTGGACTAGAAAAAAAAACACATGCACTTAAATCTGGGGGATGAGAGGAATGCATGCCGTCCTACAACTTTATTTCACAGGCAAATTCAGATCTGTACAAATATGCAAATATCTGTATTGCATTGGATTTGAATAGATAAATAGCACACTGCAAATATAAGTTGCATTTCTTACTTAAAAAACATTGGATAAATGAGCCCCATTATGTTGAATGTAAACATATATTTGCATATGCAGCAATACTATTGCCTTTGCATATTACATGAAGGTAAAGCTGTACCCTGATAAATATTCCTGCTGGTGAAGCTACTCAGCTCTTTTGTATTATCATTCCTAAATGGTTTCTCAAACAACACACACAGCTCCAAGCTCATTCTTGTCGCCACATCTTGCCCTTCCGTATCTCCGTCCCCCATTCCTCCACCCCTCTCCTTTTTCCCACACTCTGCTCCTTCCTTCCCTGCCCGAGGGAGCGCTGTGATTGGGTGAATAGTGCTTCTCTCTGCGGAGTGTGCTCCGTCTGTCACTATCCTTGTGGCAGGAGAGTGGAATGGAATAAAGCTCCCAAACTGGGCTATTAAAGGCTATTTTCATCCCTGCACGTCTGTTTCTTTGGGCTCATGCTCCAAATATAGATCTGGCACAAGTGACGCTAATGAAACACGTCCCCCTTTTCTGCTGGTTTTAAATCTACTTATGTAATCTCTTCCTTGCATCAACAGGGGCTGGCCATACCTAACCATCTGGGCCTGATCCTGCAGTTAACTCCTCCTGTCATTGCTGTCTTACTTACTCAGGCTTGTGTTCTTTTTCATGCAGCTCTTAGAGGTCAGATGCATGAGCTGAAAGTGGGGGAATGGTAGTAGCTACATGTTTCCATTTATATGTGGAGCACCAATCTAAGAAACAACATGCTGGGTGTGACCTACAAGTTGCAGCCAGTATCCTGTCATTCCAGTGCACAATGCAGGGAGGGAGGCGACAAATCCCTGAGCCACTTTGTGTCAGACGCAAACACAAATGGAGCGGTGCTCCATGTGACAGATGCTGCACACGCAGGCCTGTGTTAACAATCAATGGCAGTTCATTTCACCTGTCATGTTCTACGCTTGTCTCGGTAAAATATAAATAAAACGGATGAAACAAAAAGTCTGCATGGAATTCATCAGTAAGCAGTAATGTCAGAAAGACACAACCATGGAAGGTTTTGTGTGTGACCTGCCTTTGTAGTAAAAGCACTTCAGTATGTGATACAAATAAATAAATCAGAGAGCACTTTCTACAATTGAGTTCATGGTGTGAAAGATTTCAAATCAGGGGGTCGATAGGAGGAAAACCTTTCATTCTTCAATGAGGACGTGTGTTTTCTAATACTTGCTAATGCAGAATCACTACTTCATTGTTTCAGCGGCATGCCCTAAATATAAGGTGATTTATAAGAATAAAGCATCCCTCTCAGCTTCGTCTCCGCTACACGCGACTGCGCGTGGCAGCGTTCCCCTCGCTCTCCTGTGTGTTTGCTGAAAGGAGGTACTATGGGTCAGTGGAGCAGCTGGTGACTGGGAGGAAGAACTTAACCAGGCCTCTTTTGTGGATCAGCTGTCTCTGGCCGAGCTTTGTCATTCCAAATTGGGTCCCTTACATCCAGAGCCTGGGGAGGTTTTGACATGTAAATTGCTGACTGAGATCCAAAGCCCCACGATTACTCACTAAAATGCTACAGGGGCCAAAAACTGTTCCCTGAGATGCACCGCTGGGGGTGGGGTGGGGTGGGGTGGGGAGGGATACACACAGCCTCGCTGCAGACTGAAGTGTGCCTCACAGTCTGGTATTATGTTAATGATTAAGCTTCCGTCTGGACACCAAACACTCTTCACCCAATACATTTATTTCCGGATGCTATGGGCACTCACATGAAACATATTAACACTGTAGACCTTTTGGGTTGCTAAATGTGATATTGGGTTATAGAATAACTAAACATGACTCAGTATACTCTCTTATATGTTTCTTCATCTAACAGGAAAATACTGATATGGTGCTACACAGGAAAGACAAATTGCAACATATGCTGCATTTGTTTTTCCTGTGTAGCACTAAGCCAATTTGCTTCCCCTGTTCCCCAGTTTTTCTTTGAATTAATATTTGTTTTACATTTGAGTAAAACAACAGAACAGACAAACAAATACTGTGTGCATTTGTAAATGCATGTGTCAATGTCTTCTAAGTTAAGGTGGGTAAGGCTGTCCATATCTGCTGAATAAATCATTTAAATGTCATGATTAGAAAACAGAAAAAGAGATAATACAATGATGTAAAAGTCAATCTTGTAAACAAAATGAAGCTTTCATAGAACACTTAGAAAAAAAGAGGATATGCCCAATTTACAAGCTAGAAGATTTAAAATGATTGGGAGACTTCTTGTTTCTGTAATGACTGAAGTTTTCCCCACAATGCTTATTTGCTTAAACATGACATCTGTGGTAATCCACATATCCAAACTTCAGCTAAGGTGAAATGTAGCTAAAACAGTTTCCTTATTGTTGTCTTGAAATCCAAATATTTTCCCAATAATTAATTCAATAAACTAGTTGACTGTTGACAAGGTAATGATATATTGTATTAAACATCATTACAGACTTTAAATTGTACAAATGACAACAATTACCATCATGTAAGCTGAAAACACAAACATAAGTGGAAAATGGACCTCATGGAAAGCCAATATATACAAGCCTAACCTTTGATCGTTTCAGTAGCTCTATAAAATGAAGCTTATGGCCAGACAGTAACGCCCCAGTGAGCTGGTGTTGGGCACGTCTGCCTGCCACATGTGTGCACGGCTGTAAAACAACCGACACTACTAACTCGCTCCCTCACAGGAGAGAGGCTGCCCATATGTTGTTGGATGGTTACAATGCTGCTTTAACCAAGAGAGCAAACAAACAAGAATAACTCTGCACATTTGAACAGGCGCCAGAGCGGCAAACATCATTGCGCTAACACAAACAAAATATTACATGGCCTCAATAATACACCACATCACACATCTGGAGCGTGTGTCTCATACATTTTGGAAGGCAGGAGAAAACCAACAGCACAGAGCCGCTGTGCTGCATGAGCAGTAAGCACACAGGAAGTTAAATCTGCTCAATATACTTTAGCCTGTGGCAGTTTGAGGGATAATTGCTGACACTCCTAGTTTAGCAGATAGCCTCTCCATGCTGCAGTGGTCAGGGAAACCCTCTGTTACTGACATCTGTCTGAAGCATGGCACACAGAAAGGACATGACATGAATCATGTAAACATGGATTTACCCATATCCTCCATACTGCCTGCACAGCCTATTATAGGAGCATTCTGGCAACATAATAAACCAGGCATTGCTGCCTGCTGTGGCAAAGTGCTTCTTTCCAAGCTGCCCTACTTTCAGCCTGTAGTTGTTGACTTGGTTTATTTGTTCTGAATGGCAACCAAACCCTTTTTCTCTTTGTTTGCTGTTGATGAGGAAATGGAGTGGCTCTGCAATTGGGGGAAGAGAACACTTAGGGCTACCGCTGTGCCTCCGTTTTCCATCACGGGTTGTGATGATGCTCAGCTTTTGTACACAAGGAAACATTCACCTCACCCACAATGAAGACTGTGATAATGAGATTTAATTGACAGCAGAACAAACAGTTTAAGTTACCTAATGTGTTTGTAATGTATGTAAAGCACTTCATTAAGTGGTGCGGTGATGATGTATTTTTGTATCTGGAAGTTAAAATTGCAAGGGGTCTCTGTATTTTTTAATATTGCAGAAAATCTAATAATACTTACACTTTTAGCAGTATCATTTCCACATATTTACACTATAACTTCCTAAAGCGGTAATGCAATAGCTAGAAGCAAAAAGTTAACATAGTGCTATAAACGAACTACATCACAGTCACATGGCTGCGCATCACCGCTATATTGATGACTTGTTAGCAACCACTGATTTTATGACACATACATTCTTAGGATGTTCACGAGTGGGGTATTTACTGCCGTATTTTATGTCCTAAAAGAAAATGTGAACATTTCTTGAGCTTGTGTTAACCACAGATCTTATTTCAGGCCTCTAACCAAAACATGTTCACATTGACTTCGAGACGAGGGAACCAGAAGTGGGTTTTAGGACTCATTCCTGCACCACTCCATAAGGTGTTTACATTCAGTGCTAGTCCCTGATCTGGTACCTCTCTGCAGTGTGGTGATGCAGTAAGGGAGAGAGAAGGGGTGTGGGGGGGTGAGGAGATGAACAGAGCAGCAGATAATGACCTGAGCTTCCATCTGCTGGGCACCACGGGGCGGAGACACCTTCAACCTGCCACCGGTCGGTCGCCACGGCAATCTGCCGCTCCCCATCGTCCTGGTGACATCTGCTTTTGGGTGAGTGAAAGATGAATGCAGCACCAGCCGCACTGGGCACAGAACAGACGTCACGCAGACCGCTAGACACACACTAACACTGCGGCACAGATGGCCAGAAACACACCACCGTGGAGATTACAATTCAGGCATTCTCCTCTGCCTCTAACCCCTCAGTAGAGTGGATGTAATATGCATGACATATTCATAGCGACATTAGCTGTGAATTTGTTTTGGGTCTCTTCCTAAATAGCTGGCATTGGCAGTCACTGGCTGGCAGAACCTTGCCATATGCAGTTTATTTAATACCCTCCTGTGACATATATGTCACACTTACCTGTTAAAGGATCATGTTTATCTATGTTTGAGTTCATAATGCCAATGTGTTTGTTTTAAGGGCTCGGGGGATAAATGTTTTTGTTTACTAGTACTCTGTATCTATGGCAATATCGTTTTGCTTTGTACTAGCGATCCCCAGCCACAGCTGTCCACAGTTATTTAGTGCCCTCTGCAGGGTAACCTTGGAAACACCCACCCTGCATACAATTGTTTTTCACCAGAGTGAGAATTCTGAGAAACAGGTGAGGAGCTGGGAATGTGGTGATTACACACAAAGCTGCAGGAAAAAAGTAACAAAACCACCTTATGTGTTGGGTTCAGTGTGAGGAAAAGGACAGCTGGAGAGAGAGAGAGAGAGAGAGAGAGAGAGAGAGAGAGAGAGAGAGAGAGAAGAGCGTAGAGCTCTATGAGAGAGAGAGATATAGAGAGCAGGAGATATATAGAGAGAGAGAGTTCGAGTGATATAGAGTACATTTGATGTGTTTGGGCTTCATTGGCAGGGGAACACAGGAAGCAGAGGAAGCAAAGTGAAAAGAAAAAAACAGGGGAATTCAGGTCAGTTTTGAGGATTACACATGCCGGGCCGGGCTGTGCATTTCGATCCTCCTCTGGTAGTGAGACGGAAATAAATGCTGGGTGAGAAAAGGTAATTGAGTGATGGAGAAACAGAGCATGAGAGTGAAACAGCAAAGTGAAAACATGAGCAATCGTAATTGGCTTTCATAATCTCTCACGCAGAAGGGATGAAACTTTTTCGCAATCATTTCATGAGACAGCAGGTTAGGTAAATGGAGTTCTAACAGATAATGCCAGCCCTTAAATGTTACTCTATGCTCGGTACGATGAACGGGATCAAAAACAACAAGACAGCTTTTAAAAATCAAGAAAGTGAAGCTGAGATGAGGCATAATTGACAATTATTCAATTTTAGATGTAGAAATACGGTAATTGTTGGTTAAAACAGGCCACAATTGAATCGGTTGATTTCATATTTCTAAAATACCAGGAAAGATAAAGTTTATAATTTACTTTTCCAGCAATGACTCCATGTTTTATGCCGTACGGTTACTGTTGATCGTCCAAATTAGCACTTGTATGGGTGTTTGAGTTCCAGGCCAGTGTCAGAAGTGTCAGAGTCCAACTATGTGTCAACCATTGGTGTTTACTGGGTCAAAAACGATTTGGGTCGACCTGGGTACACAGATGTTTGTATTTTGTCTGATTCAGCTTGATGTATGAAAATATACCAGAAAAGCAGTTTGTAAAAAGTCCATTGCTTTATGTGGCATTTAACTGGGGTTAAAATGACAAACGTAAAAAATTCACTTCTCCCACTAAATGTTGGTATCTCCAGCTATTTATGGGATGCTGGTCAAACTAAATTGGATTCAACAAGCCATTCACATTTGGCCTCCGTTCAAAGTCACATGAGGACATGTAAGAATATGCGGCCAAATATCTGAGTATATCCAAAAATGGCTTGAGAACTACCGTTGCAATTTGTACTCACAAGCCAATCAGAGCAGCTTTTTCGGTAGGGGGGCTTAAAGGAAGAAGAGCTAAGAGGGTAAATACAGATATATTCAAACAGACAGTTTGAGAAAAATAATGTGCTTTTTCAGAAACCCAAAATACAAGTATAATTGGAAAATGTGCATAATATGTCCTCTTTAATTGAGCAACAACCCACATATGACAAATCCCATTTAAGGGGCCATGTCATCCTCTAATTCTAATGTGGGTGGATATGTGAAAACCTGTTATTAATTTTCGAATAGAGTTCTGTGTTTTTACATTGTGCAAACTAACCTCAGTGCCTTTAGCACGGCTATCTCTCCAGAGGGACACAACTGGCAGGTTGATCTCTGAGAAAAGGCTTATGTGTCACAAAGGTCATGAACAATGAAAGTCCCCTGTCTAGCATAGTTCATAAACAATGTATTACAACCTTATACATAACCTGTCATAGATACACAGTTTTAGGTAATGAAAACCCTTACGTCAGACGTCCTCTGCTACCCTTTTTTTGTGGCATTTTTTAAGCAGCTGATAACCATCACTCAATATACCTGGTGGCACTTTATGTGACAGTTGGGATATCAACATCTGAACTGAACTGAAAGAAAGTACTAGTGCTCTGAGGTCAAGAAGATCAGATGCTTATTGGTTATCCATCCATCCATCCATCTTCTCCCGCTTATCCGTGGTCGGGTCGCGGGGGTAGCAGTTCCAGCAGAGAGCCCCAAACTTCCTTTTCCCTGGCCACATCAACCAGCTCTGACTGGGGGATCCCAAGGCGCTCCCAGGCCAGCGAAGAGATATAATCCCTCCACCTGGTCCTAGGTCTACCCCTTGGTCTCTTCCCAGCTGGACGTGCCTGGAACACCTCCCTAGGGAGGCACCCAGGTGGCATCCTAACTAGGTGCCCAAACAACCTCAACTGGCTCCTTTCGACGCGAAGGAGGAGCGGCTCAACTCCGAGTCCCTCGTGACCGAACTTCTCACCTTATCCCTAAGGGAGACACCAGCCACCCTGCGGAGAAAACCCATCTCGGCCGCTTGTATCCGCGATCTCGTTCTTTCGGTCATGACCCATCCTTCATGACCATAGGTGAGGGTAGGAACGAAAATGGCCCGGTAGACAGAGAGCTTTGCCTTCTGGATCAGCTCCCTTTTCGTCACAACGGTGCGGTAAAGCAACTGCAGTACCGCTCCCGCTGCTCCGATTCTCCGGCCCATCTCACGCTCCATTGTTCCCTCACTCGAGAACAAGACCCCGAGATACTTGAACTCCTTCACTTGGGGTAAGGACTCATTCCCTATTTGGAGTGGACAGTCCATCGGTTTCCTGCTGAGAACCATGGCCTCAGATTTGGAGGTGCTGATCCTCATCCCAGCCGCTTCACACTCGGTTGCGAACCGATTCAGTGAGTGCTGAAGGTCGCAGACCGATGAAGTCATTAGAACCACATCATCTGCAAAAAGCAGTGGTGCAATCCTTAGTCCACCGAACTGCAGACCCCCTCCCCCACGACTACGCCTCGAAATCCGATCCATGTATATTACAAACAGGATTGGTGACAAAGCGCAGCCCTGGCGGAGGCCAACCCTCACCGGAAATGGGTCCGACTTACTGCCGAGGACCCGGACACAGCTCTCAATTTGGGAGTACAGAGATTGGATGGCCCTGAGTAGAGACCCCCTCACCCCATACTCCCGCAGCACCTCCCACAGTAACTCCCTGGGAACTCGGTCATACGCCTTCTCCAAGTCTACAAAACACATGCTAACTGGTTATGAAAAGTGATATTAAATCTTACTTCCATAGGTAAGCTTTAGTTGCTATCTAGCTAGTAGAATTCAGCCTTTTCAGCTGCACAAAACATATATTAATAGTGTTTTTTCCTTTCTGTATTCCCATTTAAAATATGTCTTTTTACAATTTCATGGATGATGAAGGTTATGGCCGATGGTTTTAAATAAAGTATTTTTCTTTTCGTCATTTTGACACAAAATATCAAACTCATTACGTTCATACCCATGAGACTTCGTTGTTGCTGAACTTGGGAACAAAAGAAGGCAACATAATTGATGAATTCAGTTCAAATTGATTATTTTTGTCTTGAAGCATTAGCAGTGCAACTGAGTTATGCACACAGCAAAATGTGTTTGTTGTGTATTTTTTTACTTCATTAAACCGTGCACATTCTCTTCATCACTAATGTAAGTGTATTAGCTTTCGGGGTTTTCAGACCTCAGAATGCTGACATGCAGTTCTTTTGTTGTTTCTTTGTTCCTAACTCACCTTCAGAAAGTCAAATATTTTCTCTCTAAGACTGGTTCGGACAAATTCCTCCAAAAATATATTGGTGTAGGTTTCGTTCCTACACTACCTATTCTGCCGCTGTCTTCTTGCTGGGCATGTAGCCTGCAGTACAGCTAAGACATGAGCCAATAAAGCTAATTTAACTCCCGGTGTGCCTTATTTTTTCTCGCAGCAACAAAACATTGTTGTCCAGCAACGGATTGGTGGAAGATTCACCAGCCTGTTTCTGGCTCTAGACTCTGCAAATTTAACATCACACTCTGAAGATTCCTCTTGCTACCCCCAGCCAAGTGAGGAGGCCAACAACACACACACACAAACACACACAAACACACACAAACACACACAAACACACACACACACACACACACACACACACACACACACACACACACACAAATTCTAACTAATTTAAACTCACAAGCAGCCACAAAATCACATGTTCCTCGATACACATTCGGGCACATATCCACACATGCTTTCATGCTGACTTACATGTGCACACACACACAAACACTCACACAATCCCTGCTGTGCGCGTGAAATCAGCATAGCTCTCAGAAATTCCACCAACACCTCCCACCCCATGTGGACACACACACACACACACACACACACACACACACACAAAGACACACACACACACACATACAAAGACACACACACACACTCCTGTGAACCCACACAATTAATGTGAAATCACATCCATCTTCCACCCCTCTGCCCCTCCCCTGTTCTCCATTACAAATAGCTGAGGATTGCATTCTCTCCCTCTGGCCTTGCCTGATGTTGTTTTTACATGTCTTGTTGTGTGCAATACTCTCCCTTATGTAAAACAAAATTACCCGACATGAGTGTTATTCTCAGTGGGGGAGATTGCACTGGTGCATTCCAAACTCAATGAGAGATGGAGAGAAATCGAGAGAGATGCGAGCGAGGGATAATCTTCCTTAATGATTATTTGTATGGCAGCCCGGCTACACTAGATGGTCTTCTATGAAGACGGAGGGAGAGGGGGGGTTTGCTGCGAAAGTCATGAGCACCTGCTGAGCTGACACAACGCCTTAGAGTCAACAATCTTAAGTAGATTATTTCTTTACAGATGTATCCCCCGCCTCAGCATGAGCACCGAGGATTCCTTGATAAACATTGACCAAGAGATAAGGAGGCAGTGTGAGCCGTTAAGATCCTGTTTACCCTTTAAAGAGTCGCAGGGGCCTGTCATCTGTCCCAGCATACATTAAATGAAATAGATTATAATAGCCTCAAATAGAGTATTATCAAATCTAAATGAAATCAAACTTTGTTTTATAGCACTGTTCATAGACAAAGGTAACTCAAAGTGCCTCACAAACAAACACAGACCATTTACAAAAAATAAAACAAAACTATCTCCCCCTTGCCAGGTAATAACAAGAACACATGGCATTGTGATTACAAATACAACATTATACTAAAGCAGGACTGAATTAAACAGGAATCGAACAATAAAACATGAATAAAATAAGAATAACATTTTAATAAAATAAGAATGAAATCCAATTCAGTTAAAAGCCTTAAAAAGGTGGGCTTTGTGTTTGCTCTTAAAAGTATGAACGCTCTAACTGTAGGAGAACATGCGAGCACCGCATAGGAAGAGGGACGGCAGGGAATAAAAACAACTAAGGGACAGGACAGGAAATGTCTGTCAATGGCCTTTTGTTTCTGAGGCTTCATGCCATGCTGATAACCACTGACACATGCAGTCCTTTCTCCTGAAATGCCCTGTAAAAGTCTTTGAAGCGCAGTCTCGTGGTGGAACTTGATGAATCTTTGGTCTCTGCAGAGAGTCAGCAGTACACACAGCCTCGTTACCAAACAGTTCACAATCCACAAGGGCCAGACCGCATTGGTGCAGCTGGGTCATGTTCCTCAGACTTCCTTACATGTGATCCAAAGTGATATGTCCTCTAATCAAGTTATTCATTGTCCTTGCAATCCTCCATGAAGGCTTCTCACAGACCAAGCAAGGGGCTAAGACGCTGACAAAGACAGAAACTCTATTGATAAGGCCACTTAAGCAGAACAGTTCTTTGTATAATACTGTAGCTTGATTGTGGGCACACTGGCAAGTGCACATGAGGTATGGGACAGGAATGGAGACAGACACATGTGTGGAATGGGAAATATTCAATGTTTATGGAATGATTTCCTGCAGGGTAAACATGAAAGCAGTGGAAGAATGCTGGTGCTAATATAAATATTGACCATTTAACCATTGAGGAGTTTGGTATAATATAGCTTAACATTACACATCAATTATTATGTATTGGAAATAATGTGTACTGTATGGGGCAATGTTTGTTTAATTTCAGATAATTATTACCCACTGAAGTTCCCCTAGACTTTATTGTTTTTGTTTGTTTCTATTGCCTGCAACTTCACTGTTTTTAGTTCTACATTTGTTTACAGCCACAACTTCTGTAACAAAAGAACATGGGCATAGTCACCCTAACGTCACCCATTGGTTTTGGAGAATTTAGTTTGGGAATTTGGGGGTTGCCATCTTGGTTTTAGCCGTACTGTTTATTTGGAAAAGTGATGCAAGATTGAAATGCTCTACTGAACGCTACCTGCTTGGCAACAAACAACTGAACAACTTGCTAGTGAACATTGTTGAGAACAGATATGTTCCTCAGGAGCTGTTGGTGAACTAAAAGGTCAGTGATAAATGAACACACATTTTTCATATTGGTGGAATCACAACTTGAAATGAATGTTACTTTTTTCTCTGTTGGATGTGGAAATAGACAACGGCTTTCACCATAAAAGCTTTATAAGGAGATATTATGTCAGTGTTGTGTTAAAAGCTTGTTCCACTTCCAGAAATTACCAAAATAATAAAAGTTAATGAATGCAGGCTTAAATTAAATAAATATCTTTTAAACAAAAAAGGGTATTCATGATGATAAATGGAAAAGTTCCAAATGTATATGGTCAGAAATTAATAATGAACAATAATATTCATGTGTTTTGCTGCTGTGATAACATCTTAAATGATTTCAGCATGGTTTTTAATGGCAATAGAAGGCAGGAATTGACCTAAACTGCTCCAAATATTATAGCCATGAACTATTTTGAACTTAATGGCAACTGAAGCATCAGCAGCCAGTCAGTCCCACCTCCCCTGTGATGCCGGTAAAAGAAGCTGCCACAGCTAAGTGGTGTTAGCAAGCTGAACAGCCTTCAATGCATGAAGAGCTAGAAGTTATTGAATAACCGAGTCAGGGATAAAAGGACTGCTTGTTCATCCCAGCCTAGCATCTGACTGGAGAATGACATGTGGTCTAGAAGTGCTAATGCACGTGGTCACAAGGCATCGTGGTGTTACTCTTCTCTATCTATGATCTGTTATCAGACTCCATATCCAGAGCGTTGTGAATGTCACTTGTGGCAACAGTGACTAAAATACAATAGTATGAATGGGATTATCATAATCTTTTACAAGAAATGGCGCACATCTATGTGGCTCTGGGAGGAACATCTTTACTGGGCTGTCTCTTTTCATTTGAAACCATCAATGTGCTTTTTAATTAATACAGAATATGGAGCTGCATTTTCATTGTAGCAACAACAAAACAATCCATCTCTCTGTTTGGCTTGGCTTTGACGTATCGATCTCGTCGCCACCATCAGAAACTCTTCACAGAACATATAATAGCAGTCTCGGTCAAAGGCCACAACCTTAGTGCTGGTCCTTGTTTGCACATTACACACATTATTTATAATGGCAAACATAGCTTGATGAATGAGCTCCCATGATCTTCCTCACGACCTCTCATTGAGCAGGCATGTCCTCCTGAAGGGGGGCTCGGCGGTGAAAAAAGAGGAGAGCATGCGTTTTAAATGAATCAATCCTTCTCATTTCCCCCTCTCCTCCTCGGCAGACAGACTTCTCCTGGAGGGGGGTCTGCGGCAGTGGGGAGGGAGAAAAAAAAACACTGTCATCTGTTTTCATGGAGGTGGCTGAGGCCCAGACTCTAGCTGTGATTTGGCTTGGAGAAAGAGAGATAGGGAAGGAGTAGTGCAGTGAGGAGGCGTAGGAGGGGTACAGCAGAGAGGAAGGATAGAGCAGGGAAAGGCGCAGGAGGAGGGAGGTCAGGGAGAGTAGGGATAGTCAGGAGAGAGCAGGGGCCACATGCTAGGAGTTGGGTCGGGATAATGGCTGAGGATCATGGGATATGCTGGCCTCCATACGTGCACAAAGGCAGCTCACAGATGACAGTGCAGTGGCATACCGGGCAGCGATCCAGAGCTTCACCCCCGATGGGAAGGGTCCCTCTTTCACGACTCTCTCCCACAAATGCACTACATTGATATTTCTCTCCATTTCTCTCCCTCTCATCTCTCTATTGTCATCTTTAGTCCCATGTTATCCAATAAACTCTCTCCCTCAATGCTTTTCTTCACTGGTGCTCATAATCAGATTAGATGTGCTCCAAGTAGTGGGAGGAAAGCCTAACTCTGTGCAGACACCAAACAGACAACGCCCTTCAACTGACATTTGTTTTCTCAATAACTTGTGGCTTAGGCAATGTGAGGAGAATGGTACGTCACACTCCCACACATGCGCGTGCACACACACATACGAGTATTCGTGGAGCGTAAACAGAGTATTAACTAGGTTTAAGACAATGACAACAAACACAGAGTGCGGCTTTTCCCAGAGGTCTATGAGCTAGACCATTGTCTCACTCTTGTTTACGACCGCACCTGACCTTGTTGTCACACGTTTGTCACTCCAGCTGGTAGGGAATTCAAACGTGAGGGTGTTTGTGTCAGCTAACAACTTATACATTTACAGATATGTATATAATCTCATATTGGTAGAAGTGGTGGTTGACTAAATGTAATTTAAGCAATCTGATTCATAGAAGTATTTCCCTTTCCTTTCAAGTACCTGCCAAGTTCATTCCTCTTTTAACAGTTAAGTGAACTTATTAACTGATTATTGGATACGCTGTCCATCAGTATGAATATAAATATCAATTGACAGCATTTATTTTGGATCACTTGTTAAAGTAATTTCATGTTGGATAATACAATCAATCACATTTGCTTGTTCTTCTGAAATGTTCTTTCTTTTTAAATGTTTTTAAATCCTTTGGGTATTGGACGATTTGTCAGACAATCCCAATCATTTTGGACTCTGGGAATGTATGGTGGACATTTTTTATTATTTTTCTGCAATTTCATTGACTCAAAAACGTTTTAAATAATTGTTTCTCTGAAAAGATTGCCATCAATTATTATTTTGCGGCGCTTAAACACATGATCCTCCCTGCTTCCTATCTGATCAAGAGGAAGCCCTTTGTATTCTGTCCGTCAGCTGGTTAAGATCATTAGGTGTGTACTCTGCTGCAGCACTGATCATTATCCATGCTACCCACCTAACCATTTGCCGCCACAGCCACTGTTTATCCATCCCACCAAGCACAGGAGCAGCCATTATGACACTAATTGCCCAGGAGCTCACTTTTCCTCTGAGTGGTTGTGTACTGCATTGTGCCTTAAGAGCCATCTGTGTATCCGTCTTAAATCGATCTATCTTGCACATTCCAAAACTACAAAGGGACAGGGAAAGGCAGCCCTCCCATTCATAAATAATGTGTACGGAGTGCGGGGGATGTGGGCTTCTGTTTCTTTGTGTCTGTTTGAGCAGAGAGTCGGACCTCTGGAGGACTGGGAGAGTGAAGCATGACATCTGACCCCAGAGCTATCTAACTTCTCTGGGTGGAGGTGAAGAAAACGCTGCCAACACGGGCTGACATGTAACTTTAGTTATCCTACCTCTAGCTTCTTGACATATTACTTTATAATTACTTTTTTGCTACTACACCAGATTAGTTTTTTTGTATTCTTATCACCACAAAAGATCGTCTGTAAAAGAGACATAATGATATCTAACAAATAAGAAGGAAAAGTAGGGAGATACATTCAAACATAAGGGGAAAAAAGGACAATCTTTTTTTTAAATCTTTTTTTTAACTGCTTTACTTTAGCTCCAGGAAAGTCAACATCCCTTTCTTCTGATCTGTACTCAAGTCAAATATAAAAGAAAAACGAGTCATTTTGTGCATTTTAAATGGAAACATATGTAAAGTAATATCAAAATGATGCAACTTCGACAATGTTGAAGGAATGGTTAAAAACATTTTTGTTATATTCTCATGGGTTTATGATCAAATCAATATCATACTCTTGCCAGAAAGCAGTTAGCTTAGCTAAGCTTAGCGTCAAGACTGGAGCCTGAGTCTTGGTGTAAAACAATACACCAAGACTCAGCAACAAAGCTCACAAATGATTGCATTTAATTTGTGTTCAATACCCAAACTAGCAGTAATATGTTGTGGTTTTACAGGAAGTTACTTGCAGGAAATATTACACAGCAAACAGCGACATAAGCTGCATTGTATCAATACTCAGTTAACACTTAGAACAAAAGAAAATAAGCCTATTACTGTTATACAATTCCATCACATGGGAAAATGCCACTTTGCGTTCACTGATACAATTGTCGGGGCTATGAATGATGTTACATCCTTTTAAATTGCCACAAGTCAAATCATTTTGTGTGAACTGCAATATGATTTATGTCAAGACCTCTCCAAACTCATTGGCTTGTCTTGCTCTGTGTGGAAGGTAATAGATAATGATTAACAAACAAGAATGAGCTGTTACAGCTGACTTTGGCCACAGTCAGACACATGACCCAAACACATTGCAAAACATAGCATTGCACTATCTTGTCATCTGCAGAAAATACAATCATAGTGTAGGTTGGTAATACTGTGCACTGCCATCCACAGATGCGTTTTCCAAAAAGGTGTATTCATCGGGCTGGAACTGCCTTTAAATGGCCCACTCTGTTATTTTAAGATTGCAGAAAGATAAGGGGAGCACAGTAGCTCTTTGTGCAGGAGGTTAATGTGTGTCTGTGCTCACATGCCAGATGTAATTGAAGGGAACAGCTTATGAAAATGAGGTGGCAGGGATGAAGTCTTTAATTAGATCAAGACCATGGACAGAAATGAATTAGAATCACCACTCTCATTGCCCACAGCAAAACTGGAGCGGCACGACAGTGAATACATGAAGGAAAAACTCTAATATTTCACATACTGTTACTGTAGCAAATGGGTTTTAAGGGACAATTGGTCCATCTTGAAAGGCCTCACTTGGACAAATAATAGTCTATTAAGGAATCTATACACCAGTATTACAATCCTTGTAGCTGTGTCTGACGCCTTTTTCACATCATTAAGTAATTGGGTTCAATATGTGTGAAAAACAATGTTAAAAGCTCAATTTAGTCTAGATGTGTGCTGAATAATGTAATATAGAACTAACATGCCATCTGGTGGTGAAACTGATATTTGAAAGGACACAGAAAAATAGCAAGTGACACAACACAATTATAAAAAATAGTCTCAATGTTGTTAATGAGTAAACATATTACAAATGTATTACATATAAAATAAATTGACTACATCAAATAATATGTCCAAGAACAGTCATGGCAACTTTGTGATCTTACTGTAAAAGAACATGACAACTTCATTGACTCATTACGCTGAATATTTGTAAAATAATATAATAAAAAAGGTACACGTTTATTGAATCCAATCTGAGGGAAACTGCTGCACAGCAGTTGCAATACAAAGCGTGCAAATGTAAGTCTAATAACAATATGATGAAAATTAGGTAGGCTGCAAATCTAAAAGCATATACAATGTTGGCCATGGTAATGCCAACACCAGGTGAATAGTATGGGACATTAAAATATAAATAAACAGTATGTAACTTTTGTTGAGATACTAGGTGGGCTTGCAAATAGATAGAAATGCAGTAGAGTATAAGATCTGAAGTACAGTTAGTGGAAGAGTACATGATACAAAAATTCCATATTATAACATCAAGTTGCACTTGCATTGACCTTGAAACGCTTTATCCACTCCAATACGCGACGCATGTGGTGAAGACATTTTATCATATTGGTTAAATACTGCCCAGAGTTTAGTCTCTTAGTAACCTAACTCTGAATGCAGGCACCTGATTGGTTGATCCTGGGTGGTCGGTACACTAGGTTTGCCTGAGAGTCTGCGAAGAGGGCACAAAACTATTGATTTAGCAAAAATACGGAAGGAAATAACCTGTAATGGACAAGTGGATCTGTCTGTCAGCTCCACGTGTTATGGCGTGTTACTGCAGCAAGGAAAGTGGAGACTGATGCTTCTTAAACAGCTAAAAACAGTTTTAGCTTTTAACAGTCAGTTACTGAAACTAAACGCTATCGTCTTTCTCTCAAGCCGTTTGGTAAGTTTCTGTGGTTTTCTAAGACACATTTGGTGTGCTACTGAGCCAGTAAACAGGTTAAAATGCTGCAAAGTCAGTCGTTGTCTAAAACTGGACAAAATTAGCTTGCTAACATAACTGCTAGCTAGCTTAACTGTAGCCTGTTAGCGGAATACTGTACAGGTTGATATCACTTTACCTCTAAGTAGCCTATTTATAACATTCAGCCTGCAAAACTGGTTGTGTGAAGAAGCGGTTCTTGCTGTACAATCAATCCTCCAAAATACACGTGTGTGTAATTATATGTATTGTATTTCTTGACAGACTATTAATGCTTGTTCTCGCAATGTCAACACATGTGTTGGACTGCAAGAATGCTCTCAGTAGCCTCCCCCTCCATATTTGGTTGTTTATTGTGCTACTGGTATTTCCCGCCATTTCTTTTCCTGTTGATGTGGTACAAGACTGTTCAACTTTTTAAACCTGTCTTCAAGTGCTAGAAATTATCTATTTAAAAAGGCAATAACTTTGTATTTACTAGTTTAGCGTCACCATGAGTTTTATGTCATATAATATCCCTTCTCCAGATGTAAACAAATGTGAAGCCTCTTAAGTTTCATGAATCAATAATGTAACCCATCATGATTTCTAATGCCGATTCAATTTGTGTAATGTTATAATGGTGAAGTTTGAGAACACAGGAATCCTACAAGTAAAACAGACCACAATGTTTACATTATAAAGGATTATACACATTAGATAAAAGACTTCTTATACGTACAACGTTTGTTCTAAGGTCAATACAGCCATGAAATAAACCAATGGAGAATTGTTATATTGGTATTCCATTTGAATTATAGAGCACATACTACACAGTGTATACACTCGTGTTGTCTGTATTGCATCAGGTCCTCATCCCACACATGTGGTTGAACAGGTTGGACAGGTGTGTGTGTGCAGCGTTGTGTAAAGATGTATTCTTTGTTTTTAGTCTTCACAAACCACCATGAAGTACATCCTGGTAACCGGTGGTGTCATATCTGGTATTGGCAAAGGAATCATTGCCAGCAGCGTGGGAATAATCCTCAAGTCCTGCGGCCTTCACGTCACAGCCATCAAAATCGACCCGTATATCAATATTGATGCGGGCACCTTCTCACCTTATGAACATGGTGAGTTGTTTGGTGCTTTAGCATCAGTTGCATTTATGTTTATACGTGTCATTCGGTCAAACCCTCTGATAAATAGATATAATGTCTGTCGTGCAGGTGAAGTTTTTGTTCTCGATGACGGCGGGGAAGTGGATCTGGACTTGGGGAACTATGAGCGTTTCCTGGACATCCGTCTTACCAGAGACAACAACCTCACGACTGGAAAGATCTACCAGTCCGTCATCAACAAGGAGAGGAGGGGAGACTACCTGGGCAAGACTGTACAGGGTGAGTGGGTGCACATTAGGGATGGGTACCGAGCCCCGGTATTAAACGGGCCCCGGGGCTGAATTATTAAAGACCGTGGTACCGTTAAGCTCCGACGTTATCAGTGTCGTTCATCAGTGCAGTTTTAGTGTCGCCAACTCCATTTCTAACACGCAAAAAGACTGCAAAATGCGTCATTTTTTTGTATTTTCGATCTCTCTCCCCCGCCTGCTTGCGAGGGGGCGGGGCAGTTTACACACACGCGGCTGCTACATGCAGCAACACACACGGAGGAGATGGCGGAGAGAACTCGCTCCAAGGTGTGGTTATTGCCTAAAGTGCAATAAGAGTTCAGCATGTAAGGGCGGTAACACGAGCAATGTGTCTAAACATTTAGCAAAAGTGCTCCACATCCAGACGGAGAAATGCACCGGGTTCGACTGTCTTTCTAGCAGCTCTGTAGCCCCATCCACGAGTAACGTTTCCACGTCTGGTGTTATGTATGCTAGCAGCAACACACAACACAATTATACAAACTTGGGTTAATGATGAGAGGAAACTGAGTTACTCTTTATTTTGTTAAAGTTTCAGCTATTCTGTTTACAGTTCTGTCATCACATTATTTAATATGATTTGTTAAAACGTTGTTTCTTTTGATGTGAAATATTATTTATTTAATTTAAATAAAAAGCAATGTTAGTTTTGTTCACAATTTGTTTATTTTCATTTAATCGTTTATTTGAATAGGGACAATGCACTTTAATGAACACTTTAGACAAATAATGCTTAAGTGTAAATATGCCGGATTTTAGCTTTGAGCTAATTTCCATCCGTATATTATTTTTTAATATTCTTTGCGGAATTTGGCCGTGTAAAATGTCCTCTTGGTTTGCTGTACAGCCAATGCGTGACGTCATTAGTGCTGATCTGGTAGGCCGTGCACATCTGGTACCTACACCTGACATACAACATATAGTTAGTTTAACCGTTAAAAGACCGGACCGATAAGCGGTATCGATAAAAGTAGTAGTACCGTTAAAACCTTAACGATACCCATCCCTAGTGCACATTCTCCAAAAAAAGAAAAAGCTTCCTCTGACTGTTGTGAAATTCTACATTCTCTCACCTGTATGTGTGTTTAGAGAATGGATAATCTGCCAAGAGCTACATTCTTCACAAGCTTGTCCACTAAGCAGTGATGATTGGTTTTAAATGACTTGTTTTCTATAAATCTCTCCAGTGGTACCCCACATCACGGATGCCATCCAGGAGTGGGTGATGAAGCAGGCCAAGATCTCAGTCGATGATGACGGAGTGGAGCCACAAGTTTGTGTCATTGAGGTACGTTGGTCTTGTAGGTCATTTTCTCTGTTTTTGTGAAGTGAACATTTTATTAAATTGACAAACTGGAATTTGCATATAAAGTCAACGGTGTCATACTTCAACATTTCACGGGCCACACGCAATTATTTGTTACCTTTTTTTAATAGTGGTATTTAAGGGAAATAAAGATTTAATATCAGAAAGGAAACCAAGCATGTTGGCCAAAGCACTGGAACATATTGTACCATTCAGCAAACAGAGAAAATAGCTGAATTCACACATTGATCGGCCAGTGAAGCCGAAAAACAAGCTTTATTTTCACTGAAAAACCAAGGGCTTTAGACATTGATTTGTTGAGGAGAGTCTGTAAAACTTTACTTCTGTTTGCCCAGCCATTATCGGCAATGGGAAATGGTGTACTAAATAGTAAAACAGTGTTTTATTTATTAAAAGGTTTGTTTAAAAACATGTACTGCAAAAGTATATCATCTTTGTTACATGTGCCGCTGAAACTGGTCAACTCTTCATAAACAAAGCAGAATTATTACCCTGCCTCCAACAGCTCTTTCCTCGTGGCATAAATCAAAGCCTGTTTGCCAGTTGAATGTGCTCAGTACAGCGGTTTTCATTTTGTACTCTCCAGGGTGTGTTGGTTATGCAAGATGCCGAGAAACACCTGTGTGTTGGTGCATGCAGTTCTTTGCGCTGAGCAGGTGTTTCTGTGTTTTACAGCTGGGAGGCACAGTGGGGGACATCGAGAGTATGCCCTTCATCGAGGCCTTCAGACAGTTCCAGTTCAAGGTGAAGAGGGAGAACTTCTGCAACATCCACGTCAGCTTGATACCACAGGTACTGCACACCGGTGAACGCATGTGTCCAACCTTGTCGTTTGTCACACATTCGTGCAAACATTTGAGCTGAGTTTGCTTTTGTGTCCTCAGCCCAATACCACAGGAGAGCAGAAAACCAAACCGACCCAGAACAGTGTCCGAGAGCTCAGAGGCCTGGGCTTGTCTCCAGATTTAGTGAGTCGGTTTAAAATATGTTGTTTAATTTGGCATCTCCTCCTGCACCCCATATATAACAGAGCAGGCGTCCACTTTCCCTGTATGTGGAGAAATCTATATCCAATAATTACATACTCATCTCACAGCGATCTAAATCATACCAGACATCACATTTACAAGTGTGTTTTTATGTTGGAACCTTTGAGGGCCATACCTTTTTTTAATATTATAATACAAATGCATTGATTTTTTTCAGATTATGTGCCGCTGTTCAACACCCCTCGAAACGTCTGTCAAGGAGAAGATCTCCATGTTCTGCCATGTGGAGCCCTCGCAGGTAAAGGAGTTCAGAACGTGCATCACTTGGAGCTCGATGTGAAACCCAAGCTGCTTACATTAGTTCTGAACCAATACAATTCATCTGAAGGTGTGGTATTGTATTTTCTAACACACGTTGTGTAATTGTTTCCAGGTGATCTGTGTCCATGACGTCTCCTCGCTCTACAAAGTGCCGCTGCTGCTGGAGGACCAAGGAGTGGTGAGCTACCTCTGTCAGAGACTGAGTCTACCCATCGAGGTGAGGCCCAGGAAGATGCTCACAAAGTGGAAGGAGATGGCTGACAGGTGAGGATGTTGGTTCATACAACTTTAATTTTGCCCGGGG
Organism: Gymnodraco acuticeps; assembly: GCF_902827175.1. Classification (NCBI taxonomy): domain Eukaryota; kingdom Metazoa; phylum Chordata; class Actinopteri; order Perciformes; family Bathydraconidae; genus Gymnodraco; species Gymnodraco acuticeps. The sequence continues at coordinate 282,721 of NW_022989820.1, forward strand.
TTCTAAAAAATACATTGTATTGTGTTTTTGAGTCTGTAAAGTAAATAAATGATGCACTCGATCGGTACTGTGAACAATTTTCCTATTTTCGCAGAACTGCCCGTCTCTTGGAGCCAGTCTCCATAGCTCTGGTGGGGAAATACACAAAATTAGCTGACTCCTACACGTCCGTTATCAAGGCCTTAGAGCACTCAGCCCTCATTGTGAATCACAAACTAGAAGTCAAGGTATTGAAGCATCTCACATTTGTATGTTTTGTATATTTCACTTTCGCACCAATGCTGTGCAGTTTATGTTGAATGTTGTCTCTTTAGAAAGTAGCTAAATGCCGAGCGTGTGCTCATATTAAACAGCCTGTTGGCCATGATGTTGACTTGTCCCCTTGCAAATGATGCGTTTTGTATTTTCATGATGACAGTACATAGACTCTGCTGACCTGGAGGCTGCCACTCAGAGGGATGAGCCTGTGAAATATCATGAAGCCTGGCAGAAACTCTGCAGCTCTCAGTGAGTACAATATGAAGATAATGAGTTTTACACTCGGCTGATACAAGGTTTATTACGTATGCCACATGATGGCAGCAGAGTCCTGTCATACCAATGGGTTTACATCGTTTCACAACATGGGATGCATTGGTTTTAAAGAAAGCTGGCATGTAGCCTAATCAAATGATGAGCCATTATGTCTTGCCACATAGTGTCTCACAAAGTTTAGCGAATATAGAACACGAATGCTAGATATCAACGTGTCACACCTTTGTTGAGCTTACTAAGTGGAACACTGATATAGTAGCTCCCCAGTATTTTACTCCTAGACTACAGGGGTTTAAAATGTTTAATGTTTGCCTGCAATGTAATCTGGACTATTATGAAATGAACTGAGGCTGCCCCCCCCCCCTCCTCTCACAGTGGCGTGTTGGTACCAGGAGGTTTTGGTGTGAGAGGGACAGAAGGCAAGATGCACGCTATTAACTGGGCGAGGAAAGAGAACAAGCCATTCCTGGGTAAGAGAGGTTCAATCCTTCCTGCCTTCATTACATGCTATTGTTACATTTCATACTAATAGCAAACCTGATGGAAACTAGACATGTTTACCAGTTCACCTTAAAGACATGTAAACAATTCTATTATTTCATGTTTATTTGTCCCGCTCATGGTACGCAAAACCAAATGTACAATAATTGCCACAAAACATGACTCTACCAAAACACCATTGAGCGAAAAGGAGCAGGGAGAAGAATAACGTCTTCTGTGATCTGCCCCTCTCTAAAAACAACAACATAAATACAAATAGATGGTCTGCCCTTCATAATAATATATATTCACAGCCAAACATAACAGTATCTTAGGATACTAAGAGAAACACAAACAAAAAAATTTCCCACTTGACGGTTAACGGAAAGAAACAAAACATCACAGGTATAAGGAAAAGAAAAGTGCAACACCCTCACCTGAGTCCTGCAGCCTCATACTTAATTAGAGCTGCACTGTATATGTATATCTCAGTTCGTATTGCCTTGTTAGTGCAGTTGAATATAGACAGGAAAGAGGGGCATGGGCCATAGTTACATGGGGGTGCTCAACGCGGTGAGCTTTAGACGCCTCTTACAATAATATGAAGAACAAATAGAATTGATTGCATGCTGCCACAGTCTGTTATATTCCTGTAACTGCCATGAAATGTGTTTTTCCTGCTAAAAACATTAGCATTTGATGAAATATCTAAAGAGACAATGAAAAAGTGTTCAGGTTTCTACATTCGTTACAGACTCACTGTATCCACGATTCAAACCTCAAAGTGCTGCCACATAAAGAACATTACATGAAGGCCATTCATTATTGTGCATTCAATGACTTTGTTCCGACTGACGTTATAATAGAAAAAAAGGTTTAATTGCTGCCACTTAAACACTTGTAATATAATGAGTCCTGAAAAATGTCAAAACCTTATATAGGCACTTTATAATCGCATGCAGAAGCATTAGTCATATAAGTGGTTTTGCACAGTGCGGATATCCGTCAGTCTTCCCTTAAATACGAGTGCTCTGTCTCATTATGCTCGTATCCTGCTGCTCCTGTTTCTGCAGGAGTGTGTTTGGGCATGCAGCTGGCGGTGTGTGAGTTCGCCCGCAATATCCTCGGATGGGAAGGTGAGTGAGTCAGTGTGCAGTTGATGCCACTGTAACACAAATCAACATTTGACTCCTATGGTTCCTAATCGAATGATGAAAGAACACAGACCCGAGGGGAAGTTGATTTGAGCTCATATCAGCTTCGCTTATCTTTTCCAGATGCCAACTCGACAGAATTTAATCCAGAGTCCAGTCACCCCGTAGTAGGTTATCTTCTGAGCCCATATCACATCCTTCCAGCAGAGTCCTCACCAGAATCGGTTTAAACGTCCCGTTTTATCTTGACAGGTGATTGACATGCCAGAGCACAACCCAGGGCAGATGGGCGGGACTATGAGGCTGGGGAAGAGGCGGACTATGTTCAAATCCAACAACAGCGTAATGAGTACGTCTCCTTCTTGAATGAATGGTACAGCGCTGGTTGGCTTCTGGCTATTGTGTTTCTGATGAGTGTCATTTCATTGTTCTAGGAAAACTGTACGGAGATGTGGAATATGTTGACGAGAGGCACAGGCACAGATTTGAGGTAACGCAAAACGTAGGGTCTGGGAGAGCAGAGCTAATGCATTCCTGGTCAATGTTATTATGCTTGTGCAGGCTGCACTCTTAGCTCCATTGAAATGTTTCTGTTTTGCATGGTTATAGCCAGAGTTCATGTTGAGGTATCAGTAATTAGACGACCTTCTAACCTTATTTGGATACAAATCTTTCCCGAAACCTTGAACCATTCCTCATTTCAGGTGAACCCTGAGCTCAAGCACCACTTTGAAGAAAAGGGTCTTCAGTTTGTCGGCCAGGATGTGGAAGGAGAGCGAATGGAGATCATTGAATTGGAGAGTGAGTGTTTTTTAAACCGGCTTCCACGGGCTGAGTATCACCTGAAAGCTTTGACCGGGCTCATGTTTGGGATGGCTCTTACCGTCTCTACCTCTATAAATGTTACCTCCTATGTACTGGAGCTTAATGGGTGTGTACTAATCCACTGCTCTTTGTTGTGTTAGATCATTGTTTCTTTGTGGGAGTGCAGTACCACCCAGAGTTCACCTCCAGACCCATGAAACCTTCTCCTCCGTACTTCGGTCTCCTGCTGGCTGCGGCAGGGAAACTCCCGAGCTACCTGGCCAAGGGCTGCCGTCTGTCTCCACGGTGAGCTCTGACTGCTTCAGACGTTTAGAACTACATTACATCTCATTTGCAAATTACAGTAATTGCAAAAAAACATGGAAATACAAAATTCAGAACACACAGGTATAATCACTCCAAAAGAGCGTAATCACTCAAGTGATGGTGAGTATGTTTCAGATGAGCTATAACCCTTAGCGTTTAATGTGTTGGGTTTAAATCACTCCTTTTTATGTTAATAGCCAAGACCAAGAATAAAATAGCTTCACGATGCTCCAGCAGTTCGTTGGTTACATCTAAATCGTATTTTTCTACAATTATCTACTACGATTGTCTATGCTTATATCCATCTTCTCCCCCCCCCCCCCCCCCCCCCCCCCCCCCCGTACTGGCTAATTCAATTTAAATACGTTTCTTTATTGGAATGGCATCAAATCATGTAAAATATTGTTCCATAACCTGCTTACTGACATTAACTCTGATTAGCTTGAAATCTACCTTACCTAAGATTGGGACATACTGTACATTTCCCCCATAGTGTACAACATAAAGACATCCCATTTTGTGTTTCATTCCCTTTAAAGTATGCCGTTATATTGTTGACGCTTTTATGTGTCGTTGAATTGACTCGTATGTAGTTGACTCTTCAACCTGAACGGCAATTTACAAGCATAATTGTATTAAGTGTCATAATCTACTCTCTTACACTTGGTTCACCGTGAGTATTCTTATCGCAGCTGCAATCACCGTAAAGCAATCGCTGTCAGGCTTTACTGCTGTTCTCACTTTATGTGTTGGCGTTCCTCTGCAGGGACACGTACAGCGACCGCAGCGACAGCAGCTCTCCTGAACCAGACCTCTCGGATCTCAAGTTCCTCTCTCTGTCCTGAGAGCCAGCGTGGGAAGCTGTGAGTTCCTGTGTCACTCAGGCAGAGGAAAGGCTGGACTGTTATTAACTATTTATACCTTCTGATCGGAACGATATGTTACATAATAATGTATACACTCAAATATATTAAGCTTGTATTGGATGTGTATACTGTAGGGGTTTCATGCTGTCTACGCTGTGGGGGTTTGCAGTTGCTTTCATAAGCAGAAGCTGAGGTGAAGTGTGTGTATAGGGAACTGAAAGGAAACACATTTTTGAATACCTGTACAAATATATATTTGTCGAATGGGAAGAGAGAAACACGGACATCAGCATCAGCTTGATTGTCTACAGTCGGCACATTTTAAATCGTAAAGCTTGAGAGAAAGTTGACATGGATATTATATGTTGTTTCTGTTAAGAATAGAAACTTAGGAAAAAGTTTGAAAAAGCCGATCATTTATTAATTTGCACCAGCGAGAAAGAGTCAGGGTTCCAGTTCGAACATCTGTCCTTTAATTCAATCAAATGTATGAAAACACTCATAAGAAACATGTATTGTACAATCGTTGTGTTTGTATAGTCAAAATAACATTTAAACATTTACTTCTTTGAACAATGTCTGTTACTGTGTGTCTTGCAATTATATGTGATGTATTTCTTCTTGCATGTCATATCTCTCATTCAGAGTTTCCACACAACAGTGAGTAGGCTTTATGCCATTATGGTTTCAAATAGTCTGGCACTGTAACTCAAGACTGAGATTAAACGTGTTCACAAAGTTATGTTTAGGTGACTTTGGGGTCTATATTTGTTTTTGTTGTATTAAAGTGAATTGTTTAGACATCAGCAAATCCATTCAAAGCCTTTGTAATGGGTCGTGCACTTTAGGGTGTTATTTCTTCAAGGTTTCTCACCTTCAACTTGAACTCACCGCTCCTGCTTGCATGACTTTTATGTTAGAGCTTGCTGACACACAAAGGCTTTGAACTCCATTGCCTTTTACAGAGCGTACTAAACTGACTTAGTTATCTGAAGATCAGGTCCACTTAAAGTGACCTGTTGAGTCAGCCGTTTTAACAGAATAAAGAAGGCTTGGATATGAGATCTGAGATCTGACGCTTTAAAACTGATAGAGAAACCTAAAGATCTGATTTCAAAGCATCCCCAACAGCCAACTTTAGAAGAGGTCACATTTTCACTTGGAGTCTTGTCGAATGTAATGAGCCTGAATATCTAAATCATTGCTGCCAATGCTAAATCTGTTGGTGACCCAAATGAAAACATGCTGTATTTTTATATGAAGCTCAGATGCATGTGTGATTGTGTGTTCATTCTGAATAAATATATTTATATTCCTCTCGACAATTTGGCTTTTTATTGAAGTAAAGCTGAGAATCATGGCAACTTCTGCTTTTTACCAGCGACTATGAGAACCTTGGTTTAAATGAAAGCTAAACAAGAGCATGCATTGATACTCTAATGCGTTTTAAAGAGACTGAAAAGCTTTTGTATTCATTGATAGCAATACTGTTGATGCTGTTTGGCATTGGGGGAACTTGAAACTACTAGTGTTCTTTTTTTTTATATAAATGTAAAGGCTAGAAGATGTCTTATTCATTACAATTCGGTTTGGACAGAAAAATAACTTGTACAGTATTTAGTTGCTGTCTTGTGATAGCTGTAAAAAGCTGAATACATTTGTGTGCTATTTTATTTGTTGCTCTCATAGAAACGTGCATTTAATGACACCCAAGTTTAATACTAAAATAGTCACAATGACTAAGAAGTAGACATGTAGTCATTACTAAACATACCATGAAACCTTCAACAAACCCATTGTAGAAAAGGAGTAGCCTTTCCTAGTGATTCCCAGGGGAACATAAAGGAGTATTCTTGTCAACTTCCCTTTTCAGGTAGCAATGTTCACTCTACTGACAATACCATAAAGTGATGAGAACTGCTGCAAATCCTGTGGGCAGACAGTTGCCCAAGTCCACCACTGTCAATGATGTCACTCAGATATAAACCAGCAGGAAACATTACGTTTTGTCTTGATATGGTATCAAATGCAACACTACTTCCTTTATAACCCCCCCTCCCCTTTTACTCCCACATATGGCCCTCCCATTCCACAACAGCCCTCCCCATATCCTTTTTCTACCCCGCCTTTTGTCAAGTATAAACAGGGAAACTTTAGAAGTGCACTCCCCTGCAGCACACCCATGCACATGCTTACAGTATCAGTCAGGTTCAGCAACTCGGGTGCCAAACACAGCTGTACTAGGATCTACTTTTGTGGGACAGATTTGTCCACAAACCTGCTTTTTGAAGAGTTTTAGATGAACCACCATGGGGCAGAGAGTGAGAGACTTGTGCTGCAGCCCTCACCTGTATAGGAGTTTGAGGTGACTGTCAACAGATTGCTGATTGCGAGATTTACAAGGAGTGGCTGCTGTGGTTGTTCTCAACATTTGGAGCGTCAAAGATAAGGAACCAACTGGTGGGAAGCTGGATTTCTAGTCTCTTACAGGTAATATGTCTTCTTTAAATATCTTGTACAACCCTTAAGGTACCATCTATAGTGTTCAATATAAACCTTAGCTATTCCTGACCTTACTTGCAACCTCTTTCATAATTCCTTTGGTGTCCATCTTATTTTGAACCCAACTTGTATACTCCCAACAAGTTGTATTCACTGTCATACCTTGTTTCCCCACAACCAGCAACCATGGATCTAACGTTGTGGCAGTACCAGTTCAGGATCATCATGCTGGGGGACTCCACAGTGGGCAAGTCCTCCCTGCTGAAGCGCTACACAGAAGACTTGTTCCTGGAGTCCATCAACCAGACGGTGGGTGTAGACTTCTACGTTCACTTCCTGGAGGTGGAGCCGGGCGTCCGCGTCAAGCTGCAGTTCTGGGACACAGCCGGGCAGGAAAGGTTCAGGTGAGGATGCACCAGACGCTATTCTTCTTTGTATAAGATAGTACTAGAATATAAATATCACAATATGACTCCTCTGCATGCAAATATACTATCCAAATAAACTAGCACGGGTTATTCCATTCACACTGTGTATCCACCCTGCCAAACTCACACCATCAGTGTGTGCAGAGACGCAGTGATGTATGTGTAATGCTTAAAGTTGAAGAGGCCGATCTTTCAAAGGGCGTTATTCTTCATGCTCAGCATATTTAAAGAAAAAACAAACAGTACAATATTTCACTCTGTCTCTAAATTCATTAAATCAGTTCTCCAGTTGAACGAACTGTGACAAATTGCAGACTGCCTGTTTGTGTTTACCTCCTCTCTGCCTCGTATCTGTAGCCAGCTTATCCCACATGAGTCAGCTAAAAAGTCAGCTGAATAGTTTTCCTAAATAAGTCATGAATAAAGTGTGGAGCAACGGGCTCCAAGGAGGACCAGCCCTATGATTTTGGTTAAACATTCAGTGACTCATGGGGGAACTCTATGCCTCTTGACAGTTTCCTGATTAGGCTGAGAGAAACAGTGGTTACTCATTTCTTGACTCTTTAATCAACCTGCTTATCTTTAAAAAGAGCTCAACTCAGACAGTGAAGAGCATCAGCTGATTATTTGATCACTCTAACAGGAAGTTAGTAAGCCCAGTCTGACCTCTGCACCACCCAGTGAGGTTTTCATGTGTTGACATTCAAACCTCCAGCCTCTTTCCTCATGATTTAACCCCGTGTCTCTCCTCAGGTCTGTCACCCGTTCTTATTACCGCAACTCAGTCGGAGGCCTGCTGGTGTTTGACATGACCAACCAAGCCTCCTTTGACCACATTAAGGAGTGGCACGATGAGGTGTGCGAGCGAGTGCAGCCGCATAAGGTTCTGTTTGTCCTGGTGGGACAGAAGAGCGACCAAGATGCTCAGGCGGGGAGGGTGGTGAGTCAGGAGCAGGCTGAGAAACTGGCCGGGCAGCTAGGGATGCCGTACATCGAGGCTTCTGCCAAGACGGGTCAGAACGTGAGGGAGGCCTTCGAGCTGCTCACTCGGAGGGTCTACCAGGGTCTGCTGAGCGGAGAGGTGGAGCTGCAGGAGGGCTGGGATGGAGTCAAGTGTGCCGCACCTCATGCGCTTCAGTTACAGAGAGCCAGCCTGACACAACCCAGCTCCACCACCACCAAGAAGAAGAAGTGTTGTAATTAAACCGTGGACTGGCGGTGGTCTCCCACAATGTTACAATAGAACTAAAACCAGCTCCCAGGAGGTCTGATCTATGCTGGAGGTTTAATGTAATAACGGGACCATCATGAAAACCACTAAAGTACAATGTTTTGACTTTCATCTTTGGGCCATGATGGCAATGTTGATCAGTTGTTTGGTAAAACAGATAAACGTACTTTTAGATGACAGATTTTAGATCCCAAGAGGATTTTTCCCCACTGACTTTGGTGATTCCCTGACTTTTTTTGGTACCACTTTACAATAAGACTACCCTTATAAAGGATTCATAAAGGGTTTATAATTAGGTTATGAATTAGGTTGTAAACACTTTATTTATCATTAAGAACCATTTATAAACCAGTTCTAACATAGACGTCAACACAGGCTCACTATTTGGCAAGATGACTAAGCCTTATATTGGCTACTTAGCGAGAATCAACTCCGTGAGCAACAGATACCAAGGATGCTGGCTGATGAAGGAGACGAAGTAAGCTAAGTAGCCAATATAAGGCTTAGCAGTACAGATAAATGTGGACTCACTATTTGACAAGCAACCGGTCACTGCCCTGTTTATCTCATGTCTTATAAAAGCTTATTCAGGATTTATAAAGTGTTCACAACCTAATTAATAAATAAATTATAAACTATTCGTAAACCCTTTATAAGGCTAGTCTTATTGTAAAGTGGTACCCTTTTTGTATCTAACACCAGCAGCAGGTTGCCATGTTTGTTTTTTGGTGAAATGTCTGAATATTTACTCCAGGTGCTCAGGCCCTTTTACTTTTGTTCTAGCGCAATCTTCAGTTCAAATTTTACATTTGGCCCAACACTTGGGTTTATGAAAACTAAAATCATGCCTATTTTCCAAAGCTGTACTTTTTGGCTGTTGCTATTGTTCGGGGATAAAATGGTGACATGATATATTACCTGCTAATCAGCAGCATGCTAACAAGCTGATGTTAGCAATAGTCACATGTTGCTAGCGCAGCTGTAAACTCTTATTTAATTGCAAAATCTCTAGTTCCTTCCTTTATAGGACTTTTAAAACTTGACAGAGCGGTTCAGATCTCGTTGGTGAGATGCTAGGCCAACAGCTGATCAGCCTAACATGGACTGATGAGGTCTTTGCTTACCTGAGTTCAGAAGGGCAGGAGTTGTAATGAGGACATATTGATCCACCACTGGTGCCAGATGAGAGTGCATCACAATGGCATTCATTGTATACAAGTGGGATACGATCACATCTTCTCTTCTATCGATGTTTGGACAGTAGGTTGCCAACCTTGGTGTCCTGATTCCATTACCATATCTGATTGGTCAGAATGTGTACTGTTGTTGCAAATTGGCATCATTTGTTTTATTTTTCCTTGTGAGACTGTACAATGACACTGCTTTTCCTTCTTTAGAACCCATCTCCGCACCTTAATCTGTGATTCTTGTCCATGTTACTTGTTCTGTCGGTGATTGGCAGCTGTTATTTCGGGTGCCTTGGTGGAGATTATAAACATCCCCCTATGACTGTGAATTGTGCTGCAATGCTTTGGGCCTGATCGGTGTTCTCTAGAGACGGCTTTGTTGCATCACAGCATGTTGAGAGTGAGCGCTGGTTTTGGACGTCCTTTTGTTCAAATTAATTAATTTATACAACTCTAGGGTACATTTGGATATTGTTTTATGTTGTGAGAGGTTTCCATAGCAATTACTGTCCGTCTGGCAGATTAAACAGCCACCTGTGTTTCTGCAGAGAAAAGGCAGACCATTTGTTTTGCTACTAAAAGAAACCCAGAGATTTACTGACAGGTTAACTGTTGTGTGTTTGTACAGGGATGTTATTGGCTCAATGCAAATATACCACATGTGAAATGATCCTATTAGTTAGACTCACTTATGTCAAATGCTGCAAATACAAAATGTCTCTTTTGATACCAGATCCTTTGTTTATGTATTTATTATTTTGTGAAAAGTACCATTTCTTCTATAATTGTTTTGCTGAAATAGACAAAAATAAAACTTGCAGGGATGGTGGCAAAAAGTGTCAATGTAATAAAACCTACTATAGCCATCATATGCAATAGGATGTTATTAAATATCCTAAAATAAAACATTTTGGCATGAGAACACTAAATCTTTTTGAATCCACGTCCAAATGCTTTAGAATATTAAAAAGGTAAACCAGAAACACCTCATCGAAAAGAAGTATTCCAGTAAATGTTTATTGAAAAAATTGCAATGAATAGAGCTCTGCCAGGCTTAGCTTAATGGCAACAAAAACAGAATCCGACACAATAATTACATTATTATGTGATCTATGTGGCACAGTACTCAAAAAGTTAGAGACATGACAATGAAACACTATCTAATATCAAATGAAAAAAAAAAACTTCACCCAAACCATCCTTTTCTTCCTTACAAGTCAAAAAACATCCCAACTGAAAAGGGGGAAAAAAGACAATACACAGAGTGGGTACAACATATCAGAGAACAGTCTTGCTACTTTTTGGTTGTCTTGCGGATCAGCGCCATTCTCTGAAATGAAAAACAAAAGAAACCGGTTAGGCTTGTTCATTTCAATATGAATAAAAAGTAATGACATGTACGAGATTGATCCAAAAAAACGTATGAATCTGAATATTTAACTGTGACCAACAACTGTGTCGCTCACCTGTTTGTGAGCCTCTGTGGTGCAAGCCTTCTTGAACGGCCGGATCTCATCGGAGCCGTAACCAGGAATCCACATGTTCCACTGGCGCTCTGAGAAAAGACATGCAAAATCATTTCAACATCCACAACGGCCTTGACTATCCTTACTGTCATGGCAAAGCAGAGCTGACATTTTATCAGTCAGTGATTTGGTTGCCATGTTACCCCGAAAGCTGTCTGCAAACAGTCACAAGAGCTTCCTGAGAAGTCCATTGTCACTCCGGGAGATGAGCACAAATTACCTTCGCTCAAGGGTAGAACGCAGCTTTTCTATTCGACATAACACTTTCAAAGAGGTTTGTTTTTGTATTTTCTCTACAGCATAAATCCTTGAATGCTTCCTTTGAAGATGCCAGCTTTTTGTAAAATTCTAAAAGAAAATGTCTCTTCAGAAACGCCAATGTGATTAACTGTCATTAGTGTGTGAGTGTGTATGATTATGCAGGGGTAGACATTAAGGGTACAATTCCACTAGCTACTGGTTACAATGGGGGGGCATTGTAACCACTGGCCCCACCATTGTAACCACTGGCCCCCCCCATTGTAACCACTGGCCCCCCCCATTGTAACCACTGGCCCCCCCATTGTAACCACTGGCCCCCCATTGTAACCACTGGCCCCACCATTGTAACCACTGGCCCCACCATTGTAACCACTGGCCCCACCATTGTAACCACTGGCCCCCCCATTGTAACCACTGGCCCCCCATTGTAACCACTGGCCCCCCATTGTAACCACTGGCCCCACCATTGTAACCACTGGCCCCCCCATTGTAACCACTGGCCCCCCCATTGTAACCACTGGCCCCACCATTGTAACCACTGGCCCCCCATTGTAACCACTGGCCCCACCATTGTAACCACTGGCCCCACCATTGTAACCACTGGCCCCCCCATTGTAACCACTGGCCCCCCATTGTAACCACTGGCCCCCCATTGTAACCACTGGCCCCCCCATTGTAACCACTGGCCCCACCATTGTAACCACTGGCCCCACCATTGTAACCACTGGCCCCCCCATTGTAACCACTGGCCCCCCATTGTAACCACTGGCCCCCCCATTGTAACCACTGGCCCCCCCATTGTAACCACTGGCCCCCCCATTGTAACCACTGGCCCCCCCATTGTAACCACTGGCCCCCCATTGTAACCACTGGCCCCCCATTGTAACCACTGGCCCCCCATTGTAACCACTGGCCCCACCATTGTAACCACTGGCCCCACCATTGTAACCACTGGCCCCACCATTGTAACCACTGGCCCCACCATTGTAACCACTGGCCCCACCATTGTAACCACTGGCCCCCCCATTGTAACCACTGGCCCCCCCATTGTAACCACTGGCCCCCCATTGTAACCACTGGCCCCCCATTGTAACCACTGGCCCCCCATTGTAACCACTGGCCCCCCCATTGTAACCACTGGCCCCCCCATTGTAACCACTGGCCCCCCCATTGTAACCACTGGCCCCCCCATTGTAACCACTGGCCCCCCATTGTAACCACTGGCCCCCCATTGTAACCACTGGCCCCACCATTGTAACCACTGGCCCCACCATTGTAACCACTGGCCCCACCATTGTAACCACTGGCCCCACCATTGTAACCACTGGCCCCACCATTGTAACCACTGGCCCCCCCATTGTAACCACTGGCCCCCCCATTGTAACCACTGGCCCCACCATTGTAACCACTGGCCCCACCATTGTAACCACTGGCCCCCCCATTGTAACCACTGGCCCCCCCATTGTAACCACTGGCCCCCCCATTGTAACCACTGGCCCCCCCATTGTAACCACTGGCCCCCCCATTGTAACCACTGGCCCCCCCATTGTAACCACTGGCCCCCCCATTGTAACCACTGGCCCCCCCATTGTAACCACTGGCCCCCCCATTGTAACCACTGGCCCCCCATTGTAACCACTGGCCCCACCATTGTAACCACTGGCCCCCCATTGTAACCACTGGCCCCCCCATTGTAACCACTGGCCCCACCATTGTAACCACTGGCCCCCCCATTGTAACCACTGGCCCCACCATTGTAACCACTGGCCCCCCCATTGTAACCACTGGCCCCCCCATTGTAACCACTGGCCCCCCCATTGTAACCACTGGCCCGGAGCATTCGTCCAAAAAATCCACTAATAATGAAGAAAATGAACACATTTGTTGCAATAGTCATTTATGCACAAACATTACTACAACATTTGATTCATCAGTTCTTCCTAATTTTCCTCAATTGTTCATATTTGGTTTATTAAAATAATGATATTGTGGTCATTGTTAAAAAATGTCTGCTATTATCATTATTACTAGTATAATGCACTTTCTGCCTTCCTGTCATTAGGAGTTAGAAATGTAATGGCTATGTAATAGATTAGATTCTTCATTATCCTAAACTGCTGGGACATTTCTCTAAAGCCAATATACCTTTATATGTTCTACTCTTCGATGGATCAAGCCAGTGTGGCTGAAACTTTCTCTCCCTCTTCTTCTCCTACTCCCTGTCACTCTCTAACTCCTTCTGTGACATTCTTTTATTTGAAGATAGTTTTTTTTTGCCCAGCGCTTGGCCGGTTATCGCTGGTATTAAAAACATTTTGGCGAATGGTTAGGTGGGGAGAAAGTCTGCAGTGAATGAGCACGGGAGCCTGCTGGCGCCCCGCAGCAAACAGCTTATTTTTCTTTTTAAAGGAGTGTCTAAATAATGCTTCCGGGCCAGAGGGGCATTTATAATGTCGAGCCCTGTTATGGCTTCAACATTAAATTAACGTTAGGTTAATGACATGTTAAGACAATTGTTTAGTAAAGCAATTATCCACAACAGCTGACAGGGCTGCCATGTATTGTATACCTGAACACATTAGCTGTTCAAAGAAACGCTTAAACACCGCATTTAAAGCCAACTTACCCAGATGTAATTGAACATCCTTCACCTCCAAGGTGTTGGACTTGCGATGGCGAGCCAGCTGACAGGCCGCTGTCACAACGCTCTCTATAAAGTCATCTGCAATTTGTAGCAGCATCTGAGAAGAGACAGGCATTTTGAAAACCATCCATCGTGCTCAGTAAAGGAAAGTAACTTTCCCCGACGGCTGGACAGATCCCTCATTTTTCATGCAGCCAGGCTTTCCATAGAATAACACTTCCAAATGATGGATGTGGCAGTCAGTTAGGAAAGCTATAGCAACAAGGGCCTGCAAGATGCAAGTAGTATTCATGTCACACTTTAAACTTCACTACCTAACATCATTAAGAAAGCTGACGAACCTCCTCAACATCCTCGTCCAGCTGCTCATTGGGATCGATCTCTCTCACCAGGTCCTGCAGCTTCTTCTTACTGAGCACCTGGAGGCAAAGCAGACGTATTCATGTTACAAAAGAGTACAGATGTTGAGTCCTTGCTAAGTAGTGTAATGAGGGCTCTAGATAAAAAGGTGATAACAGGGACCCCATCATTAAATAAATAGGCTGACTGACCTGAGATCCCTCTGGACTGGTCCTGCCAGCGGGGCCAGGGGTCCCAACCTTCACTGCTGCTGCGGTGCTGTTAGCCATGTTGGTGGCCACAGATAAAGCGAAGGGTCTCTGGAGTTTCACAAGAAGCAGAATTGTTGTGTGTCAGAGTCCGGAGTGACAATCCAAGGTGGGCACAGGAGTGATAGATTCTCGTTTACAGGGACCACCTCCGTAAATCTGGGGAAAAGAGCCAAGTTAGGATCACAGAAACAATACGTTAACATGCTTAAAACTGCTTGCAAACCCTTCACGGAAAAAACATATATTAATGCATGCCTTTAGTTTTTCCTATTGTTATATCCATTATGCTCGATTTCTTGATGTAACTTTTATTTTTTATTGTGGTTACGTGTTGTTATGTCATTATCCGTTTTTGCTCTACATTGTATTGCATTACTGTGCTGATGTTATTGTCTTTGTAGAGTACTTTGTGAAACCACAAATAGGTCATTAACATTACATTTAGCTGACGCTTTTATACAAAGCGACTTACAATAAGTGCATTCGAAGATACAAACTTGAAGAAAACAGAATCATATAAGTACATCAGGTTTCATAGAGACAAACCATTTCAAGTGCTACTCAACTGGCTTTAGGTAAGCCAGTCCTTTATTAGTATATAATGTTTTGTTAGTAGTTCTATCGCTCGAAGTGGAGTCGAAAGAGATGAGTTTTCAGTCAGAAAACTTAGCCGCAAAACTATGCCGTCTGATCTCAATTGTAACAGATACAGAAAAATGACACTGTCAAACAATGGGATCAATTCTGTCAGCTCCAATCGGCTGTGTATGTTGTATAAAGAAAGGAAAAGGTTAAATACCGACGCTAACACACCGTAATGTGCTAAAAACAATAGCAGCTTTGAATGTAGCATTACAGGCTAACATTAGCAGCTAATCTTAGCGCCGCGGCTTTCTGCACCATACATCCTAGAATTAGCCGTTAAGTTGACAACTTACCCAGTAAAACAAACACTATCTGTCCATGTTTCGGGGTCGTTGCGGGGAATATAGGTAAGTTTGATACAAAAAGAGTCCCTCAAATTGCCTCGGCACAGCTAGAAAAATGATCGAGGTTATCTCGTTCACTACTTCCGCTTTGTTTATATCTATTTCCGGTGAAAACATGAAGCCTCTACACTGCCATCTGCCGGATAATTTGGAACTACACCATTATTAAACCAATTGATGATAAGGAAATACAGTATTTTCAAGATATATCCCATTAATAACAAGTATAATACTTAAACAAATGTGTACAAATAATGGCATAGAATAATGGCAATATTTTTAAAAATGCATTCATAGAGCAAAACACATTTAAAGTAGTAAAGAAATAATAGATTTGTGTTGGATAAGTTATAACAATGAAACAAAACATCTTCAACTTCAAGCATTTATTATAATATTCGCATTACGCCTTTATTGTAAATCATGCTGATTTAGACATACCACCTACATATTTTTTTTAAAACAACCACCTACATAGCACTTTGTTAGATTTGTTCAAGGTTTATGTGGTTTAATTTATAATGAAGTTATAGGAAGTAGTACATATCCTTTGCAGTGATGGGCATAAGGATATAATACAGTCTAAGTACAACTTCTCAAAATATGCAGGCCCCTGCGTTGCAGGTAATTGTTAAATTAGATACTGTTTACATGGAGGGTATACATCCATAATGTGTGCTAATTTTAAGATGTTTTAAAGGTTTATTTGATTGTGAACACAAAGGCCTATATATATATATACTTTTATCTTAAATAGTGTTAAGGCTGGTGTAGACTTTCTGATTTGTGTAGATATGTGCATAGGAGGAACATTTCAGAGTTATGAGAAAAGGGAACACTGTCGTTTGCTTGCTCTGACCGACATGTATTTCTGACACAATGTTTCGCTTGTTGAAAAGTCACTATATTATTGTAGTAATAGAATATCAGTGGGAGAAAAATATAGTGTATGCCTATTTATTTAATAAGCTATCCATGATTTATGAAGACAACCGAACACACCTGGATCTAACTGAAAGTGAAAAAACTAGGATTTCAATGATAAGTAACTTAAAGCGAGCTACCCGCTGCAGTGGAAACGCGCCATAAGTGTGCGTTCAGCAAACGCTCGTGATGCTCTGTATTTGATGGACTGAATATCTTTCGATTTCATTCCCGCTCATCTCAATGATCAAAGCGAGTGAAGCGTAAAATGCTTGCTGGCTCGGTGTTATGTAGGCTATATCACGCCAGGGAAATTACGAAACTCTGCTTTTACATGTTAAGACATCTCTCGAAACCTGTTGAACTTATACAACATACTGACCTCAACAACAAGCTCAGAGAGCAAACGTGGAGGGTCTGACTCTGCCCAGAGAGTGGTGACGCAGTGGCACTGCATTTAAATATCACTGGAGCACTTCCTTCATTTACACTTCACATAAACAATTCCAGGCGTCTATTCACCTCATATTATATGTCATGACCAGAGACATTAAAAAGAAAATGAACTATTTTGATTCGCATGGTTGTTTTGTTTAATACTTTCACAATATCGGACTACTTTGAAGCTACTTCCTCAAAATACAAGCCACTCCTACACCTCGGCATAAATAAATACTGTGCAAGTTTCATTTCAGATAAGAGGCTTCACAGGAGATCGCACCATTTCGCCACAGTATTGAGAACATATTTTGAACAATCATGAATGTTCTTCTTGTTGCTGCAGTGGTTGCCCTGATCCATGGCAGCTATGGTAAATCTGTTTTATTTACTCATGTACTGTTTTACAATCTAGTAAAAACATTTAATTTTATTGCTGCTTTGGAAAAATCTATTTAATCCTCAAGTCTTGTTCTGGGGTTTTTAACTTCCATATTCATACATTTGTTGTTGGATTATTGTGTGTGTTTGTGTGTATGTGTGTGTTCCTGCCTGTTTCACTGCTTGCTTGTCTGGTTGGTAGTGCGTATGTCCTCGAGAGGAAATGCTTTATTTTCTCTTCTGTCACACTGATGGGTTTCCCCTTGTGGCAACACAGACTGACGCAAGAAGTGTTTGTTGTATCATCAAGGGACTGGCAAGAAAAACAATGTTGTATATAGATTTGTATGTATTTACACTTATCCTACTGAATACAAATATATGTTCAGTTTAAACTAATTGCTTAACTGTACAAAATAATGCAAACTATGTCTGTGGTATGCAATAGTTCTCGTCTTAAGTGAACAACAAATAGATGACTGTCAGGAGTTCAGCGAAGGAAGTGGAATAACCTGTTGTTGGTCATGTGGCCATGGGGACTTTGAGAGTATTGGCAGTGTTTACAGGAGCAGGAAACAAAATGTCAGCAAAAGGCAGCGGTTGTCTAGAAAGTATTGCCCAGAACAGCAGCGAGATCCCCCAGGCCGATCCCCAGTGAGCCCCCTGCCCATTTATGTTGTGATCAATAACCAGCATGTGTAATCTCTGTCCACACGCAGCCACTTTGCTCATTAAAGGGCCGACCCAGCCGGTCCTGGAGGGAGAGAGCGTCACCCTGGAGTGTCTCTACTCTGACTCTGAAGCCAACATCAGCCAAGTCCACTTTGAGAAATTTGCTGAGGTGAGCCACGGGAACAAATGGGTCGGTGGGAGGGAGAGGAAACAAATAAAAAAAACTCTGATTACTTATCTCATTATTGTTTGCCTTCAACGCTGCAGGAAATAAATGGCAAACAGTGTTCTATTGCTGAAAATTGTAATACCTCTTGGAGTGTTTTATTATGTTGTTATTTTTAACTTAAAGGCGGATACTGCTCATATACAAAGCCTCTTAACATTGTCACATGTAGGGCTGCTCGATTATGGCAAAAATCATAATCTCGATTATTTGGGTCAATAATTGATATCACGATTATTAAAAACGATTATCCATTTGCTTTGAAAACATCCATGTATTGAAAAAAAATGTAACCGTATGTTTTTAACAGTTGATTACCCTGAACTTTAAGTATAATTCAACTGAAAAATCGTTTTATTTCGATTACGTTGTTTTCGTTGCAAGCCAAAATCGTAATTGCGATTAAAATACGATTAATTGAGCAGCCCTAGTCACATGATGACATTTATAACCTAAACTAATTTGAATTGGCTGCCAATATATGGACTATCTACTGCTTTATGTAAATGGTGCAACTGGCTGCTGTGTAGTTCAACAAATGTGAGAATTGAACATAACACATTTTGTCTTTCCCCTAACAGTACATGCAGAAGTGGCTTCCAGTTCGTGAGCGCTTTTGGTGCTACAATCCGAAGCCAGTCGTGCAGTCTGACCGCCTCACCCTGACCCTCCCCCACCCAGGGAGGTTCAATGAAGGCTCCTACCGCTGTGTGTCCAACACCGAAAATGTGACTGAGCAGGAGCGATCCTCCGAGACGCTGACCTTCAAAGTGTATTGTGAGTGTGCAGGTTGATATGAGTAGGAGCTGTCTGCTGTAACTCATGTGAAACAATGACTCCTTTTGATACATACAGAACACTCTAGATCTTTCATACTGTCTTTGTCCTGCAAGAGATTCAAGCAGGAATCTGACAATAAGGTGAACATTTGACTTGCAAATAAGATACTGAGTTTCTCTTCCCGTTAAGGAAATGTGTGACTACTGACCAATAAGGACGCATAAAAAACACCTGATTGTACATTGGGAAACAATC
Organism: Gymnodraco acuticeps; assembly: GCF_902827175.1. Classification (NCBI taxonomy): domain Eukaryota; kingdom Metazoa; phylum Chordata; class Actinopteri; order Perciformes; family Bathydraconidae; genus Gymnodraco; species Gymnodraco acuticeps. The sequence goes on from NW_022989820.1 coordinate 301,941, forward strand.
CAGACGAGAAGACAGAACAGAGAGACTCGGAAATCTTCACATTTGTTTGTTCATATTTCCAACCAGCAGGAGGTAAAGACAATCTTTCAGACAGTCTGGACTTAGCTTTCTTCACAGTGAGGGATAGAAAAACACATTAATAGTTAATAAGACAAGACATATCTGTGCAATGCAGCTGCAGAGGGTGTACAACAAAACAACTGTAAGTAGTTCACGCGCCGTGTTGCCATGACATGTTGAGTACAGTCATTTCATTTTTTCTTTCTCTCTGCACTCCAAGCAAACAAAGAAAGCATTCTCCCAGTGGGACTCAAGTTTGAAGCTATCAATGCAGGATACACAGTTGCATGAAATGGCGTAGCTAGTCACATTATCAGTGTCCTCTATCTTCTCAGTGGCCATCAAATCGACCGTAATGCTGTTTGATCGGCTCCTCAGCCTCATGGGGGGAATCAATAAGAGGCAAAGATTAGAACGGACTAAAGGACTGAAAGAGGGCGGAGAGGGAGAGAAGCCATGAGCTGGAGGAACGTGGGTCATCTATTGAGATAGAAGATGAGCCATTATTCACAACACTGCCCCTCTAAAGACTTCGATAAGATGAAGCCTATTATCATTGTTATTGATTGCTTGGGACAGTGTGTACCACTGGAGGCATTCATATTTCTTTATTCTTAAAAGATCTGCTGCCACTGAAAACGTGTATTCAGTCACGTCTCGAACTCTTGAAGCCTCAGCGAACAGAAAATGTCTTGCTTCATTAATGCGTGATCGTTCCCCCTCATTTCCCGCTGGTTTTAGATATGGGAGAGCTGTTACTGACAAGGGCCGGGTTCACCAGCTATCTGGGGGTCTCTACGGAGCTGAAGGTGCGACTCGGGGACGAAGTGGTGTTGAAGTGCTCAGCCGGATCATCAGAGGAACCCACCTACTACTGGAGTAAAGACGTGAGAAAGACTCAATTTTCCTCCAGTGTCCTCATTATGCCTTTGGAAACTTTTCATGCTCTCTCTGGCTCCCTCCCTCCACTTTCCGATGTAACCTCTTTATTTTCTTTGCTGTCTTGTTCCAGTCTTTCTGGGCCCCTATTTCTCTCTTGGCTTCCCTCACAGCACTCTCTCCTCCTCCAACACGGTTTCTCTCCGTGAGTTTGTCAGGCCACTAGTTTCTCCTCGGCTGTCGCCGTCCCATCCCCTCCTCAATCAATCAATCAATGTTTATTTATATAGCCCAATATCACAAATGTTACATTTGTCTCAGTGGACTTTACAGTTTTACAGTTTACTCCTCACAAGAAGTGCCCTGTATTTAAGTGACCGGTTGGCTTAGGCCCACCACTCGCTGGGGATTGCAGCTTGCCCACTTACAGAGGATTAATAGTTTAATGAGGTCTAGACAAGAGCCAGTCAACCTGAAAACAATTATGCAGATAGATTTCTAATGATTTATTTTTTGTGTTTGGTTAACCAGTATTGAATTATTCAACTGGGCTCTTCACTAAGCTAAGGAACTCTTGCCCGAGGGAAATTAACACGTCTCCGTGTAAAATGCCAAAGTGACAATAGGCATATAGACGAAGAATAAGTTGATGAAGCTTGTGGCGCAGTGGATAGAGCCTTGGTGTTGGGATCAGGGGTCACAGGTTCAAACCCCACTGCAGTCAGCATGTCGTTGTGCCCCTGGGCAAGACACTTCACCCCAAATTGCTCCTGTGGGGATTGTCCACAGTACTGAATGTATGTAAGTCGCTTTGGATAAAAGCGTCTAACAAGTAACATGTAATAATAATAATAATGATGAGCCGGGAGATACACCGTGCCCTTGTGGTGAGAAAATGGTATTGCTTTTTCAAGGTGTCATCAACATAACAACAGCTGCCAGCAGCAAGTCAGGGAAGTAATGAAGCTACGCAACCGTGAAGATATCTCGGGATCAGGCAGACAAGTTGCCAAGTTTTCCCTTTTGTTATTATTTTTGATAAGTCGGCTCAAGGTTAATATGCTTGTTAAAGGGTCACTGTAAATCCAGGTTTTAAATGGGCTTACAAGTCCAAATCCAATTCAGTGGATATGTTATACTGCTAATACTGTGTGTCCTTCGATCATATGCAGTGCTTCAGGGTTTTGGTTCCTTATTTGTTAAAGATACAGCTCTGTCACATATGCATTACTGGCAGGCCGGTCGTTAATGATTCACCTGTCAAATTATTCGTAAATAATTTCAGAAGAGGTTTGGTAGAGAGGTGTGACGCAAGGAGATGATAACATGAGATTACATTTGTTGTGTCTATTTACTGTGCGTATGACAGGAATAGATATGGGGAAGAAAGTGGCATCCGGATGGCCTACTTTGACAGACAGCTTCCTTGGTGTGGGCACATTGGCATTGGTAATGACAGCAGGACAGAGGCAGAAACGGGCCACTGCTTAGGCAGCCAGTGGATTTGCATACAAAATGCTGCTTTGGCCAGACCTGGCCTTTATGGGAAATCCTCTTAATTCAGATCCATTCAAATTGAAATGCACTTTCTTGGCAGCAGCTGCAGCTCCCAGGAGCCAAATCATTTGCATGGTGTAATGTCTTTTTTTTTTTTTACCTCATCCTCCATGTACGCTTGTTTTCCAATCCTTGTGTTTGGCCTATTATCTGTTTCCTCCCATGTCGGGCTCTATCTCATAATAGTGCTGCTATTTTTGTGTCAACAATTCGTCCCGCTCCCTCGCCATCTCATTACGTGTTGCGTTAACAGTCTGTGGTTGCGGCATTATTCTTTGCCAATGATGGTGTTATCTGGGTTATTGACTTGTGTCGACGTGTGTTCATCCATTTGGATTACTGCTCAGGTAAATGCTCTTCATTTGGGACTTTGGGGACTGTTCTCTGAGGGCAGTGCTACTGCATGTATGTCTTGCTTTCTCTCTTTACCCCACTGCCATTTAAATCTTTCTGTTTCTCCCTTTCCTATTTTATGTTGTTCTCTTTTTCGCCCTTCTTTTTACTCATATAGAAAATCAGTCAAAAATAACACTTTATTCCCCTTTTCTTTCTCTTACTCTCTCCCTCATGACTGACAGCTTCTCGTTTTCTTTCTGTCTCTTAGCCAACAACCTTAATTTATTCTCAAATCTTCTTGCGCTTTCAGCTCAGCACAATTTACATTTTCCACGAGTGTGTTGATTCCCGCAGGGCTGCAAAAAATCCAGCCAATTTTTCTTCTTCTACTTCCTGACCTCCTTTCTGTTTGTTTCACTCTCCTCACGCTCTCTTGTATGTCTCCATCTTTCTCTCAGGGTGACGACTGGATCCTGCCATCCTCCACGCTGACGCTGAGGAAGATGACAGCGGCCGATGAAGGGCAGTACACCTGCGTAGCCGAGCATCCCTCTGTGGAGACACTCAGCAAGAAACGCACCATCAGCATCGCCGTGCTTCCTGGTGAGATAACACTCTAAATCCTGTTGTCCTCTATACTGACTGTTGTAGACTTGAGCGGTCGTTTCTGCTTCCTCTTTGTAAAAACCTATTTAGGCTTTCTTTGTAACTCTCTGGAAATTCAACTGTCTACATCCTCATAGCACAAACAAAATAAAACATTGTGTTCTTGTTTATTTTCAATCAGCCACTTGAATGTGACCTGAGTTAAGGTGTCTGAGTGCATTCACGTCATCCAGAACAAATGCAGAAGTGTGAAAGCCTTATTGCGGAAGACGTAATGCAGGAATGAGGTTTAATTTATCTGCACACATAAATGATAGTAACACAGAACAAGACGTCTGATGCTGTGATAAAGACAGGGGAAGGCATTTAATGAAAACTCCTCACAGAAAAAAGGTGACAAAGAAAGGAAATCTCCTCTAAAATGAAAAATAGGTACGATGATTGCAGAGAACATCAGTACATTTAAAAATATATAAATACTTCAGAGGACAGGGGGATGATTAGTAAATAAAAGGAAGCAATTACTTGACCTGACCTTTTCATTTATTTTTCTTTTGAAGCTTTTGAAACAGAAGTGGGTACATGGCAGAGAGAAGTGTTTAGTTAAAAATACTTATGCCATTTGGAAATGACATTTGAGAGCATACAATAGGCTGCTGTATTATTATTATGTATGAGTTTTCTGAGACATAGATGGTCATCACGAAGTATACAGTACATTATAATCCATGAAAATAAAATGAGACTTTTATTAAGAAGTCCTGCTGTCTGTGAGCGTTGGAAGCTGGATGTCTATGAAGTTTTCTTTGTGTGAATCTGCATGACTGACAAGCATAATTATCATCTAACAGGAATATTGCATTCAAGTGGAGAGCTAATTTCATTACAACATTATTGCTAATCCAATTTATGGCCCTTCATCTGTCTTCATCATCTGTATCAGTGACCTGTGAGATGACTGCACTGTGTTAATGCACTGCTTTTTTTTACACCCTGTTCTGCCGCCCACTAGGATTCATAAGCCTTGTGATTTCAATTGTTGAAATTATGCAACCTCTAAAAAAGCAATTACGCCAATACATGTTTTTTTTCCTAGAGTAGAGCTATCTTATTACTTCTGCAATTGACTCATCAGTCACTGCGCTACATTGCGTCTCCAGTGTTTCCTCTGAAGCACATATAGTAATTAAAAAGCTAATCATTTCTATATGCTGGAATAATGTTTGCTTATGCAAATATTGCATGTCGTTTCTTTGAAGTTGTACTACAATAGCTGTTCAAACCAAAGCAAACATTCCTGTTGCCAGGAAATCCTCTTAACATATGGAATGGCTGTATATGTGAAAAAGCAAAGCATGTGTTTGCTGCCTCAAATCCTAATAGCCATAATTCTACAATGTGGACTTAGTCCTGTGCTCTAAAGAAGGGGTTTTAGAACACAAGGTCCACACATGTTTTGTATAATTTGTGAATGTAAGCACAGAAAGGGCATAACCAGACAATATTGTTTTACATTTTGAGAAGCAGACTTGTTAAAGGTCAGTGCTTTGTACAGCAGCAAGGCCGTCTTAACTCTTTTCTTCCACAAACAAACAAACAAACAGGAGTTTGTCTTCAGAGGCTGCGCCTGGAGGAAGGAAGCTTGTAGTTGCTGATTTCAGAGTCTGTGTGATGCATGTTTTCCTTCATGTCTGACTGATCTGTCCCACAGAGGATGCCCGCTGGTATGAGTCTAGTGATGGGCAGCTCATCTTGATGATCTCTGCAGCGGCTGCCGCTCTCTTGGTGTTCCTGCTCTCCATGAGCGTGTTCCTGTGCCGCAGGGCCAAGCAGGCCAAGACCAGCAAGGGACCAATGTAAGAAACCAGTGTGTGTGTGTGTGTGTGTGTGTGTGTGTGTGTGTGTGTGTGTGTGTGTGTGTGTGTGTGTGTGTGTGTGTGTGTGTGTGTGTGTGTGTGTGTGTGTGTGTGTGTGTGTGTGTGTGTGTGTGTGTGTGTGTGTGTGTGTGTGTGTGTGTGTGTGTGTGTGTGTGTGTGTGTGTGTGTGTGTGTGTGTGTGTGTGTCTCGGTTCCTCTTTCCTAATGTCACAATCTGGCTCAGGGAAAGTCACAATGAGGGAGTCCGCCCTAGGTTATTCTTAAAACAAACATCATTTATTATGCATTACTCAAATGGACAATGGAGTGTGTAGAGCAGCATGAAAGCGCGCTGGGTGTTGAAGGTGCAAAACCAAATACAATGAAAGGGTGGATACCAGCGGTAGGAAGGTAGAGTCATAATGACCTTGTTTATTTTGACTTTCAGTTAACTGCAGCTGCCCGAACAATATACAGTTGCATGCTGTATGTCGGACATTCCAGTATGGCATACTGCATTCGACATACTATTTATTTGAACGTACTTAATCTTTTCCTGACATACTAAATAGTTTGGTAGTCCGGATGTTGGAACACACAATGTCAGAAAAAGCGTTAACGCAATGGGGAATTTTTCAGGCTGAGAGACAGACGAGCTTAATCAGGCCGACGTCCCTTCATTGCCAGCCAACTGCTGAGGTTGGCCATATTCAGAATCTGATGGATAATGTGTGTGTGTGTGTGTGTGTGTGTGTGTGTGTGTGTGTGTGTGTGGGCCAGTGTGATTGTCTGATTCCTTTACTGCACTTTATCCACACTCACCTTCCTATTTTCCCTAACTCAGCCCCAGTCTCTCCTCCCGCAGTTTGACTTTATATTACGGATATGGTTATTGCCGCAATATTTCATTCTGTCTCATCGGATAGAACCAAGGCCATTTCAGTTACGGAGTGTGTGTTTTTGGCACGCATGCATTTTAGTGTTTACTTCACATTGTGTGTGTGTGCGTGTGTTTCCAAGTGTGAACCTTCCCACAAATATGCCGTCTAGTGCCTGTGTGCTTTTATGTGTTTTTAAAAGGTGTTATCCATATTGAATATTAAAGTCTATCTCGGCAGGTGTGACCTACTTGACCCTGTCCTTGATCCCTTTTACGCTTCTTGATCTCCTGTGGGTTTCCATCCACTTTCTCTCTGTGAAAAGCTAATAAGACCAGCTTTTCATTCTGTGATAGTATTTCAAGTATATATGAAGGTGTCGGCAATGACTAAAACTGTAGCAGGAGTCCTATTACACCCATAGCTGACAGTATGTTAATGTGCACCATGACCCAATGCAGTATTGCTCATTAGCTTATTTCCATATGGGCTGAATAAAATAGAATTCCTTTCAAATGGCATAATTTCCATAAGAGCCTGCTTCATACATGATTTCTGCGTCTTTGTAGTGCCACATAAGAGAAGTTGAATCCTTGAAAGTGGGGCTAGGCGTGAGCCGCCATGTGTATAAAAGCATGGTTGTTAGAAAGAGACAGAGAACCAAAGACAGAAAAATTGACTTTCACATCAACAGCCATGATGTGGCCCCATCGCTCGCTTCTAGTCTATAATTTCCTCACTTATGATTTTCTAGTGCCTACTGGGAGGTCGATATACTGATAATAACGCTCCTCTGTCTTTCTTTCTCTTGCCAGTGATGACCGGTCTCAGAAGAAACCCATCTACAAAACTAGTGTGGAGTCCCTGACCTCCACCTGTGCAGACAAACAACCTCTGGTTTGACTGCACAGGCAGGTGGAAGGATGAGGAGGGAGGAGGAAGATGGAGTGAGTTGCCGGAGAATGAGGGATGGGATTGAGGGAATATTTTAAGAGCGAGGAAATAGTGTAGGACTCTGGATGGTCACATTGGGGGAGGAGAGAAGTGAAGCAAAGAGGGATATTCAAAATCTGTAGGGAAGGGAGAGCGAAGCTGGGTGTGAAAAAAGGGAAATTATTGCTTTAGAAGCTGCTTTGCTTGTGTGTGTAGGCAGCAGTTATGCATCTTGAACTGAATGGTGGGCAATTTTCCTTTCATTTATTCTGTAGCATGGAAAATGGTGAGCTACATTCTCAGTAAAACGATAGGAGATTAATCTTGTGTACTAAGCAATGGTTTAGACTCCACATGCAATTCTCCACTTTTCTTTTCTAAACATAATTGCTCAGCTGTGAATGAGTAATTTGGGTGATGGGAGAAGGTTGTTTTTGTTGTTGATTTGTTTCCTTTTCAACCTGTTTTTCCAAAGCAGAACCAGCTCAAAGCATCTGTGAGAACGTTATTCTAATCCATTTTCCGTGACAGCCCTCAAGCACACCGCACTCTACTATTTAATGTACTGCACTTTGGATTTCTTTGATATTAAATGGCTTTCAGAAAATATTATTTGCTGCCCTTCTGTGTGCAATTGATTGTGTTCCTTTTTGAAGATACAAAAGAGGTAGGGGGTATTGAGTTCGGTGAAAGCTGCATGCATGCTCGTCCAGGCGCACATCTTCTCCATCCAATGCCATCTTCTTGCATCAGCTTGTTTACCAACCTTCCCTTTCAGTCCGCAAGACCTTACTCTGAAGCGTTGACCTTTGTTCAAAGTATCGTGCCTGTCCATGCTTGTGTGTCTCCCCAAATGCCTGCAGGCACAGAGCCATTCAGTTCAGCTCACAAGATGAACCAAAAAGCCCACACTAACAGTGAGAATAATAGTTACGTCAGGTAACCATGAATCTCTGCCCATCGTATTATAAGAGTCTGCCTGGTGAGCCAATGTTCAACCATTTGAAAACTACACAAACCTAACAGAAAACAAATAATATACAATGCAGAAAGAGGCAGAAAACACATTCTGCTTATGTGAAGCCTCCACAAATCCCAATATTATAAAGAACAAGATATTATTATAAAAAAATATGAATTCAATAGTGATGGCATACTAATATAACAACTCATAAAAGAAAACAAATTAAACGTTGAAAAAAAGAAGAATGTAATTGTGAAAAGTGTGTGTGTATCTCTGTGTGAGTGTGTGCTTGTGTTTGTGGGAGGGATATTGGATTATACACCTGCATTGACTGCTGAGCAATAGTTATGTTAAATGTCATTGTGAACAAAACAAAAATGGATTGAAACCGAGATACATGTCAAATACATCTGGACAAGCAGTTACAAAACAGCAGATAAATAGTCTATTAGGAGTTTTATGTGACATTTTATAGAGGAATAGCTTTAAGTCAGGTGGGACAAAACCTTCCATTATTTGGTACCTCAGAATCTAATCAAACTTTGGCCTCTGCAAGGTACACTTGGGGGGCTTAAGAGCTGAAGATTGACAATATGCGTTAGAATGAATCTGTGATTTCTCTTTAAAGTTGGTATTAAACTTCTAGGTAATATTCCCTTTAATAAGAACTAGATTTAGTCTAATCTGATTTCCCCAAATTAACCATCATAGTCTACAACTTCATCTTTTTAATTTTCTCCTCTGTTGCTTTATAACCCCAACGCGATGCCACGGCACCATCGCTTATTTCAGTAACCGTGCAGAGAATTTCATTACGCTTGTCTGTTGAAGTTATGTTGGGTTTTATGTGATTTTATTATCGGTGTGTGGTTGACCGTGGGCCGTCGTTAATAATGGTCGAACCAGCAGTTTAACAATGACACTCCATTAACGGTTGCATGCGCCACGGAGCACACAGCCAGGATAATGTTATTAAACTGATTATTCAAAGCCCCCTGTACAGCTCCTCTCTGCTGCAGACATTCTTTGTCGAGCATTTTACAGACTCCTGGTATTTCTCTACAAACTTCTGCTCACTTTATGTATTAAGCCAAGACCAGGAATAAAGAGACAACAGATGGGGTGACTTTAAAAACAAAAAACTTCCACGCTCTGCTGGAAAAAACACAATGTTGTAAATTTAAAATGCCTGCTTGTGGAATGCCAGCGAGCATCCTCTTGTTTTGGCCGTTGAGTCAATCATGAGTGAAAAGCCGGGTGCTCCCCATGGGCTTTGGTCCTAGGGCTTCAACCGGTTGGCCAGAAAAGACAAAATTATGTATCAGGGATTTCACGCAGCGGAGATGTCCCTGAGGTATAAGGCTCTGGTTGGGAGGGAGAGAAGTGTAGTTTACAGAGACATTTTGACCTTGATAGTGCCTCATGGATAAACCGACGGACAACAGCTTAGGGCAAAGCGTGAGCTGTGAAGAGAATACATAGCAGCAGACATGTTGTGTCTGGGGCAGGAAGGGCCCTTACATGACAGGGATGCAAATATGTGACAACTATAGTGGCAGCTCCTCAGTGGTGACAGTTATTCAGGTGGGCCTGGCTGACAGCCCCCAGTACGCCGACCTACAAGTATAGGTGAATTATACCAAACATGACAGTTCATTGACTAATGCAACAAAGTGCCAGGCATTTCTAACAGAATGCCATCGCCCAGTGCTGTTCTGGTCACGGTCACTTGGTTTTGTATGTGCAACCTGCATATGTTGTGTCAAATGGCTGGAAATGAAGGAGTGGAGTTAGCTGGAAAAGCAAGTGTTTTCCCCTCATTACTTTCTGACAATGCCCCATCTGGTGCAGGGGAGCCGCTGCCACAGACACCCTGCCAACCGGGGAACAAACACTCGCAGAGAGCCTGACAGGGAGAAATGGGTTGGGATTTAGGGAATGAGTTAACCAGATACTATTGACCCCAAAACAAGGTTATAACTTAAAATAAATCATGACATGTAGAGAGCCTGAAGCTGAGACATAAAGATTTCACACACATCCATGGAAAAGAGGTCAGATGTGAGGCAAGAGTTCAAAGCAACTTTAGTCAAGGTTGGAAACATTAATATTAATTCTTAATAGACTGCTTTGATACATAACTGCCTGTCTGAATGTTGAACCAAAAGTGTCAGGATTCGTGTCAGATGAGAGAGAGCCCTAAACAGATTTGAGACCCATGACGTGATATTCATAATCTTACCTGAAGGCGGCGCCAAAGATGGTTGGAAAAAAGATAAAAGTTCCCTTCATGCCTCGCAGGCTACAAACCCATGGTATAGCAGTAGATTAGGAAGAGAGAAAAAAGAGATGCGGAATGAGAAACAATTTTCATAATAGAGAAGCAGCCTCTGACTGGAAAACACAATTATGGGGAAACTGTGGCCACAGCATGGGTAAAGTTAAAGAGCTTCCGTGGGACCTAATAAGCCCTGACTTTAGATGAGCAGAAAGGAAAGGTTCGTCCAGAGCACAAGTTTATGTTGCGGGTCATTACTGTCCATCGTGAAGGGCGATTTAACGGAATACACTCAGGTCTGTTTCCTGCTCCTTGATGATTCCCGGGCACTCTTTGGAGACAGAGCCTCTTCTGCACCTTAATGTCCCCTAATCTTAAAGACTGCTGCATATTCTGATTTGGCAGTGAGTCAACATATAACCTTTCCTCCAGTTTTGATCAGCAAATAATCATTAATAAAAAAGTATAATATTTCAGAAAGTTATTGTTTGCCACCAGCCAACATGTGGAAAAGTGAATCCACATTGCATTACGCATGATGACTGACATTCAGATAAGCACACACAAATATATGCTGATTTATTTACATGATATTTTGGAAATTGACTTCAGAATACACTTAATGACTGCATTATTGTCTCTTCAAACGACTAACATCTGATTCATTTTCGTCATCTTAATCATTGTGCCACACATCCTTTCTCGGTCCGTGGAGCTGAATTTGAAATACATTGGTTATTTGTGCCGGGAAATTAATGTTGGTTATCAATCACGTTTAGAGCGAATGGATTTATATTAATTGGAAGATTCCCCCCCCCCCCCCCTGCTCTCCTCGTGTATAGCCGATGTATTCCAGCAAGCCCAGCCCCTATCTATCCTCCGCACACCCCTCCACCTGCTCCGGCTCTCTGCGATTGGTCGGAAACGCACACCGGCCCGCCCCATTGGAAGACTTTTAAATATATTTACAATGTAAAGTAACCAAGAAAAACCAGCCAAGCCATCATATCCAGTCATTCCAAGAGGGAGGGAGAATATAGGTGTGTGTGGGGAGGGAGCATTACAATGTAAAGACCTGCCATTGAGCGCTTCACTGAACACACACACTCGTCCACGCACATTACGCACTCACACACACAGACGCTGAAGGAGCCGTTGGAGAGTGGACCTGCGGGTTCATGTCACTCTGATTTCTCCAAGGAAGAGGAATAACGAGGAACAGATCAGAGGGGAATATCAGCGACAGCCATGGCTTTCGCGTCCGTTTGGAACTACTGCGTCCCCCTCACCATCCTCACCGTCGCCTGCCTGGTGCGCACTGGTAAGTCACCACGGAGAGAGTGAATGAGTGCGATGTGAATGAGAAGAGAGCCAAGCTTCCGCGATGTGTTGTGGCTTTTACCGTGCAAGTTTGCTTAAGTCCTGTAAGAAAACGCACCGGGCTTATTCTGACTTGACAGACAGGGGGAAAGGGAAGTAAACGCTCAGCGCGGGACAAAAGCACGTGTACTTATAACAAGCTACAATCATCCTGCGGAATAAGGTTATTATCCACCACGGGGTAATTAGAGAACCCATTGCGCAAGTCTGGGCTACATCCGTATTTTCTATTTCAATATCAGTCATTGTGTTGAGCACTTCTCGTAATCTTACAATGGAAATCCCCCAAAACATGTCAAAAGTGAAAGGTTCGCCTTCACTTTTCACCCACGCAGAAATATTTCATAAGCTCTGTTGTTGACCTGCTTGTGTCACGATATTGTAATTGTTTGGTGTTTGGAATTCACTTTGCCTATAGCTGCTGCATGACATATATGTGCTGTAGGTGGAGAGCTCCGATTCTGACACATGAGAGCTCATAACAAATGCCCGCAGTGGACCAGACGTGTGTCACACTACACCCAGCAGTGTTTCGGTCACTGCTTTTTATATGCTGCAGCAGTGTGATGGACTAAAAAGACCTTTGAGACCTCACCATCAGATACAGTCACAACTAACAATCAATTGTGAAGCATTGTAATGGCTCATGCAGTGCCTTTGTTGCTGTTACTCTTCCCACTGGACCCTCTCAGTGTGGGGTAGTCCTGCATCGCTATAGGGATTTGGATTAGGCTCACTCATGACTCAGGTATTTAGTGTCATCTACTTTTGAAGTAGTAAACTATGGTCTCATTATATTAAATACTAACCGGTGCTTCAGTAAATCTGACTGAGCAGGAATGGCAACGAGGAAGTGCACACGGATGTTTTCTTATTGATTTGTGTCTCGTGGTTGTTGTGCACTTGGGGGCTTTGGCTGAGTGGGGGGTTGGCCATTGTCCCCGTCAGACCTTTGCTGTGTTATTCTGATGTCTCTTTTACATATGGAGCTCTACATTGCTCCATTGCCATTCCTCCGGCTGCACTGACACCAACCTCACCATGGCCTGTGTATTGATTTCGTCCCTCGTGTGTTTGGTTCTATTTGTATGTCTGCATGTTTAGCTGTAGAGGGTTGATTTATGCAAAAGTGTGTAGGCGTTTTCTATGTTAGTCTAACTGGAGTACTGTGTAAGAGGTTTGTGCACGTCTGTGTCTGGGCGTCCATTTCTGAACGTGCTTGTGTGTTGCATGTAAATGTGCTTTATGTCTGTGTTTGTGTGCTGCTTACAGTGCCGTGGTTTTGCCCGAGCTGCAGGCAACCTCTGCTGGGGGCTGCTCACTGAGCACTGCCATTAATCTAGCCGCTGACAGGGGCCTGGAGAGACAGGGGGCTGGGGGGTGGAGCGAGGGGTGTTGCAGGCAGAGGGTGGATGGAGGAAGGAGGGAGAGAAGGACGTGCAGAGATGGTTTGATTCACAACACCCTGCACAGGTGCACATATAACATGCATAAAAACATCTTGATCACAAATCAGCGTGTCATTTTTGTCTCCAAAGACGAAAATGGCAAAACTAATCTAGCAGAAAGCAAAAGGGAGAAAAAAAAAAAGGGTGGGAGGCGACGAGGATTTGTTATTATGCCAGAATAGAGATGGACAGATTGATTGGGCAGATAGACGGATGAGCAGACAGAGAGATTGAGAGGGTGCTGTGAAGATGGCGTGACTGGGAGACATGGCCCTCCTTTGAAGAACGAGGGAGAGAAGGAGGGATGGAGGAGATGGAGGGAGCAAGAAAGGCAGAAAAGAGCGAGGGAGGGAGGAAGGAAGAGTGGGAGAAGAAAGGCAGAAAGACTTCACAGTCTGTCTGACGGGCAGGCCTGAGGGACACACACACACAATCACTCACTCACACACAGTCAGCGCTGGGTGTTTATGCACAGTGCTCGGTTTGTGGGGGTGGCTGATCCACAGGCCAAACTTAAACCCCACGTAACAAATGCTGTTAACTCCACCTCTGCTGCTCGGCCACTCTTAATCGCTACCACGCATCCCTTCCATCACTTCCATGCTTCCACCTCCCCCCCATTTTTCTCCCATACCTCTATTACCTCTACTTCCTTATCGCTGTGTGCATTAAATCACCTCCATTTGTTTATTTGATTGTGTGCAATGAGAGCCATCCGTTTTCAGCTTGTTTCCCCATCATGCTGTTTGGACCTTGGCTGGCTCTCTGGCGGTTGAAAAACGGCAGCAGTTGGACGTACTTGTGGGAGGAGATTTGAATACCAATTATAGTTTGTGTGTGTGCAAGCCCACACACAAACACAGGCCATGCATAAATCAATGTCGCTGTGAGTCACAGAAGAGAGGCCTAGCGTGTAAACACAAACATCAAGGGAAATGCTGTACACACCAAAACCAAAAATGTGGACGTGCATGAACACACACATAAGTGCAGGAACACACGTGTACACATACACCTTGCCTGCAGACAGCATAGTGCTTTAGAGTTTCTTTTGAACATAGTAAAAGGACTGCTAATGTAAGTTTGTCTGAGCCCAATTGCAGTTTTTGATGCTTGTCAGGCGCAATTTGCATCATGCCAGAGTTGCCTTTCTACTTTCTTCTACATTGCGCAGTGCTTGCTGTTTCAGCGTCTATCTTTGTTCTCTAATGCGCAGAAAAAGTCTTCACAGCAATCCCAGGTTTATCCTTTGATCCAAACCTTGGAGGATAATTCCGTCTTAAAATAAAATAAACTTGTCGACAGTTTAATTAAAAAGAGCGAGACCTGCCATCTGCCGGTTCACGGTGTAAACTTGTGCTCGGTGAACAGACTTCAGTGTTTCAGTCTCTCTTCTTTTCTGTGACTCCCTGTCTTGTAGGTCTCAATAATTGGACGAGCTGAACTTTGCAGACGGTGCTGACATGCCCGTCAATGGAAGAGAAGCTGAAATTAGCTTTTTTTTTTACAACATGTCAAATTGTGCCGAATGCTGTCGTGCACAGTCCTGTTTGATCAACCGCTGCAGTCCTAAAGGGTCCTGACAGGGTAGTCCTCTATCTCCGCTGTGCAACTGCTCACACATAAGCTCCATAAACAAATTGGTCCGTGTCGCTTTTTGGGCAAGTCATGACTTGGAGAGTAACAGAGCTTAGTGTGGGCTGGTTTTATTCTCCCCCTGAGCTTTTATAGGTCTATTACCCAGAAGCAGAAGAAGTTCCTCGTCTCACCGTTTAGTGCAGGCGATGTATTCTACAGTAATTATCTCCTAATCTGCCCCCCAGTCTTCAATGCGATCCCTAACTCCTTGTTTTGAAACTGCTGCTGTTTCACACTATGATTGCATCTTAATAACCCCCTCCAGCTTTATAGGCCAGTGAGTATTTTATTTTGACATCGACGTAAATAGATGTAAAGGGAAATGAGACCTGACGAGTTACTTAGTTTCTACTGCAAGGTCACTTCATTTGACGGGACCATCACATAAGCCTTTCCACATGTCGTTTATGGCACCATGTTGCAGTCTGTTGTGTGTACTATGAGACCTCATGATTGAAAAAGGCACAATAAGACACCAATTGGTAATTGAAGACTTATATCTCATTTGACCATTTGTTTAATTGTCCATTAGTTAAACTTGCTGTCAATCTAATCAGGCCATTGCTAATGTAGAAACACTCTTTATAGCTGCCACCTCATCTCCTTCCCATTACTATTCCCCAGACAGTACCGCTTGTGATTATCATAATGGTGATCTATGTCGTCCTTACGTGTCGCTCTCTGAGAACAACTGGCGTTTCACCAACTTAGCTGCTGAAGTTTTTTAATGCTCAGTAGGGTGCCAAGGACGTCTCCTCCATTTGCCGACATTAGAGGCCTGCCAATCAATCCAGCGCTTTTAACTCCATCCCATCTGATTGGCTCAGTAGAAGAGAGTAACGTCCTCCTCTGGTGCAGCTTTCCATAGCGTGACCTGATGTCCCCTGAGCCAGCAGCTTTTCTCCAGCCACTGACCCCTCTCGCTGTATATTTGTCTTTGCCACGGGAGTGTGAACTCAGTAAACAGCCGTTCCCGCCGCACTGCTTCTTGGCACAACACACAAAGGCAGTTGCTATGTATTCTTTCTACTGGGGTAGAATGTGTACTAATGTCTCAAGCCAGTCAAAGTTAAATAATGGTTAACAGAGATGGAGGGAGAGAGAGGGAATTCTCAGTCTGAAAAAATAATTAAACAGGGAGGGGGGCATTCCTTGCTATTGGTGACACAGTTTCCATGACTAAGAGTACACGTTTACCTCTTGCTTGGCCCTGGGTTTGTTGAACACCCTTCCTCATTGCAGAGACACCTGTCTTCGAAACTCCCACAGGAACCGGTGCTAACTTGGCTAGACAGCGGTCCCCAGTAGCGCCCGTAACCAAGGTGATTATCCCCACTCAGGCACCGCGGCGGAGCCCTCACTGGTTGTGATTGGGGGAGAGAGACTGATTGAGCTGAAAAGGGCAAGTGCCTAAAATGGAAGAGCTTGGAAACTGTGTACTCTGCCAGTGCAGAGGCTAATACACACCCCATCTGGAAGATGTGGAGACGAGAGGAGGGGACGGCCGGTAATGAGGTGCTCGTCCAGGTGTGAGGAGGATCAGTGAAGGACTTAAACCCAGGTGAAACTGTCAAGGCTTGGCATGGAGGTTGCCAACAAGACCCCTGTTTCCCTTTTACCCTTGGGAGGTCTGCGTGTCCAGTGGAGGAGCTGATGAAGAGTGACCAGGCTTAGCAGGGGCACCAGGGGACTGATGGGGTCAGGGAGGCAGAGTGAAACAGAGGGGGGGGGGAGAGCAAGAGATGGCTGGCTGCACAGTGTATAAAATAAGTGAAGGAAGGGTGTGAGGAGAGGGGGGGGCACCACGGGCTTGAGTCACAGACCAGTGAAGCAGAGGAGAAAGTCGGGCAGAGAGGAGTCCAACAAACAAGTGAATGATTGCAGGATTTCAGCTCTGAAATGGGGGTTTAAAAGGGAGAGGGAGAGCAACCCCTGCTGTGCCAAATGACAGACAAAAAAGGAGGAAGGAGGTAAGGGGGAGATTAAGAGGGTGGTAGAAAAAGTACAGGGTGCTGGAGTGAGATAGGACAAGGTGGAGTAGGAGGAGAGACAGAGAGATGGATGGTGATACACAGAGATAAAGACGGAGAGAGGGCAAGCACTGTGTAGGTGACCACACCTGAGAGACTAGGTGTCATGATCGATGAGGTCACAGTGCGCACACACACTCTCCCACCCCCACACACACACAAGCAAACAAGCATCAAAATTGTTTCCCAGAGCTCATGGCCAGTCCTCCCACTTTCAGAGAAGCTGCGCGGCGCTCCGACTCTGAGAATTAAACACCCACACACGCACAGGGATATTCATCGGTCTGCCATTTAGAATCCTTCTTCGTATCATCGGCATTAATAGGTTGGCTTTGATGAGATTGTCGGAAGCTGAACATTTCCAGTCAAAGCAAGCAGTGCACTATCTACTGGG
Source organism: Gymnodraco acuticeps (assembly GCF_902827175.1). Lineage (NCBI taxonomy): Eukaryota > Metazoa > Chordata > Actinopteri > Perciformes > Bathydraconidae > Gymnodraco > Gymnodraco acuticeps. The sequence continues at coordinate 319,178 of NW_022989820.1, forward strand.
AAATCAGATGGAGATTTTCAGAAGGCGGACAAAACAACGCTGAAGAGGTCTCGGATGAGTTTTCTATCTTAGGAAACTCTCACAATGTCTCTCCTACGAGTTTGGATTCATTTAAGCCATGATCAAGTCTGACATCGATAAGGTGGTTGTGTCCTTTGTATAAACTTCAGTAAGGAAGTTATTTTGTGTAATCGGAACAGATGAGATTATTCTAATGATTTTTTTTTAAAGCATTTGAAGTTGGGAGAAATCAAAGCTTCAACATTTTTTATTGAGCATCACAAGATTATCAGATATTACCAAATGTTACCACACATCCCGCTTTGCTGTGTGCACTTTTGAACCAAACGCTATCACTCAACGAAAGACGAGCGATAACGGCAGCTGCCAATAGATCAAACTCTGACTGACTACATTCTGGATAAATGCCAAGTGTTTGTTTAAAACCGCTACAAAAAAAGAAATCCACTGCAGCTTTCACAATACTTCCCAGACACACCCTCCCTCTCTCCGCTTATCTCTATCTGACTATTCTTCATCTCTTACTCAGGCCTGAGACAACGGCTTCAACATAAGGACTAGTAAGCTTTGATCCACTTCATTAGCAAACCGTAAGCAACCATTCATTATAGGCAATTAATTGGCAGCACGCGAAAAACTATCCTCGACAAGTTGTCCACTCTCCAACCCCCACTAGTACCCTAGGAAATAAGGAAGAGGGAGAGAGAGATGGCAAGAAAAGGACTCAAAATGAGAGGAATAAGGCCTGTGGTCATACTTAATGTGCTAGGGCGAGATTTACCACGATGATTTGCTGGGCTCTTTTGAGATTCATAAGGTCATCAATTCATGCTCTGCTTTCAGCTGGGCAAAACAAAAGTGAGGCTCTGCAGCCGGCTGCACTGAACTAAGGAGAAGAGAGGCTCGGCCAAATTGGATTGGTGCTGCAATTGTTTCTGCAGAGATTGTTACAGTTGGTGTGTCCACTTAAAAAGTGGCCAAGCACCAACGACCTTGAGGGAAGCTCTGCTCGACACTCTACCAGGATTCATTTTCTCCTGTGCGGCTGGATGGGCATTTAAGTGCATTCACCTCATGGCCGTTAACAGGTACACCCCCTCACCTCCCATTAAGAGCACCAGCTGACTGAAGCGGCGCTTTGACTCGTACTCACAGACGTGTTCCTATCTCCGTGTCCATCTCAAGGTTCTTTATTTGTCATCTGTCGGCTGAATAATGTTATCATGTTCTGCAGAAGGGCCGTGTCTTTACTTCCTGGCCGTTGCAGTAGAGGAGCGGAACAGCCACACAATCTGTGATCCTGAATGAGCTTGACAAAGGCCTTGGGCATTGGGTGCAGTTGCGGTTTCATAGCGACTGCCACCCGCCGAGCTCTACTGCTGAACGGAGATGTGAAGCAGCTTGCAGAGGCCGGTGGGGTTCTCTGCTCCGTACCAGTCATTTTTGCCTTTGTGGACTCGGTAGCCATGGACAGCAAGTGGTTTTTATTTCTGCGATATATATATATATATATATATATCCTATAGTTTGGAGATCCGTACAATACACACAGCACGACACTGTTGCCTCTTGACTGAAAATACAGTAACATGCTTTATTGCAAGAGAAACCAATAAAAGAAAGCCGTAGGGGAATGTTCTCTCATTCTTGATTATTTTTCTTCTCTTCCCAAGGGCCAAGATGGCTGCCATCTGTCCTCCCATTTACCACAGCAACTGCTTTAGTCACCAAGCCTGCAGTATCTTTTTACAAGTGATCCAAAATGACACATGATGCATGATTTTCATTTTAAAATGGGATTTTCACATCATTAAAATGATCTGCACTGAATTATTTGACTAACATTGATAGTGGCTTATAATTGCAATTATTTTTTTAATGGCATATCTGCAATAAGATGATATCGACGATGGCAGTGGACAATGTTTATCTGTTTAGTCACATTAATGTTTTGCTGGCTAAATGTTGTTTTAGTTATTTGCTGTTGATTCATAAAATAAGCCACTGGCTGGACACGACTTTGGCATGATGAGGAGCATAACGAGTGCCAGCGTGCTGCTCAGACGTGTGGTTGGATTTAATTTAAGAACAATGAAAATGTCAGCTCGGTGGGAGTATAACATTCTCTCGTAAAAATGATCAGCGCCATGCAGTTTGTAAGAAATGTTTCCCAGAAATGCAAACAAAACTGCTCTGGGACATTTGAGAAACAGCCACTTCCCATTTAGCAGCAGTGAGTGCTCCATGCAGCAACACGACAGAAAGCAACTGCTACTAATGGCGCGTTTCCACTGCAGCGTGCCGAGCCGTGCGGGGCCCGTTTTTGGTTGCGTTTCCACTTTGCCTAGTTTTGGCCCGGGGCTACTTTTTCACCTTTTTTCTGGCCCGACTAAATCGTGGTTCTAGGGCCAGGAACAACCAGGCTGAGTCGGGCTGAGTATGCTAAACTAGAGAGAAGTAACAACATACTGATACCGGTTAGTAAAAAAACCATGAATTAATGCTTTGACAAGTCTGCAGACAGACGGCAGGAGAAAAACCCCTTTTAAAATGCGTGTTTTCTAAATGTAGCTTGGCTAAGCTAACGTTATATGCTCCGACCGTCCACACTCACAACAACGGCCTATACAGACATAAATACACCAGCGACTGTATTCGCCATGACACAGGCAGTCTGTGGTTTGTACTTGTTTAACTTTTGTCTAGTTTCTGAACAGATATGAGGAGCTGTGAGCTCTGAGTGCTAACAGCTAACGGCTGTGTTGTTTTTCTGGGGCTCTCATTGAAGATGACGTCACGGCTCCGCCTACACTGCGTTACTATAGTAACTACCCCAGTTCCTAAACTGTAATGGAAGCGCAGCATTAATGTGAGCCGGGCCTAATAAGGCCTAACCCAGGGGTGCCCACACTTTTTGGGCTGGTGAGCTACTTTTGAAATGACCAGCTCACCGAGGTCTACCAACCAAAAATAAAATCCCAAATTGCAAGGGTTGCTGAATAACACGTTTTATTTATACATGGGATAATAGGGCTGCAACAAACGACTAATTTGATAATCGATTAATCTATTGATTAATGAAACGACTAATCGACTATTCAGACTATTACTGTATGCCTTGCACAATTTCTCAAACGCTCTTATTTAGCCATCAACTTTTAGATTTAGCTTGAGGTTGTTTTAGGCATGTGGAAACTAACAATGAAGACAATAAAGATGAATACTTGATTCAAAAATACATATTATTAAATTAACTAATTGTTTACAAAATTAACATTGCTTTTTATTTAAATAAAATAAATAATATTTCACATCAAAAGAAACAACAACGTTTTAACAAATCGTATTAAATAATCTGATGACAGAACTGTAAACACAATAGCTGAAATTGTAACAAACTAAATAACTCAGTTACCTCTAATCATTAACCCATGTTTGTATAATGTAGTTAACTCGTGTGTTGCTGCTAGCATACATAACTGACGTGGAAACGTTACTCGTGGACGGGGCAACAGAACCACTAGAAAGACAGTGGAACCCGGTGCATTCCTCCGTCTGAATGTGGAGCACTTTTGCTAAATGTTTAGACACATTGCTCGTGTTACCGCCCTTACATGCTAAACACTCTTGGCAAGGAGCATTGTCCACCTCAAGACGGGTAACATTTAACCACACCTTGGAGCGCTTCTCTCCGCCATCTCCACCATGTGTTGCTGCATGTAGCAGCCGCGTGTGTGTAAACTGCCCCGCCCCCTCGCACACAGACGGGGGAGAGAGATCTCGTCTGGATTGGAAAGATCAAAAATACACCGACCATAGACGCATTTGTTTGTCTTTTTGCATGTTAGAAACGAGTTGGCGACACTAAGACTGCGAGATAATGTTTGTGTAGCAATAATATATGACCTTTCTCAACTCGCTACTCGGAGGGAAGTCGCTGTCATATGCCTTGTGAACACTCCGATAATGCCTCTCCACATTACCTTTCTTTGGCAGAGCGACGCTTGCTTTACAAATAAGGCAAATAACCTTTGAATGTGACATCACAAACAAATATTCTGGGTGGAAGTGGTATGTCTTTAGCTTTTTGTTCGGTCCCGCACTCATTTTGTTGTTTGTCTCTTGTTAGTCTCTTTAACTTAATTTGAGTTTTCCCGGCACTTGACTGATTTTGTATCGCTTTGCATTCTGGGTTAACAGACTGGAAAGCGATAGGTCGCTTTTTCTGTCAATCAAGTAAACTCCTGAATTAAGTGTCAGGGAGGCCAAGAGAGGAGGGATCAAAACCTGTTTTGTCTATTTTAACGGAACTGGATTTTTTTTTTTATGAATGACTCGCGATCTACCAGCATTGCCCCCGCGGTCGACCGGTCGCCCGCGGTCGACGTACTGGGCACCTCTAGCCTAACCAAACCGAGCGAGGCCGAGCGAGGCCTGCAGTGGAAACGTGCCATAAGAGATATAGTATGCAACAAAGCGAGACATTTTTAACAAGGCTACTTTTAGTTAACATAGGTAGTTGTATAGCAGGGTGAAAAGGCTTTCAATGCACCTTTTCCATGTGAAAGAGGAAGGCTATCTGAAAGGTTGTTCTATTGAGTTGTAGAGTTCATTCATTCCTCAGTTGTTTACTTTGCACAGAAATGTTATAAACAAAAACTTTGGCATTGACTTTCGGCTAATGTGTTTTCAAAAATCTTGATTTTGGGCCAGAATTACATACTCTGTGCATTCCTAAATAAAATGAACAATCAGTAAAAACAAGCATTTGAAATGAAAGAATAACAATTCCAAAAAAGACTTACTTCATGCGTGCATCCAAGACTTTCAAAAACAAAGTGTAAACCTAAATTGTATCCATCCCCGCAGCATGAGGTGAATGGTTGACGTTTGCTTTGTGAGGCAGGAAATTGTATCTGCCAACAAATATGAAGGTTTAACAATCCGAGAGGAAGATTATATGAGGAAGTGTGTGTCTTAAAATTGACTCGAAGTTAATTCATCAACGTCAGGAACAGAGATAATGGAGGAGACGTGGCCAATATCTGGTTATTATGTTTCTGTTGGTTGGATAACGCTGCCTAATGCGGAACAAACTTTCTTGGATAAATGTAACTCTGGACGATTGAAAGTTTCATCAACTGAGATAAGAGTTTCAAATGTAATCAAACACGTTGAAAACTGATGGTCCGGATGACTTCAGTTAGTTTGTCAACTGTGCTACTTTCTATTCAGATTGCCCCCCCCCCATTGATTGCTTTAAACCCAGGCTAAAACATACTCTTATGCTCTAGCGTTTGACTCCTTATCAGGCTGATAGTGCCTATGCCTATGTATCTATTTGTACACATGAGCTGCGTATTAATGTTTACGTCTGTGTTTCTTTTATGGTTGCGTTGTCTTCCTGCTCTGTTCTGTACAATGTGCTTTATAAATAAATGTCATTGATTGAAGTAAAAGTCCCGCATTCAAAAATATGTATTCAGTAAAAATACAAAGGAATAAGCATCAAAATGTAAAAGATATTAAAATAATACAAATTCTGCTAATTTTTCTATGATCTTTTGGGATTATGATTATTAATGCTTTAATGTTATCTTCATCTTAATGTTCAATTGAGCTGGGCTGCCACAACAGCAGCCACGGTGCTGCGACTGAGGCTGCACTTCAAGGTCGATGAGGGAGGGGTACATGATTTCAGATTGTGGAACAAATTCACCAGGAGAGTTTTCTTGACTAATAGAATGAATTCTGGGGGTTGGAGCTTAGACTTTCCCACTTTCAATTTTAAGGACCACCCTAATATATATATATATATATATATATATACTGGCGGGTCACTTATACATTTCACCAAGGGCTCCATAAAGTTTATATTAACCTATAAAAATACATGAGCCATTATTGGCTGATCATCTTTTGTATTATTAATCCTGCATTATTAATCTGAAATGTAATAAATTAAATTGATTTAGTGTACCTGAAATGAGTACATTGAAATACTCAATCATAGTACAAGTACTTCAAAGTATCTGCAGTAAAGTTCTTAGTTTCTGTGTACCAATGTATTTATCATCACTTATGTATTCTGTATGTTTCCTTATGCAATTCACTCAACGATGACAGCATTTGTGACAGCGCACACTTCTTGTATATGCAATTATAACTGATGCTTATTTACCATGGAGATGGATTTGAGCTGCGCTGAGGGAAAGCGATTTATGAGCTTATGGGGGAAATTAAAAACAAACATAAACCATAGGTAATTAAAAAGCAGGTTGATCCCAAATGATGACTTATGTATAACTCTCTGGCCGTGTTACAGAAGTGAGCACAAAGCTGCAGCAAAGTAGACAGGCAGGTTGGCAGTTTGGCTTACACACACATTTGCATGCATGAATACAAACACGCCACTGCACTCGGGAGACTGCAGAGACCTTTTGGAGTTTCCAAACTTATTTACTGCAGCGTGTTGTGTCTTGATGCTCTGTGCCTTTTTTAAATGCCATGTACCCTCGCTGGCCTCTTTTTCATGAGCCTCCCTGGGATAGTTTTGACAAATAGAGGGACACACCAGGTGATTGTGCTTCAAGTACACTACATATTCACACAGACAATGTTTTTCATACTTTTTCCCCCCAGTACGTGTAGCACCCTTCTTCTGCCTTTCGTTCTCAAACAAAACCTGTTTTACTCTTAATCGCTGGACCTGCCATTTTCTAAACCTTGTTGTTTTTCCACGCTCCATCCGCCTCTCTTACTGTCTTTTAGTTTTTCACTCAACAGATTTTTTACCACTCCTACTATGTGTTGCTACTTAAATACCCGAGCCAATGCACTCCCTATTCATGTGCTCTGGGTAGTTGTGTGTGCATTCGCTCCTGCTGTTAGAGAGAGTTTGCAGATAGTTGGAAAGACAGATCTTGGTGAAGGGAAGGAGGGACTTCTCATTGCCAGGATCCTTGTTGATGGATCTTTTGGCTAACTGTCTCTCCTGCCTCCCCGCTGCGTTGCACCCCTTTCCCGCCCCCTCCTCTCATACTGTAGCCTCAGGCTGTGGGGATGCCAGGGCCAGGTGTGGAGAGGTAGACAGTGAGAGGAGAGGAGAGGAGAGGAGAGCGGGAGAATTGACAGGGCCCAGGTGGCCAGCTTGAACGCCTGTGCTACTGCTTTCCCCTTCTCATTTGCATAGATAAAATGTTTTTTTCCTTCTGTCTTCTCTCTCTCTGCTTCCATTTACTCTCGCCGCATCGATTCATTTTCAATATTGCTTTTGTTTTCTCTCCGCCTCTTCTCCCGCCGCTCTTCTTGTTTCCCTCGGCTTTGAACTTTCTGTTGTCTTTTTATAGACAATTGCCTTTGCCCCTTTTTCTTTTGACTGTACCTCCAGATTTACCTTCTCTCCCCATCTCTTTTGCTCTGGGCTTGCTGAACTATGCATTTTACTTATGCTGCAGTACAATATCCTGGAGGTGGAGGCTTATTCTCCCCCAACGTACACTTAAGAGACTATGCAGTCCCTCTAACCATCTCCATTCATCTCCCACACACTTTTTCTGGCTCCCATGACTGTTTTCGACCCTATATCTTCTCTCCCACTTTCCCTTATTTTTCCCGAAGCCTGTGCAAAACTTTGTTTTCCTATTATTCAGCTCGTTCATATTTTATTCCCTCATCTACTTCCAATCTTTTGTTCAGGCCATCATTCACACACAAACACACACTTCATCACTCCCCTCTTTCTTCCTCTACTTTTTCCATGGTGCTCCCTTAACCTCTGTGCCACTTTATCTCACTTATCCATTATATCTCATGATCCACCTTTTCTACTTGGCCTGCTCTTGGCATATTGGCCATTTTACAGTTGTCTGTGCTGCTGTGTAGGTGTGTGTTTGAAAGAGGCTGAGTAGTATTCTGCTCACATATGTAGGCACATACACATGCATCATTGTACTGGAGTTTTTGTCATGCCACACACACTCCTGACTAGCTTAGCCTGATCCTACATTCTGAATAAGCAAGCACCTGCTCTAAGAAATATATATATTTAAATTGTTTGGTACTTTATTCGAAATTCAATACAAAAATCTTCCTTTTGGAGATATGCCAGGTTAATATCTGTACAATTCTGCAGAGCGTAATGGAAGCCCACATAGGTGACACAGTCTGGCAGATAGCCACACACAGATTTGCGCACACTCACACACATGCACACACAAGAACTCAGCCACCAGGTTTCCTCAGAATTGAGTTATGTAGGCTGTCAGTCAACTAGCTTGCACTCACACAGCCGCCCGTCTGATGGTGCATATTTCGCACGGGGAAGGGACTCAATTACGGCGAAGGTGAACGAAGCAATAAACACGGCACAGATACAGTGAGGCGCTCAGCAGCACTGCAGCCAATCACAGAGCCAGGTAGGTAGCCGCTCTGCTCATCCAGTTGTGATGTGCCGAGAACGGCCAGGGGTGGTGGTGGAAAGAGGCGAGGAGGAAGACAACATTATTTTATATTGAATTTAAAGCTAGGGGAGTAAACTTTGTCGCCAGGTATTACAGCAAACATATGATATCTGTCTGTATATCTGATGTTAAAATGTGTCTATTTTAATCACTGTCACATGAACATCAGTTTGCATCAAACACCAGCCTTTTGTCTCGGATATATGTCGGGGCATTTCATGTTAACATGACTGTGCTTACATGGTGTAAATAAGGTCATATAAACAGCAGCATGTGACTGAAATGTCTGCGGAAAGCGCAATACAGTTCTCGTAGATCGTCCTCATATCCTATTTTAATCTAGATAGATGTGTACTCCTACTGTTGTTTGTCTGATCTGATTCTTTGTGTAACAGTATAATTACATGTTATGATTGTACATATCACACATGTATAGAGTGAAAAAATGATGTAATAAAAAGAAACATCTTTCTAAACAAGGTGAGAGGAAGGTGTAGGGCAGCGAAAACCTGCCATCCGACCCTTCTGAAAATGATGTGGCAGCAACCAACGTACAGCGACCTGCCACTGAGGGGACACAGAGGTGGGATGGATGCTGGCAGTGGGAGATGATAACAGCCCACCTTCATTTCAGCTCTCAGCATACACCCATAGTTATATTCGGCTGGAACACACACACACACACACACACACACACACACACACACACACACACACACACACACACACACACACACACACACACACACACACACACACACACACACACACACTCTTGACCGTCACTGGTAGCCACACGATTTTGGTCACCCACCCACACAGAGGACCAACAGATACAATCACACAAAACAGTGCAGCATTTGCCCTGTTGTTCTTTTCACTTGTGTGTGTGGGTTTATGTGTGAGGCTGATATAACTAACACCTCGCCTGATGTTGATACCGCCATAAATGAGGCTGTGGGTTGAATATATTCTGGACACTATGCACACGGGACTGCTTATCAGTCTACTAACGACAACTATACATTCAGGCTCTGCTAATGCTGTTTCGGACAAGTTTTAGAGAAATGGATGCAGCAGTTTCTTTATAACTGAAACAAGGAATAGGTTTCCTGGTTTATTACAACATGGATCTTTCTTTTGTGTTTCTTTGGACATCATTGCTTCTGGTTACAATAAGTAATTGCTGAGATTTAGGAACACGTTAACCACAGGTCAAAAAAAGCAGTCTGATAATTATAAAGAACCCTTAGGTTAGTCAAACTTAATTGGAAGACAGAATAGGGATGACTTCCTGCATTAAATTTGACCTACTGTACTTTCTGTAGTTATTCATGCACACAGGTGTTCAACATTTCCAGGTGCGCTCGCTTTAGGTTTAGAGTGGTTTGGATTATCTGTCTGAGCAGTTGGCTCGTTTACAATCTGTCTGACCATCTGATCGTTTCTTGCTCCTTACTGGCAGATACAATCTTCTCATAACAATTAAAATAATGGCTAAATCTAGGGAAATAACATCTAATTTGCAATAAACTGGAGTTATCAACTTGAAGTGCCATCCCACTTCTCGGAGACACAAATGTGCTCGTGATTCTGATATGTTTGCAGCCTTGGGCATGTTCACAAAGTGACAGGTAGTGGGTTACACATTTCAGGCCTGCCTAACATTTTTTAAAAGCATTTTCAAAAAGAGCAAGACAGCTGTGCTCCAGCTTATCTGACAGGTGGTGTCTTACCGAAATAAATGACATAACCTCCATCCTGCGGGGAGATTCACCTGAAATGTACACAAGTTAATCTACTTATGATCCCGACAATCTGTTGCTGCCGATGGATCTAACAAACTTTCACATACTTGTAGTCGGTGATGTTCTGCCATACACCGCCCACACACACACACACACACACACACACACACACACACACACACACATACACACACACCATGCTGTGACAGTTTAGTATTCCCATTAACGGCCTCACACACAGCTCCAGTTGATAACTGCAGCAGAGGCAGGGGAGGAAGTGACTGCCTACTGAGAATCTAATAGTTGCAGCAGCTCTCTCTCTCACCTCAGTTACCTTTTCGATCCTATCTGTCTCCCTCCATATTTTATTCATTTATGTTCCCCTTAGCACATCCATATTTCTCCCTGCCTCCTCCCATGTCTCCCTCTCTTCCCACCTTGTCCGCTTCAGAATTTACCGCCAAACAGCTTCAGGCAGTTCCTCCTCCATTTCTACCAGCTCTTCTCTCCCTCTGTGACTTTTTCTTCTTGGCCTCCCTTTCTTTCTGTCATAGTCTCTTTTGTCTCGGTATCAAATCCCATTTTGTTTTACTTGGCCCAAACCTCTCCGCCTTTCTTTTTCTGCCTCTCACTCCGCACCTTCTTTCACAAGTGTAAGTTGGCAGAGATGTATGGAGGAGATGGGAACACAAAACGTTTCATATTGCGGGATGAGGAGACGCTGCACTGTAAAGAATACCGAAAACACACATCGGCCAGCTTTAAATTATTCTTATTAATTGCCAGTGCGAAACGTAGGGGTTGTGACACTCTTGTTATTGCTTTGTGTTATTAATGAAATCAATAAGCAGGCTTAAAGGGGGAATAATGCAAGGAGAGCAGGGCACAGGGACAAACTTGGTGCCGTTCGGACGTTGTTATTAGTTGCTGCTGCCCCTTTTAATGAGGGTTATTTAACGGGCCAGAAAACAGGCGCACACAGCAACCAGCAAACTGAATGCTGATTGGCTTCTGCAAGAACAAACCAAAGTCTGACAACTCCTTTTATCTAACTGAAGGCAATGGGAGTGCAATATGAAGGTGCCGGAAAAAGCAAAGTACTTGGCCAAAGCCCTCCAGCCTTCTCACCCCTAACCCCCCTCCCCTCCCCACGCTCGCTTGTGTGCGTCATTTGTTTCACTTTCATCCTCATTTACTCTCTGGGCCTTTCTTTATCACGCTTCCTCTCTCTCTTCTCTTTTCCCACAGCGGCTTTCTTTTATGGGAAATGTATTCATTACAGGACAATAAAGGCGTGATTGGAAAGAGCGGACGGTCTTTCAGAACACCGTGTTAAAAAGCAGGACGGAGAGAGTGTGTGATGGCATTACACTCATGATATCTTCACTCAAAAAGGCAGAGTAGATTTCCTCTGCACCGCTGCTTACCCCTCAACATCCTATCAGATCACCTGTAACTGAGCATTGTTTTTTACGCTATTAGAGTCGAGGAGAGTTCTTGGAAATCTGCTGCACTGCAAAAATAATACGGAGCGATTCACTGTTCTGAATGCAAGACGGGTTTTCAGAACCACTTTGCCGATGCTATATTTACATTTAACAATCGTCTAGATCTGAGTGTGACACTCGTTCAATTATGTGATGTGTCTCCCCCGTGTAAACATAGCACGGCGGTGTAATGTAATTCACGGCTATAAAGACATTTCAAGGGTGGATGACAGAGATGGATGGAGCAACGCAGTCACAGAATCTGCATGGTGTTAGTTCAGCCCGGGTTATCACTCCCAACTTTTCTTTCCATGTTTCCATGTCTACTTTTATTTTCTCCCTACTCATAAAGACCAGCATTATGAGATGTATTTTTAAAGTAATGACAATGACGTCTCAAGTTGTTAAAGGGACCCTATGATGCTATTTGGTGTTTTCCCTATAGGTTTTTGCATGTAAACGGTCTGCAAAGGCAAAAATCCCAAAGTTGCCTCCAGGGGAGTTTCTCTCAAACATTGCCTTAGAATAAAAATGACTTTTTCGCAACAGCTATTCCTATCTGGATGATATATTATATCCAGTGCAATGTATGAGTGTGACTGGAAAAGGGCCAATAACACACTACGCATGAAAGAAAATTAATTTTTTGTTGACTTTTTCTTTGAAAATATGCCAAATGTGGTGACATCATCACTGGCATCCCTTCAGCCACTATTAATGATTAGACCGGACCATATAAGCAGCACACACTTTTATTGCATCCTGGCACAGACGAGCGCAGTTGAATTTGATTGAAAAACACTGGTATCTAAAACAATACCAAGTGTACCCTGCACTACATATCACAGACAACATCCTATACGAGCCTCTGCAGCAATAACAGTAAAACAAGTAATATTGTAAAAACAAATAGTCAAGTGAAAGGAGACATATTGGTCGGGGAAATGGCAGTATCCTAAAAGACAAAGAGGATTTATTTTGATTAAAAACTCTATTTGAGTGTCTTTGTTTCCAGCATCCAGTGAAACGATTGCCCTTATAAATCACATCTGATATTTAGCGTAACCACCTGTCATGAAGATTAGTCAAACGTCAGGCTAAATTAAAGGACTAGTCGAGCACACCTGAGAGCATTTCATCGAGGGTGCTTCCCAAAGTGTGAGCTCATGCTGCCCATTTTGCACAAAAGTCAGATTTAGCGCAACTGAAAGTGCAAAGCGCTGTCAGCACTGAAGAATCTGGCCTGCAGGTGTTTACAGGTGTAGACAAATGTGCTGTGAACGCTCTGGGGCCGAGTCAAACTCTGTAAAAACACACAGACGCAGAAATATGCATGTGCAAACACGCTGCCAGATGTATTAACCTGTGTACACATTGTTCAGCGAAATTCATCTCATGTCAGTGTGAAATTGTGCGCAAAGGCACACGTGTGACACTCCTTCGCACAATTATCCAATAATGGATGTCAACAAATCCCTGTAAGATATTATCTGGACATAAAACATTATAAATATATAATTTTTTGCTTAATCTGGCATTTGTGAGAACCCCTGATGGCTTCACAGCAGTCCTTCTTGTAATTAGACACTGATATGAGCCCTAACCGCTTGTAATACTATATTATCTTATGCATGCTATTACACATACGTTATGATTGCATATCTATTTGCACAAGTACAACATCATCATGTAGAAAGTAGGAAGTGAATGCACTGATGTTTGAATGTTATGTGGAGCTGTTTGGAGAATATGTTGAGACCGACTGCATGATGTGCTGGAAAGATTATGTGCAAATGAAATGTAGCCCAAAGCCCAAATTTCCTCTTTGATATTATCGCTCCTCTCTCTCTGCAACATTTGCTGTTTCGCAGTCAGGTCAGCGCACTCATGAAGGTCTTTGTGAGCTCAGTGTAAAGCAAGTGTGGAGGTTAGTGCTGTAACGATTACTTGATTAACGGAGTAGTCAGTAGACAGAAAAAATGAATTGACAATTATTTAGTTAATTAAGTGTTGAAAGCACTGTGTTACACTTGGAAGACTCACAGAAGAATCGTTAACATCGAAGCAGCAGAGATGTCTTGACTTTTTGTCCCAGGCTGCAACACAGGCGCTCTGTTAGCTGAGGTAACCCTGATGACATCACGATGACATCATGTAAGAGGTCGTTTTCTCAGACTTGACAAAGCTCCTTCAGAGTCACACAAGACATTATGCAACTGTTTTTCTAAGGAGGATTAGTACTAACCACGACAAGTACACTGACCTTGTCGATTTTAATGCGAGGGATTGACAAGACGTTTGTTGGAAAAGTGTATGCAGTCAGAGTAATCTTTTTCTAGCTGCTAAGCAAACTTTCAGTGGTTTATGCTTTTCTAATCTGACAATGCTTGCATTTTGTATCATTACAAATTAAATTTCTTTAGGCCTTTGATTAAGTAGACTCAGCGCCATATAGATAGAAGAGTTACGACAACGGAAGTCCAAAAACGGTTATCGTCACGTGGTTCATGTAGACGAGGATCGTTCCCCGGAAGTTCATGGCGGGCAATGTGAATGCATTGATAACAGGAGATAGAACTACGATTTTTGGTAATTATTAGTGAATAAAGGTTTTGATATGCAATATTTATACAACAAATCGATATGTGTATGTATTTACATCAATATATTTGAAAAAATAAAATAGAATTTGCTAATATTAAGTGATAATATTAGGATTAGTGTGAACAACTAGTTTACATGTTAGGCTAACAGTGCCTTGGTTAAAGAGCCTGTTGCTGTTTATTTATAGCTTTGCATTCTTTAAAACCAATATTATCTTCTTAAACTTGTATGGTAGTCAGGAGCATCACTTTCTAATGTTTATTGATATATTTAGAGGGAGGGGATCTAAAGTAATGCTTTAAAATTCAGATTAGATTAATTTCTACCATTTTCTTAAATTCATGGTAGTTTCAGTAACCATGGTAATTGAGGACACAAGTTATCTAAATGACTAATGTCATCTTTATGGCTTTCAGAAAGGACAGGAGACCGACAGGTGACTATCAAAGGACTAGCAGCAGCAGCATGATGATGATGATGTTAAATGTGTTGTTTTAGGAACATCCATTGCAAATACATAGAATTCAATAAACATTGAATAGCATATCATGCAGTTTGTCGGTGCCTTTTCCTCCGTGTTGTCCTGGTTTGCTGTGCTGCCTCCTAGTCGCCACCTTGGTTTGCTGTGCTGCCTGGGGATGCTCCAATCGCTCAGAGAAAGGAGTACGAATGTACGGCTTCCCCACTGACACAGAGCGGAGGAAAAAATGACTGGCTCAAGACAGCAGGAGCAATTTCACAACCAACAGCAAAAAAATATGTGATGTAATTATATACAAACACTGCATTTGCACTTTTTCACAAAACGAAAACCACACCATTGGGAAAGCTTAATGTTTTGTTTAATACAAAAAAACAGGGAAAGGCTTGAAAAACACAGAGTTGAGACTCAGGGTGCAGGGTGAGGGTCTCAGTGCAGGTATTCAGGCTCCATTGAATCCCCCTCTTTGGTTCTTGTGCTGAAAGAGGGATAAACAGACAGGAGAAAGGGTTATACACACCTATATAGCACACCTATTGGATGGGAAATTGCCTTGGGGAGATAAGGTGTTTACTTATATAAAACAGTAGTATTAAACTTACCTTGTGTGTTCACTCTCACTTAAGTCCCTCTCCCTTTGCCATCAATCCAAAATCAGCTGAGCTGCAACATTATACAGACAGGTAATAATCAACATAATCACAAGGACACAATATGGCTCTGCTAAAAACACTCACTCTTACACGCACCAAAGTTATATTTATCTAATATTTAACTCCCTCCACCCCCGCATACAATCCCGTTTAGAAGCCCCTCTTCTCTAATTCAACAACGTTGGACCAAATGACATTAAGAGAACGGAATTTACAAATTTAAAAGGTTGTTCAACGTGTGTTGCTAACTTGCTTCGGTATCCTAGCTTAATCTGTTATCTGTAAACGTTCCCTAAATCTACTAATTTAGGGATAATCCACTGACATCCTTTAATACACATGTTAATTTGAATCAGATGTACTGATAATATCCGCAATATAAATCTTTAAACTTCTTCTTACCTTTAAAAGTCCGTCACGAACGGTCTATTATGCTGCAACTCCACAGCTCTGCTAGCCTTGGCGCTAACTTCCGGGGAACGATTGAGAGGCTCCACGATCCGCCATTGCTGTAAAAAAGTGGTCCATTGGAGTGAACGGAGATGACGTAACTCTCAGTCTATATGGCGCTGAGTAGACTGAGCCCTTAAAAACAACCTTCACATGTATTGACAGGCTTGCATAAAAGACACAAACTCACACTATTATCACTTATTATATATATTTTTCAACAAGTCCTCCAACTCATACGACCAAATGGACCGATTGTTCAGGCCCTTATTACGACCAAATATGTTGTTTGTTCAAGCGCTTAATACGTCCTATAATTACGTTTAAAGTTTTCGCCCTCCTGTGCTCCCGTTGAATGCAAACGTTACAGATGGTCGTTTATTCACAACCCTCTCTGTAAAATCCTTTAGCCATTAAAACGCTTTTTGATTAGATTTTTAGCAAGAAGTGTATATTGTACTTTTAGAATCCACGTCCATTAGATATGTAGGATCTATAGTTTGATAGATATTACGAAGATGATTTGAGGTATGCGGCAGCCTCTATGTAAAGTTACGGGTTGAAAACAGTATTTCCGACGTTTTCATAATAAAACCAATGATCAAATGATTTAACAGTGATATCTGCAGTACTCATCAACTAAAAAAACATCAGTTTATCCTTGTTAATTATACGACATTTATTGGTTTAAATTGTGTACAATGCTTTTGTGTTATTCCCATAGGTTTTTCTCTTTCGATTCTGAGAGACACCTTTCTTTTTTCAGAGGTTTTGATAGGCTAAAACATCGATTGTTTTAGCCGTCGGGATATGGTGTTTATGCGATATGAAATCGGCAAAAACATTTTTTTTAAATAATACTTAATTCCGAGTGCTGTTGCTTTTCTCTTTGGAAGTCATCACATAACGGCATTGTAATTCACGGTTCGGCTGCATTAAATATTACATATCTGCCGTAGATATGTATTTATAGAGCCCTGATCAGAAGACCTTTTGACAAACTGGAAGAAATGCCGCCAAAACTGAATACGTGACGTGGATCATAAATATATCAGCAATTAAACAACATCTTCCATTTATTTTCACACAATACGTCTCCTTGCAGTATCAACACTAATTCGGCTGACTTTTATATTTGATCCAATTGGTATAAAGGTTATATTTACACCATAACGGTGCACAGCTGATAGAAAGGGACTTTTTTGTAGTTTTTAAAGATATTACTGATTTTCTGAACTACCTTTCCAACTCCTCATGCAGTTGACTGTTACAGGTCTATACAGGTTCATGGTACAATGCATAAGCTTCAAATCGAGAGACTGAAACTGTATTTTCCTTTACCGTTCTGTTTTAATTTCACAATAAAGTTAATAGTCATATTATTATGTTTTATTAACTACACCACTGTTTTTTTAACCCGCACCACCTAGTGGTTAAAGCACGTTATTGAATTTTGTTGTTGAATACGTTTTATTTGATGAAAACATTTAAATATTAAGAGTAGCCTACATACAAAATTGGGGGAAAGTAGAAGGCATGATAGAAATATAGAATAGAAAATATCAAGAAGATACTGTAGTGATCTCTAATAAAACAGTTTAGTGCAGGACGTCCAAAGATATTAACAGGAGGATGTGCAAAACAGACAAACTAATAAGGCTTTATTTAAACATTAAAGATTACTTTAAGTTAAGGTCTTCTTTTGAATAAGAAAAAAACGTTGGGGTTATCAACAGATAAATATGAAGTCTGACAAAGTACTTAACGTCCAATATATTGCATAGTTTATTTTGGCACTTGACAATCACCTTCCCTGAATTTGACTCAGGTGTAACTAAACTGTGATTTAAGGGTTGTTTATATTTCACATCATTAATCAGAATCTGTAAAGTAACTAAAATACATGTAGTGGAGTAAAAATACGAGGTTAACCTCTTAATTGTAGTGTAGTAGATCAAAGTAGTATGCTGCTGTAACAAATTCCAGTTTCCAGTTTTGGATAGTCTGCCGTGGTTCCATTCCATTTCAAAGAGCTGTTGACGCTCAGCGTAACCTTGACGCACTGGCACTCCAACATCCAATCACAGGGCTTGATGACTAATCACGGGGTTTGTAAAGCAAGGCGGATGTTGTAGTCCCAAACGATAGCTGGGGATTCTGGGTAGTGTCGTGTCCTCGGAAACTGTAGTGTCTAAACTCCAAAAAAACTATTTGTTTCTCTGAATTGAAGGTTAAAAACACAAAAGCATTGTACACCATTTTAAACCAATCAATATTGTGTAATTAACAAGGATAAACTGATGTTTTTTAGTGGATGAGTAATGCAGATATCACTGTGTAATCATTTGACAGTGAGGGGAATATATCCGGTTTTATTATGAAAACTTCGAGACCGGAAAAACTGTTTTCACCCACGCTAACTTTACATGGAAGGTGCCCCATATACAGTACACGTTCTCCTGGCGAGACCTCAAATCATCTTCGTAATATCTATCAAACTATAGATCCTAAACATCGACTGGACTTGGAATCTAAGAGTACAATATACACTTCTCGCCAGAAATCGAATCAAAAAGCATTTTAATGGCCAAACTATTCCACAATTTAGGATTTTCCAGAGAGGCTTATTTGTGAATAAACGTCCCTCCGGAGCGTTTGCAATGAACGGGCCGGGAGCATGTTGTTTCTTACACGACCACTAGAGCACCTCTAGTGGTCGTGTAAGAAACAACATACACTTTAAAACGTGTCTCTGGGTCGTAATAAGGGCATGAACAATAGGCCTATGGTCGTTTTTTTGTAGGACAGGCTGTTATATTTTTTTAAAGTAGCGACTAATCAGTATGGATCTCAAGTCCGCAAAGATTTACCTTGTGTCCAAATGACCCACTTTACTTGAAGTTTAATGCATCAGTTATCACCAAAAACTGTTAAATTCAACAGCGTTATTCACTGCACGGCACAAAGGGAGAGCGAGAGTACGTTATGAATCCAGATATTTTCATCTGTGTATCTTTACTTTGGCTTTTTCATTCAAGTGTATTAATGTGTTTCAAGACAGAAGTGTGTGTGGGTGTGAGTGTGTGTGGGATGTATCTGCGTGTGTGTGCCCAGGCTTGTGTTTTGTTGCTGTTTCGGTTTTTTGAAAGAGTACAATGAGCTCGAGGTGGGAGTGAAAGCTCAGCCTCGAGTGCTATAGGCCTCTGATGGAGAGATTAGAGGAGAGGGCTGCGAAATAAAAAGTGTTAATTAAAAGCAGAGAGTGGAGGTGTGGGAAAATCAGCTAAGAGAGATAACATAGAGCCAGGGAGGTGAATAAAACATAATTTACCTACACACACACACACACACACACACACACACACACACACACACACACACACACACACACACCCATTGCAACCTGAAAAGATAGGAGATGAGGGAAAAATGAGCGAGTTAGTGATGTGTAAAGTGTGCAAGAAAGGGAGCAGCAGCGAGTAGGAGGCGATGGGAATAAGGGATTAATTGAATCTTATTATAACCGTGCTTTTCGTTGTTTACATTTGATGCTTAAATTTAAAGAGTGGGCCGGTTTAAAGGGGTTTTTCTACTTTTTCCAGGAGGTCAAATAAGGCAGGTTGTGATAGTGAAAGCCATAAGAGCTGTGATTGCAGAAGAAGAGGAAGGAAACTATCTGCAGCACTTCCTTTCTTCATGATTGAAGCCAGGAAAATGGAATGAGATAACATTTGAGTCAGGCATCCAAGATGTTTCTAATCACAGGGAGGAATACTGTTTGTGTCTGAAAGGATAGAACAAGGTGGAGGAAAGAGAGACTGCAGGAGGCAGAATGTCAGCTCATAAAAAAACGATTGAACCGACAAAGTTGGGAGTTATTCGGGGGGGGGGCGGCGGCGCTGGAAGGAAGTTGCCGAGGTGGAAAGGGCAGGAGGAGAGAAAGCATGAACAGAGAGCGGCAGCGAGCAAAAGGAATTAATCGAAACGGATTTTAATCCCGCCGGTGATATTAGGGTGAGTTATATTTGGGGGGTGCCAGGGGGGCGAGGGTATAGTAGGGGGGGAAGAAGGAGCGAGAGAGTGGAGGGAGGGGGGATTACATCTGTAAATCATTTTAATGACATCTCTCCTCTGCATTAGGGGGCAGCCAGGAGGCCAAACAAACAGTGTGTAATTAGAGCAGGGGAATAGGAACCAGAGATGACGAGAAAGCGGGGGCAAGGGAAAGCCATTTGGTAAAGTAAAGGATTGAATCTGGAGACCTTTGCACAATAATGGTTATGGCTCTCATTATATGGTGCCGCTGTTGAAATGAGACCTGACAAAGTCTGTAGGCGCATTCACACCGCAGTACTTTTCCCACAAAGGTTCATGAGAACTTAGTTCATGAGAACTCTTTAGTTCTCATGAACTAAGTACAGATCGCGTTCACACCGGAATAAGTCCCTGGGGGAGGATTAGGCAAATGAAGCCGCTGACGTCACTTCTTCTTCTTCTGCTTTGGGTTTACTGGCAGGCCGCAAACCACTTCACGGCGTATACTGCCGCCCAAAGTCCCCGGCCGGAAGTCCCCGGAGTTGGGGACTGGCTTCAGTAGAAGCTGCTGGGAGTCCCAGCAGCTTCTACTGAAGCCTTCCGAGTAAATCGCCAAAACGCCGACACCTCCTCATCTCCACCACTCCCACGTTTTATTTTGTGTTGCCATAAGTTAGACTCTCTGCGTTTCTGCGCTGGGCTAATGCTAATGCTAATAATGCAATGCGAGGATAATAAAATGGCGGCTTCACAAAACTTTTTGGGTGTTTTTACGGGGAGTGGTTTGCAATCCGCCCAGCCAATCAGACATAGGAACCTTTTTCTCCCACGAAAGTCCCTGCTCTCTAGCAGGGACGGAAAAGGGGGTGAAAAGGTTCTCATGAACTAATTTTAGTTCCGGCTCTTTTTGGTGTGAACGCAACATTTTGGAACTATATCGGAAATAAAGTGGGAAAAGTACTGCGGTGTGAACGCGCCTTATGTAACCACTAAGGAGCAGTATGATGAAGCTGCGGGCGGTGACGCCATCGCCGTGATGATGAGGAGAGTGGTTGAGGTGATGTTAGACACCATCCTCCTGGGTGGGTGATGATGGTGATGAAGATCCCGGTGTAATGCTGATTATGATTATGATGGTTGGAGCTATGATTACAGTAATGGAGATGATAAATGTGATGACAGTTTCATGGTTGCCAGTGCTGTCAGTTCCGCTAATTATCCATCCATCCAATTTCTATACCCGCTTCTCCTGTGCAGGGTCACAGGAGGGCTGGAGCGTTTCCCAGCATGCATTAGGTGAGTGATGAGAGGTATATCACAGGGTTATCTCACACGGTATAGTCATGGCCTCACGTTAACGCCATTAGAGTTTCTAATTGAACCTGAACTCTTCCTGAACTGGACTGTTGGAGCGAGTTGGAGCCCTGCGCTGCTAATTATTTTAGCTAAATTCAAACTATGTTTTTGGCTGTTCCACATACTTGTGTGTCTGAGGAGTCCATAAGCTCTTTGGGTTTAGTAAAAACAGGGCAGTATTCTGAAGAAAAAAAGTGTCCAAGCTTTTCTTTCATTCCCACAAAAACAGAAAAGGAAACTAAATATTACAGGATGACCTGAAGCTTATATATAACATTGATAAGTATGATATTTTATTTGGACTACAGCTAACTCGTTTTTAAACTATTGATTTATCTGCGGATTGTTTTCATCACAATTCTCAGAGCCCAAGGTATCTTCAAATGCTTCTGTTCAAAACCAAAAATATTAGTTTCCGATGATATAAAGCGGAGAAAGATATTTACATTTACGAAGCTGGGATGCCCACATGTTTGTCATTGGTTCCTGATGGATTTAAATGTTTGGTGATACATTTTCTGTCAACAAATTGGTTCATCGACTAATACTTGATAATGTTGATATTGAAACATACGATGTACTTTAATAAGCATAGGTGCATCGTTTTCTAAGATGAGTGCCCATACATAAACTGGGAGTAATAATTCCCCCTGTCGACTCTGGCTCTGAAAGGTTCACTTTCGAATTTGATTGCCATTTTAAATGAAGGGTTTCAACATCTCCAGTCTATTTTCTGTGCAAAAAGAAACTCAACTAAATTTGAATTGAATCTATTCTAAGCCTTGAGCAGTCGGAGATGGAAAAATCAAGTGGTTATCTTATCTGAAGTAAGTCATTTTTAGTACAGAATTCATTCTTTGCGAGTCCCCAGACAGAGTTTCCTTGCTTAGCTGAAATGTAGGGATACTAACACAAAGAGGACTTTTTTGCATTGGTTACTTTAAGCCTTAGAGCATTGACAGTGGAGAGAGATATTGGATCAACATATCAAACCACGGGAACTCAAACATGTAAACCACCAGTATACCCCAGAGGGAAGTTTTAACTAAGGAAACTTTAACTTTGGAAGATGTCAACTTGATTGATCAACTCAAGCTGATATGTTCCTTTTGATTAATTTTCTGTTGTCACTTACATTGAAAGCATGTAAGGATCTCTCCCCACACTCCCCCGCTCCCTGCTTCTCTAAATATGGACAGATTAACGAACGTAATATCTTTTGTCAGCTGATGAATCGTCTTTGTTTGTTAATGACTGTATGTGAAAACGACAAACAAGATTTCCCCTGATGCATATAATAATCGCTGCAATGCTGAAAGTTACAATTAAAGTCGTGATGAGTTACATGAAAAGCCTCAGCAGTTTGCAATAATGATCAGTTACAGTAATGGCGTTGAGGTGCAGCGCTGTAGGAACCCGCAATGATGACAGTGATGTGCATGTCCGCATGTCATTTCATTTTGTTGAGGTCATAGCTCAGCCCTCATATGGAGCATGTTTTCTCTTTCAGCTGCAATAGGCTCTGTAAGTGTTTCTATCTTTACCGCAGTGCCAACAATGATAATGAAGAAAATGTTACATTAGCTGTCATCAGTCATCGAACGGGGCCCGGGGGATTGCCCTTTGTCGTTCCTGTCTGACCTCCTCCTCGCATTTACACCAATCCATAATTCATGCGCTGTGTAGTGGCTGCTGGATGGCGATACGGAGATGTTATCCGCCAAACACGGACAGTTGTTTGTTTTGCCGGAGAGGTGCATATAAATGAACGCTGGCGGAAAGGAAAAAATAACATATAGGCTTATCGGCGCAACAACAAATGCTGGCGCGTGAGTAAATGAAGGAAATTATGAACAGAAGGCTGAAATGGAGCCAGGTGGAGAAGTGAGGAGCTGTGCACTCAGCTGATGCATGGCTGCGTGTGCTATTTATACGAGTGTGAGAATACAGATGTGTTCAACGGACTGGAGAAGATAGTGAGGGATTTTGTGATTGAGGAAATAGATGATAGGAGGAGAGCTGATTAAGGTGTGTAAGTGTGGCCCATGACTATAGAGAGGTGCAGGAATAAGTCTTAAAACCTAGGAATAATTTAGCATTTCACCACTTCTTGTTCCCTTGTCTCGAAGTCAACATGAATTCGTTTTTGTTTGGCGGAAATAAGCGCTTTGGTTAAACCAAGCTTTAGAGATTTCTATGTTTTATTCTACGATATATAAAACAAGTCATAAACATCCACTCAAACTTTAACTTGTCATTTAAACAGCTGGTGCTAACAAGTGACTAAATAAGAGCACTTAGCTTCATCACGCCGAACATTAGCTGCCTTTAGCTTAGCGGTGGTGACGCGTAGCCATTTAGTCGTGATGTAGTTTGTTTATAGCCTATGGTTAGTGTTTAACCTGTGGTGATTGCAGTTATGCTTCTAAAATCATAAAATAGTGTCAATCCTGCTGAAAAAAACGTACAAATATCATAAAGTGTGTTTTCAAGATCTTACTTCCGCCCTTAGTCCTTAATCCAATGGAAGAATCTTATTGCTATTTCGTCGATGCTCACTTCCAATGCGGCAAAAATATAAGTCATCACTGCCCCACACTATAGGCATATCTGTGTATGATTACTCTCCGACCTGTCACCTCTGGCTCTATGTAGATCCTCACATTTGCACTTCACACACACACACACACACACACACACACCACACACACACACACACACACACACACACACACACACACACACACACACACACACACACACACACACACTCTCTAAATCCAGTGCGCCAAATCCAGCCGAAGGCCAGAGCAGGCGGGAAAATCTCCTCAGAGACACAGAATCTCTCCCTATTTTTTCACTTTCTGATCTCTTCCTCCTTCCATTCCCCCCCCCCTACCTCCTCTCCCTCTTTCTTAAATCCTCATCTCCATATTCATAGACAGAGGGGCTCTTTAAGAGGGCTGCTATCTAAAATGGGCCTGCAGCACCTCTTGTTTGTGGCCCTCCAAATGGAGAAAAGCCATTTCCTCTTCCTGTCAAGCATGGAGGTATACATGGTGTGTGGTTGCATGTGTCTGTGCATGCACGTTGTGTTTGGATGGAGAGTTGCGTTGTCAGGCAGTCTTATAGGCTGAGAGCAGGCCAACTGTTGGAAGCTAAACCTCAATTCCATTTTCCCAATCACACTTCTCGTAAAATCCTTAAACTGCAGCAGAGCTTGAAGAAGTGGGGAAATACAGAAATGCGGCATCAAAGGCAGAATCCAAAAGAAAATGGAGGGGGTGAGACACTTTGTAAATGTTTGCAGTTTATTCCTATTTATTTGAATACTCCATTAATAACAAACTGCTTCAAATTGTACAAGTGTTCATGTTTATGGAGCTCTGTAAAGCATGATGGGTGGTTTCTTGTTCAGTGATGAATTATCTGTGCAGACTGGAAAAGATGTTTCCTCAGTTGTTTTCTGTGCTGTATTGTGAATGAAAGCGAATGCATTAAAAAAACACTAAAGAAGATTTAATAAAAATGTAAAAACCTGAAAGATAAACCAAAGCATAGAAGACCTTTTAAACTGCCTGTGTGGCTCAAACGTAATACAATATAAATAAATGTAATTAAATGGTGGAATATGCCTACAATAAAAACACATAAATAACACTTGATTACCAGTATGCATAATTGCTTTAGAGGAATAAATCCAATTCACGCATTACTGCCGGAACACACTGTATCCGCAGCAGCATGATGCAATTCCATTTTCTAAATCAGAATGAATGAACATGCGAACACTTCACTAGAGTCAATCAACACAGTTTAAGCGCCTGTGAGAAACATTGGGTAAAACAAGAGGGGAGGGGAAACTAAAAAGGGAAATTGTACAAGTTTAGGCATTTTCTTTACCCTGCCTTTTCTCACCTTCCCCCATCATGTTTTTTTATTATTTATTTTTCATCTTTGCCGTATCCATGATGCAACTGAAGGCAATGACTGCTTCAGTTAGAGTTTCATTGAGTCATCATCAGAAAACGTAACGGCTTGTGAAGGAGGTGGCGAAGAGTGTCTGTAGGTGTACCTTTCAGTTTTAGTTTCCGAGTGTCTCCACCTCCCTACTTTGTTTGGAATGAGACCCCATCTGAACGATCAAAGATGTGATGTTGCATTAATTGTACGTCACACGTTGACTCGTGTCTAGCCATCCCAGAAACACTTGGCTCAGAGTCAGGATGCTGCTTCACGGAGTCAAACGTTCGCAGCTTTTGTCTCTAAAATCCTAAATCCCACAGAGCTTAAAGTAGAATACAGGTCGGGTGGTTGCTGTAGATTTAGGATGTTGTTTTCTCCAGCACAGACAAACAAATGAATATATGGTTGGAAAATAGGCCTACATGATTATCAAGATTCCTCCTCGACATAACTTTCAACTCATTTGCATTAGCACATGCGTTTTTCATTAAATGTTACATTTAATTAAGTGTGTTTTTAATCAGCAAAAGAAAAAACATTTCAGCTGATCATATCTGCCAACGATTCACTGACAACATTTTTAATTTGTTTCCCGACAACATCTGTTGCTGGCATCTATTGTGTGATTAACATTTGTGTGGTCATGTTTAAACAACTACAAACACTGTCTTGGATAAGTATTAAACACGACTATGAGTATACTAGCAGCTGAATGTGCTCAGGGATAATCCTTCCTTCCTGCAGCGGTCAGACTATACACACACACACACACACACACACACACACACACACACACACACACACACACACACCAACCACACACACAACAACACAGACTATAACACCCCTTGCTGTTAAATACCAACCAACTATGTGCAATATATATATATATATATATATATATATATATATATATATATATATATATATATATATATATATATATATATATATATCGTTAATAACTGTGCAATATATACCTGGCTGCTAAATCCTAAGAACTGTTACAGGATGTGTATTTTGTAAATTGTGTAACTTTTTATTTTGTATTATATTTGTTATCTTCACTTTTCTTTTTTACTTAGTACTTTTTAATGCATCAACTTGTTAACATATGTAACATTAAGCTGTCTGTGGCTCTTTTTCTGCTGTAACAACGTACATTTCCCCTCTGTGGGACTAATAAAGGGATTCTGATTCTAATGGTGACATGCTGAAGTTAAATCAGTATAATATTAACCAGTATAATAATGTTATCATGCTTACATTTTATACCACTAAGTGGATCTGACACTGATGGGATTGTCAAATGTAATATTACATTTCGGGCCTGATGATGCCTCTTGATATTACTTTTATGGATCACCAAAGTTATTATCTTTAATCCTACGAGGAACCTATACACAATGTCCATCCATCCATTAGTTGATTTATTTCAGTCTGGACCTAAGAGGTGGAGTGTGTGACTGACGTTGGCATCCCTAGAGCTACCAGCTTGGCTAATCAAAAGTTCATACTGACTGAAAACAAAAGACAATCTTTTTGACTAAATGTTTAAACCAATATTGTTTCCTAAACATGTTTTTAGTAGCATTGAACACTTGTGATGCAGGGTGCTATCCAAATACCTGCTCTTTGTTGCTACACCCAACCTCCGTCCCACTAACCTGGATTAGAACAAAATGCCATTGAATAGAATCTATAATCACCTTCTTCAAAACAGCATTTTGCAAAGAAAATCAGTATTTGAAGGTGCTTTTCAGTACAAATTATTGAACTACCCCATAAATCAAAGCATGGCCAGTTGATCAAACAAAAAATAAAATCAGTGTGAATTGTTTTCTTTCTGTCAAGACTTAATTGTCTAACACATAAAAGGTTCTATCCATCATCAGGCCCAATTTGAACTTCATTCACCAATAAATGCCTGTGTGTGAATGCCTTTTTGTGGCAAACACAAAGAGCTGGTGACATACGTTCCGGTCATGCTGCTGCGTTCCTGAGCCGTGTGCAAGGACTTGATTGTTGAAAATGGGTTTGGATCAGCAGGTGGACAGTGATGTGGCGTTGATCGACTCTGATTTAGAGTGTTAGTGTGTGTTAATGGCGCTGTGAGGTGACTAACTTACAGAAGTCATTCTAACCAGTCCTGTAGAACCAGTCCTATTTGTCATTGAGACATCACACCCTATTCACAAGACTAAGCAAACACAGGAGGGTGTGTTAGAATTTGCCCTTAAAGAGAAACAAAAAAGACACACACACCAACACCACACTGTAGATGTATCCTCATTTACTCCTCCTGCCTCCCCCCTCTTTCTCTCCCTCCCTCCCCACTAATCCTTTTTTTCTCAGCGTTCTCTGAGGACTGATTTTCTCCCCCCTCCATCTTTCTCTCGCCTTTTCTCCCCATTCTTTTCATTTTTCACTTTTCCCCTTGTTTATTTCCCATGCCTTGTTCCCTTTTCTCTCCAATCCCTCCGCGCCTGCCTCCTGTCTTTTCTCCTTCAACCTGCTCTCATTTCTCTCCTCGGCTCATTTTCTCCTTCTCCCCCTGTCTCCCAGTGTATCGCTGCAGACTCTTGTACTCAATTATCCCTTCTGTTAATGAGCAGATAAATCTAATTGCTCTCTCCTCAGTGCCTGACGGCGTTTCTCTTCTCTGCCTTTCTAAGCCCTCAGGATGCGCATCATTCTCTCCCCCCATCATTTTTCAACCCTCTCTCCATGCACTGTTCATCTTTTTTTATCCTGGCCTTGTATTGGTTTTTCTATTGGTTTGCATCTTTCATGTCATCCCCATTTATTTTTTCCACTGCTGCCATGACCTCTTCTTTCCCCTCGCGTAGAAGGACCCTTCACCTTCACCTCGACATCACATCTGCTCACTGTCACTCGTCCCCTTCACTCCGCTTCAGTGTGACCAGTCGCTGAAGGCTGTAAAGGGCTGCTGGTCGTAGGGATTGATGGCGATAGAGGGCATGGCTGTGCAGCTGTCTCGCCCATAATCTTTCCCCTTTTGACTTTTGCTGAAAGAGAGTTTTGTTATAAATACTAGAACTGAAACAAAAAGTCCATCAAATAACAAAGGAAAATATTTGGCAAAATATTGAAAATTCATCAATTCTAGCATCTCAAATTCGTTTTTTCCACTCTTTGTCTTAGTTTTTTAACATTCCTGACAGTTTGACCATGAATATGCATTTTTGCAGTCTGCCTTAAAGGTGGGGTAGGTAATTTTGGAGAAACCAGCTCGAGTGCGCTAGAATTTTAAAATACACACCCGGAAAAATGCCACTTCCTTACAGAGCCCCTCCTCCAACACACACGAACGCGCACATGACCAATGAGGGCACGAGATAAGTTTGTGCCCAGATGGAAGGCTGACAGGCAGGTAGGCCATCCAGCTACTTTAGCCGGGCCGGCTCAGATGATTGGTCATGCTTTTTACAGTACTACGGCTTCCCAATTTTGTTATGGATTTGTTGTCAAAGCACTTCAGATATTCATTGCTATCGGGATGTTAAGAGCATTCCATGGAATATAACAAAAAGTGTATCTCGAGCCGGTTTCTCAAACTCACCTACCCCGCCTTTAACTTCTGGTTTAGATACGCACCCACCTGAATTTGGCTCTTGTGTATGTATATATATAACAGCTCCATGAAGAAGTTCGCAAGACATGCTGACAATATTGTACGAATTTCATATTAGGGAAAGTCTAAAGGTTTTGTATATTCTTTTGAAAGCCTTCTGAAATCCTTGTAAGGTCCTTGACAGAGCCTCAGCTGTATTGGGTTATTTTTATTCCTAAAATTCAGTCCTTTTTAGTTTGTCTTTCCTTGCTCGTTGTGATCCTCTTCTCCTACGATGAAAATAACCATTCAGTAGGTTCTCTCAGTTGTTTTCAGCTTTTTACAAGAGAAATTGTGCCTGTTTTCTCAATACAAGTGAAAAAAAACACCTGCATGTGTCAAAGTCAGCAACACTGATCCCTGTGCTCACTTTAATGATCTGCAAGAGGTTCGTTTTACAGCTTTATTCTCTCCGTGTGCAGCAAGCAGCACCTCTCGCTACAGTAACAGTAGGGTGAAAACTGATGTGTCAACACTCCATAATGTATGTGAGGTGTTGGCAGAGGAGGCGTCTTATTGACATAATTGATGTCGCTGGATGGCAGGGTGACTGTAATAACAGACATTACACAGTGGTAGCACACAGCAGGGAGATAGCCCTGAATCAGCTTGCTGTGCCGTGCAGGGGTCAGCATGAATTATCCCTTAATGTCACACTTGAAACAAAGTTGGTCAGGCAAGCATGTCGATAATGAAGAATGCTCTACCCTGATAGCTCTAGTTAGTTTATCCTCAACGGCTTGTCTGACTAGTGAGTTATGCTCACATTTGTACAGACTGCTGCGTCAGTTCAGTATTGCCAAATCCTTTCCGTAATAAGTGTTTCGTACAAAAAATAAATATCATGCTTGAGTTTGTAGTATTTACTACAGTTTGTGCTGAAATTCCATTGAAAATTCTCTAATTTTTTTGCAGACCTATCATTAAAACATCCCTTCAGAAACTTCACGAACACCTTGTCGGTTTTTTTTCTACAGCTCATTTGCCTCCCAGCAGATCACAAGCCTTTAACCAGAGGGGAGACGAAAAAGATCCCACATCTATGAGTGCATCAAGTTTAAAACTACAGACAGGGTAAACCAAACAATTGAACTCATGCACTGGTTCTTTATTTAATCTGGAGGTACTATTAAAGAAAGGGCCAAAGTCATCTTTAAGTGCAACGTGCCATAACCACACTGTCAAAGCAATGTATGTCTTTCATTACACATTGTGCAGGCCCACTACATTAGTGCTGGCAACATATCCAAATGCATCTTGTGCAAGCCCAAATCTATTCTTGGTGATGTAAGTGACACACATAGTGTCCCAGTATTTGGGAAGCCAGAGGGTACTAAAAATAATCGATCCCAAGCATGGTAGACCTTTGAGGGGTTCAGAAAGTCATAAACATACACATCGAAGGGAAATAGAACACATCACAGCATCCCCAAACATAGGTACACATTATATTTCTCATTATTCATACTTTTCCACACATAAACATCAAAGTGCACTGCTATCTGCCATACACAGATAAATAAAAATGGGCACACACGCAGTGGGACATGGAAAGATAGAACATCCCTCAGTCACATGAAACCGCTGAAATACAGAAACCTGAACCGGCTGTGCATGTACACAGTGGGATGCAGAAAATTAGTTAAAGAATATAAGAACATCACACACACAGCGAGACCTAAGGGAATATAAACAAGAGTTATGAGCCATCACATGGAGTCGTCAAGCTGTGTATGTACACAAGAAGTGGATTGAAATGATATGTTGTATCAAAGCAAATCAGAGAAGCGTGTGTGTGTGTGTGTGTGTGTGGTGTGTGTGTGGTGTGTGTGGTGTGTGTGTGTGTGTGTGTGTGTGTGGTGTGTGTGTGTGTGTGTGGTGTGTGTGTGTGTGTGGTGTGTGTGTGTGTGGTGTGTGTGTGTGTGTGTGTGTGTGTGTGTGTGTGTGTGTGTGTGTGTGTGTGTGTGTGTGTGTGTGTGTGTGTGGTGTGTGTGTGTGTGTGTGTGTGTGTGTGTGTGTGTGTGTGTGTGTGATGTGTGTGTGTGTGTGTGTGTGTGTGTGTGTGTGTGTGTGTGTGTGTGTGTGTGTGTGTGTGTGTGTGTGTGTGTGTGTGTGTGTGTGTGTGTGTGTGTGTGTGTGTGTGTGTGTGTGTGTGTGTTGCATGGCGGGTCAGGTTTAGTTCATTTCCACCTCATCTACCTCAAGCTCTTCGTCCCCTGTTGAGCCAATCAGTGTCCTGCGAGACAACCCATGTCTCCAGCAGAGCCCAGCTCGGTGATGAACGGAAGCCATGGCGATACAAATGCTCACCTGCATGCTTTCAAACACACACACACACACACACACACACACACACACACACACAGTGAGAGGAGTGGGGGCTATGGATGGTTGGGTAATGATAAAAGAGGTATTTAAGGCATAATTTGGAGCCGCAACCATTAAGTGGTGCTACTCATCAAACGCTGCTCCCATCAAGAGCCCAGACAATCTTGGCCCCCCCACAAACGGTACAGGTCAATGGCACGGCCCCTGACTGCCTACATCAAAGATGGCCGTTCTTTCAGAGTGGGTGGCCATGCTGGTGGAGCTGCCATCTCGGGCTTTGAGACTCATTTGCCACCTGCTGGCACATTACATGCCAAATTAGAATGCCTGCTGTTTCATCAGAAGCCTGCAAGAGAGACGTTTATTCTGAAAGAAAGAAAACTTGGGGATGATTACAGGCAGCTATCTAAGCCCTTAGGTGTTACTTTTCAGAGCACAAGTGAAGCATTAAAATCTTAAGCGATAATTTCTCACTTTTTATCTTGTAAAATGTGAAATATTATTTGGCCCGAGGGTAGAGTTAGATAAAACTGCTCTGCATGGTTTGCTTTGTTGTGAAATGCATACAGTACACACATTGTCTCTGAAAGTGCCAGACAGAGTGGATCTAAGGCCTTGGGATCATAGTCACACAAAACCCTGGTTAAAGTCCTAACCGTTGACCCAAAAACCGGATGACACAGCCACATTAGTGACCACAGTGATTCTCATCACTTCCTCACAGGAGGAAGGCACATTTCATTTCTGCCCTTCTATTGGAAAGCCGTCAGATGTGATGGATTCCATTGGAGACACACCTTGATAATATTGATCACATGCTCTGCCTTAAGCAACACTCCATCCACTAACAGTGAGATGAAATCTGCTGCAAACAGCTCAAAGCCTTTCCTCAGCTCAAAACCTTTCCAAGTCCTGTTTGTCTAGTGAGGAACAACAAGCAGCAGACTTAACAACAGGAGCTGTAAAGGTGCCAATAGAAGAGGAGGTTTTAATAGATTCGATTTTAATAAAAGAGAATAAAGTTTAGCAAAGAAAGATTATCATCTATAGTTGGGTGTTATTTCTCTAACTGAAGACTTCTCCAGAGAGTCTTTTGAGTCTCTCTTTCTGCTGCTGGTAAGGTGCTATTATAGGTTAGGAGTGAGGGAGCCATTCATTATGCATAGGATGAGGGTGCTACTGGACATTCATGCAAATGTGATTTATAAATAGCAGCTGTTGGCAAAAAGATGACGTTTAATTCAAAGTCAACCTTCTAAGGTGTAGTCGCTGGTTGTGCTCGGATGAACTTGATTGAACTGGCTTTGACTATTGCCAAGTGCAAATATCGGTATTCTGTAGGATGACTTTGATTTCTAAATTCCTGTTATTGCTGCTGATCCAATCTGGCAGCAGTAGGGAGCAAACAATTCTCAATATGGCTGGCTATTCTTAGTTTTTATCTTTCACTTTTATGAGACGTGATAAAATATAGAAGATTGTGAAATGTAATGAAAAGGCTTGATCTGTGTGAACCAAAACGCAGGGTAGCTCATGCACAACGAAACTTGTGAAATGAATTTGGAAGTGGAAAACGAGGCACTTGAGGAGTGGAGACGCGCTGATTAATGGTAGGGAACAAGTGTGATTGATTATGAAGTTCATCTTTTATTTCCCTCCCACTCTCTCCGCACCCCCTCTCATTTTCATATTAAAAGCCCCCCCTTCACTGACCCCAACACCCCTGTGAATGTTCAAAGCTTCGTCTCTGTTGAAAACACTCCATTTCACAGAAGGATGTGTGATTATCTCCCCTCGGTGCCTTTCAAAATCAAATGCCGCTCCCGACGTACAGCTGAGGGACGAGAACAGAGATGCACAGCTGTGTCTTTTCCTCTCCGAAATTCAGGGTTTCACATTATTCTGCGAAAAACAAGGATAAGCCGGAAAAGATTGTCTGAAAAATCTCAGAAGAGCTGGGTTCAAAAATGAGACTTTAAACAGAGTAAATGTTTGTGTAGTGTCTCAAAATACAAGAGGGAAGCTTTTATTTGTACTCAAAAACACAGAAAATGGGTTTTGAAAACCACACAGTAAATGTTGAGACGTTAGTATTGATCAAACCCTGCAGAAGTATATTTAGATTTTATTGATCAGCAAAGGACTTGCTTATTCCACCTGTTTAAAAACGGCAGCATCACCTATTGAGCATTGACCCTTAGCAGAGCAGAGAGAAGATGTCAGAGGAGAGGATGTCAGATTTGAGGTAATATATAATGAAGTGTAGATTCTGCAGACTTTGCTCCCATCTGCCCATCTTCAAACCAACACATCTAAAGACATTCTGCTTGCCCAATTCTGAATTATTTTTGATGTCGACTCTCCGTTTATACCACGAACCTTGACATGGCTCTACATACTGAATACTGCCTTCATTCTACAATTGCACAATTGAATCAAACGTACAACTGTGTGGCCGTCAGGCCGTTGTGTCCTTGGGCAAGACACTTCACCCAAATTTGCTCCTGTGGGTATTGTCCACAGTAGATGACCATTACATGTATGATCTGTATGTGTAATGTGTATTTGTAAAGCGCTTTGAGAGTCTTTGATAAAGCTCTATAATAAATATAAGGATTATTATTATTATTATTAATCCTCCTGTCATGTTCGGGTCAAATCTGACCGATTTACTTATTTCATTAGGCAAGGCAAGGCAAGTTTATTTATATAGCACTTTTCAACACAAGGCAATTCAAAGTGCTTTACAAAAAAATGAAAGACATTAAGAAAATGGCATTTAAAATCAGTCATTAAAAAGAAAAGCTAATGTCAGTTAGACATTTACAGTTACATATTATGTTTTACATTGCCTCAAAGCCTTATTTTTATTTTAACTTGCTGTTCACCACTTTCAGTGAATGTTGAGTCAACTTTGTAACACCCATGATGTTCCTGGTCAAAAATGACATTTAAAAAAAAAATTCATGGGTAACCCTAGATTGATGTTCCTCCATTAGATAGTACACACCAACAAATCGACAACCGTGTTAATTTTTGAATAAATTGTCTTTGTCTACAGTTATTCATGTGCAACGGTATTCTGAGATATTATTTAAAACCGCTTAAAAGAGTGATAAACGCTGCTCCCATCAAGAGCCCAGCCAATCTTGGCCCCCCCCACAAACGGTACAGGTCAATGGCACGGCCCCTGGCTGCCTACATCAAAGTTGGCCGTTCTTTCAGAGTGGGTGGCCATGCTCGTGGAACACTATGGTGATGATAAATGTTTTTTGTGTTGATATACCTAGTCAAAAATGACATAAGAAATGAATGGGTAACCCTAGATTGATGTTCGTCCATCAGACACACCAACGGATCACATTTTTGAATATATTGTGTCTATTCTTTGCATAACCACTGCATTCATGTAAACCGATATGCTGAGACAGTGTTTACGGGTGTTAAATCAAATGTGGTGATGATAAATGTTTTTTGTATTAAAGTAAGAGCAGTTTAAACCGACCCGACAATTTGACCAGGAACACCAAAGTAAAGGGGGAGAAATGAACACCACAGCAGGGTTGAATGTACGAATCTTGTAATAATCTTGGGGTTTAAAGGTGTATTAATACAGGAAGTGAGTTTTCAAGCGGGGCCCAGAGGTATTTTTGCACCAGAACAGTACATTACATATCACTTGTTAGACACTTTTATTCAAAGCGACTTACATACTCAATACCGTGGGCAATCCCCACAGGAGCAATGTCTTGCCCAGGGACACAACGACATGCTGACTGCAGTGGGGTTTGAACCTGCGCCACACGCCTCCGTTCAGTTGAAATAGGTTTTTGTCGGCATGGATGCAAAGCGCTGCTTCTCGGGTGTTTGGGGAATGGAAATAACAATGTTTGTCTGAGAGAATGATGAACTGTTCCTCTGTAGGAAGAGAAAACCGATTGGTTGGTTAGTCGGTCTCTAGAGTCTGCAGACAGCTCCTGAGCTCTGACTGCAGACAGATCTGCACTCATCTGCCTCCACTGCCTTGACAGTCTCATGTGGGCCTACATCACTTTTCTCCTGGACATCTCACCTGGCGCTGGTTGATCACGATGACACGTATCCTCCTGCGTGGATCTTCTGTGTGGTTACGCTGTGCTTTTCATGGCAGCTGCAGTCAGAGTCAATGGGTTGCATCATGGCAGGAGAGTTTTTTCCGTCTCGTAACAACCCGCTATTCTTGGAAATAGCTTCAGAGAGGTAGGCTTTATTTCAGCAAATAAATATGACCGAGCGCAGGGAACAAAGCGGTAAAAGGATTGTGGCAGTAGCATTTATAGAAAAGGAAAATATGAAAAGGCAAGAGGTTTATAAAACAACACAATTCAAAAGTAATGGACCACAAAAGCCAAATGACAAAAGCACTACTTAGCCGAGTAGAGACTAAAACTTAACCATAGAGAAATCACAGCAGATATCTAAACAATTAAAGTATTATTAGTAGTAGTCATATTTTAATTTTATGTGAACAGAGCTTTTCCTACATTCATTCTACATTAATCACGAGTAGATTAAAGTGAGAGAGTCAGATTCATGCTACAACAACACATCAATAAGACATGGATAGAAACCTTAGATGTTGTGGAGAATTAATCTGTAGACTTTCTGCTGAAGATAGAGTATCTCTAACTAATACATCATCCTTCCCTTGTTTAAATTAGCACTGTGCTTTAGTGATGCAAGTAAAAACTAAAATGTATTTTGTTCTTTTTTAAAAGAACAGGAAATGAGAATCGATATGGTCTTCGTAATAGTCTGTCTGAGCTAACTAATTGAATTGGTTTCCTGCTGAGCACATTGTTTCAGAAATACTTATCTGTAAACCCAGTGCAGTTATTAAAGCCATTTCCTGAAATAACGTAATGAGAAAGGAACCTTTTCCCCACTGAATAAAATAAACACGCTGCATTTACATTGATGGATTGCGGCTGTGGATTGACAAGATTGTGTGTCAGCAGGATATTTGATAGAGTTCTAAATTCAGTGTATCCCTGTGAGACTTTAAATCAACAAACACCCAGACACAACAAAAACACACTTCAAAATAAAATGGAAAGTTGAAAACTTCAATGCACGGAATGACAGCATAGGTGGGTCAAAACTAGTGAGGAGAATTGCCGAGATAAACAAGAAATCAAACTCAATAAACCTTGTGTTTTCCTTCTAGTAGACGTTTCTATTTTGGCAGGTTCATCTTCTGAAGTAAAAACGTTTTTTATCCAGGCACGTGAGAGCAACACAGTTTCTGACTGCCGGGAACCTCTGCTGAATTACAGAGGCAGTTAAGACTTTTAGTCTGCCGTTTCAAGTCGGCAATGGATGCTCATGCACTGCTTATAAGCTAAGCCAGGCTATGACAGGTAATCACTATTATGCCTGCATTTCCATTTGGGTTACTGATCACGGCATACAAGCCCATAGCCATGATGTGTGTGTGCACCATTAAGGCCAGGGAGTGAAGTGAAAGAAAAAGTGAAGTGGGATGTGGGAATGGTGTTAAAAAAAAGTGTAGAGATAGAAGTGTTGAAGGAGGTGTGATAATGAAAGTATAGAGGCAGGGATGTATGGAGGTGTCTGAAAACGATTCTCATATGGAGATGTAGAGATTGGACAGGAGGCTGAGAGACTAGAATAATGACAAGTGTGCGGGCCAATCAATAAGATCCTGTCAGGCAGATGGCAAATTGGAGAGTGGCGTGACACTGAGACAAATTGACACGATCAGATCTACGAAGATGAACAGGCATTTGAGCGTGTGTGTGTGTGTGTGTGTGTGTGTGTGTGTGTGCGCATGCCTGTGTGTGACATACAGAAGACAAATAGCCAAATCACCACAGACATCAATTGAGTAAGGGGGAGGAAGAGAGAAGGGGGGAGGACAATGTGAGAAGAAGGAGAAGAAGGAGAAGAAGGAGAAGAAAGAGAGATGCATTTATGGCGGGAAGGGGAAATGAGAGGAGAGCGAGTGACAGAAGGTGTGTGTGTGTGTGTGTGTGTGTGTGTGTGTGTGTGTGTGTGTGTGTGTGGTTGGTTGAGGAGGAGGAGGAGGAGGAGTGCATAGACCATAACCTTAAATCTGTCAGCGTTGGGGCCAATATTCTCATCCTTCGTCCTTGTGTCACTCACACATTCTTTTTCCATCTGTCTCACACGCAGCCCTCTTTGCAATTGCGCATTAATTTTTCAGTGTCAATCTGGCTTTTGCCCTCAGCACTACTATCTTCTCCACTCTCAGCTTTTCTCATTTCTTCACCACCATTCCTGTGTTTTCCTTCTCACTTCCTTTTCCCCCCCTTGGATTTGTTAAATTGTGGTTGCTGTTGCGTGCCTTCGGTTAATATGTGAGCCGGTGTGTTGGAGTGCCTGTTTGCACCCGTTCAGCTTTAGTTTATTTAGTCAGCCCCATTTGTCTCTTTTGTTTGTTTGTAAGCGAAAGATAGATAAATATAATTAGAGAAATGAAATAGCACCTTCCCTGTTTTATCTCTCTTTGCTCTCCGTCTGTTGGACGTAATCCATCTCTGGCTCCTTCCTTCCGATGCCCCTTTTACCCTTCCCTGTCTTCTCCCTCTTGTTTCTCTCCCCCTCCCTCCCTTTCTCTTCGTCTCTTGCCCAAACGTATTTTCATTTAAGCTGTGAAAGTTGCTGTTTGAATAGGCATATTTGTCCTGGTTAATAGCATACCTCCTCGCTCACTATGTGATTTAGCTCCTTGGCCTTATCTCGTGCAAACACAACCACTTCTCTGTATATCTGGGGGCTTCTCACACTCTCTCTCTTTCTCTGCTTCTTTTTTTTTTTGTGTACCCTCTCTCTTTCCGCCCACACCGCGGGTTGTTGCAAAGCCCTGAGGCTTTATCGGAATAAGGTAAAACAAGGCGACAACCATGCGTTTTTTATGACCAGATATGATAACCGTAGCATTTTGCCATTACGCTATTGTAAGCTTCTTTCAAATCTTTATCTAATGAACTGTAGGTGGCTCCATACAAAGAAGCACGTCTTTTAACTTTTTTAACGCAGCTTCAATATTTAATCATTTCAATGGGGAATTTGTTGACAACGCTATGACCTTATTTAACTATTACAATTCATCCGACAATATCAGGTGTTAGAGCTGTACCTTTAGTCTAGGTGGAGGACAAATTAAAAATGCTGTCTTCACCTCTTAAAAAAACATCGCCACGGTTACATTCCCTCAGCTGCTCCAGTGGACCTGCTCGGTGTTGTACTAGAAGACTGCAGTTGTACTGGGGAGCTCCCCAGTGTGGCAGCGTGTAACTCTGAATGCCAATGAATATCGCTTCTCTGCCCGACTGCCCATGGCTACTTGTGTATATCTACTACTACACACATGCCAATGTACCAACATGATACTCTGTGCTCACCTATTTAAATAATGAATGGCACTTTTTGCTAGCTTTTATCTATTTTATCTATCACCGTGAAAAAATAAAAGGTACATTCAACACTTTTCTGGAAACAAATAATTCATGCCTCTTGTATTAAAGGGATGTGTTATGCTGTTTCTGTCTGAAAGAAGAGCCCAGTCTGCTCTGATTGGTTAGCTGGCCGGCTCTTTTGTAATTGGTCAACCGCTTAGAGATACCCCGCACCTTAACCTACAATGTGTTGCAGCACTAGCCAATATTAGCGCAAGTGTTGCACATTGATTTCACTATGATACGGAAGTAAAAAATGGAGTCCAATCGAGGCGTTTCATTCAAGGGGGGAGTGTGTGGGAGAGAAACTTCCCCTGGAGGGATCTTCGGGATTGTAGCCTTTACAGACCATTTACATGCACACAAACCTATATTGCACACTCTAAGAAAAAGCATAATAGGTCCCCTTTAATGAAAGCTGGCCTCATAATTCTCTCTGAATGCTTTATGGTAGGTCAAAGCGTACCAATCTTTTATCCACCACTGTTCTGATTACTGTTTGACAGTATGTGTTGTTTACTTCGACTCAAATGTCAGTGGTTTTGCAACAAGAAACTCTTTCTGTGTCACAAATATCACATAGGCAAACATGGAGCCATTACCCAGGAGAGAGATGCTTCCAAAAAACCCAATTACATTGTCCTCTCGAAGCATCAGTCAGCCATTGCGTGCTTCTGCACAAACTGGGGAACAAGCCCGAGTGTTGTTCTGTAGATTCTGAGAAAACATCTTGCATTTTTCTCTCTCTGGGGTTTTATGAACCAGAAAGAAAGAAAGAAATTCATGTGGAGCCTTTTCTATTGTTTGTTGTTCAACATTTTCGAAATTTGTAAAGCTGACCCTGAGCACTCCATCTAAAGCACCTATGTTTTCAGTGTTTGTTGGATCGAAAATCAGATGGGGACTTACAGCGTCGTGT
Organism: Gymnodraco acuticeps; assembly: GCF_902827175.1. Taxonomy (NCBI): domain Eukaryota; kingdom Metazoa; phylum Chordata; class Actinopteri; order Perciformes; family Bathydraconidae; genus Gymnodraco; species Gymnodraco acuticeps. The sequence goes on from NW_022989820.1 coordinate 358,803, forward strand.
CACACACAGCAAATACACATCCAGGAGAATAAAAATAGAAGCATGAAGACAGGCAATCACATGGACTTCCTCACACAACCTCTCACACATTCACTGATTCAGGCAACACACAAACAAACAGTCGTTCTTGTTATGTAAGATTGACGTAATCAATGTCTGAGGCTGAGTCTGGGCTGTGATGGGGAGCAGGGGAAATTGCAGCAGCATTTCATAGCGCTCTAAACACACTGAGAAAAGGGACCTGACCCCCTTTATCCTAATTGGTCTAATCTTCGTAAAGAGTGTGTGTGATATTTTATGTCAGCATCTATCAAGCAATAGCCGGGTCATAAACATGGGCATATCCTCTGGTCTCAAAAACAGTCATGCTGGTTTGAGAACATGTCCCTTCTTTTGCTTAGTTTATTACCTCAGTAAACCTTTTTCTGTCACTTTTATGGTCGGAATCGCTCGTTTTAAGTGTTCTTCAAAACAGCATAATGTCCTTTTGGTAAAGATCCCACTTAGAGTAAAATGGACATAAAAGCACGGTACGCTTGGCTTCATTAAGATTGGCAGCTCACCACCGCTGTATTGTCCAGTCTTGATGCTCTATGTGTTTTGTAGTACAATTTTAGTCAATAAAAAGTTAGAAATAATATGGGGATTAGCAAAACTCCAAACTCGAGTATTCGTAAACCACAAACCAATGGTTTACCTCAAACGGTCTAGGTCCACTTCCTATATGCAGTCTATGGCATCCATCATATGAGTGTTTACATGAAGACATTTTTTGTAAACCTTTAGAGGGGCTTTTGGGCATGAGGTTCATTTTTCATTTTCCTTTCAACAGTTTGTTGTAATTGCTTTTAAAAGTAAATATCTAGACTTTAACTGTCTTAACTATTTTATTAGTAGTAGACATGAATACCAGTTTAATAAAGTACAGAAAGTGAAAACAAACAATTATCTCAAATTAAAGGAGTCAGGGGAAGACACTTTTCAAGATTCAAAAGTCCTTTATTGTCATGTGTGCATAGCAACAGTGTAGTTATGACAATGAACATCTTAGGCTCCTCCAACACTTCCTTTCTTTTGTCTGTCAGCTTACAGGTTGTGAGTGACAGGAGGCGGGTTCTAACAGGTAAAGTGACTGCTAACCCTGGTCTTTGTTTTCAATGAACCTCACAAGCTTTCAGGATATCTTTTGAAAACATGTGCTCGTGAAAGACATGGAAATCTGACATTGTAACAGGCCAATTGTGTTTACATTAACAGCAATTATTTAACATTTGATTGTTTTTTTCTTTAATTTCAACCAAACAAATACCTGAACATGAATTCTGTGATGGTACTAGCGCTTCCAATTTCTCTCTCAACTCTCTATTAGATATCAGCATCTCTCTCCGTACAGTATGTCCATTAAATCATCAAGGGGGGAATTTGTTTCAATCGTTTCAGCTTCTCCTCGTAGTGTTCACCACTGTTCAGTTGGATGTATAGTAAGATCTAGATGTTCAGGTGCACCAAAGGCTTTGTTGTCAGCTACACAAATGGATCAATGCAAAGGAGAGTATTACTAAACCGCTTTCATGTGAACATGCCCTGAAAGCATTCACAGGTCAGGGACGCTGCTGCAGGGTTGAAAAGGTAATCAAAAGGATGTTGTGACACACAGAATAAAAACCTGTTTATAATGTCTGTCAGCTAATGCTTATCGTGTGTCTGGGCGTGTGTGTGCGTGCTTTTTGCGCTGGTATGGGTGTGAACTGTGCAAGTGGGCAGCTGAGTTTCAGTGTGGGCAGAAAATACCAGATTTTACTCCTACAATCTCAACTCTTGACTCGATAGTGATTGCTCATTCAAATCCAGCAATCTCCATTTCGCAGCTTCTTCTATTTGTATGTTCGTGTCACTGCAGGTACACTCTGTACGTGGGCGTCTATATTTGGCATGGAGCTGTTTCGCTGTATGCCAACCCACCAGTGTGATTTTTCTCGGGGACAAGGCGAGGTCATGTTTGTACTTGTTAGTTTGAGGAAGCAGGCTGTGAGTGTGTGCCAGGGTCTAACTCTGGGTAATTTAGTATCTGAGCCTGTCTCTCTTATTAACAACATCTCTCTGTATCGCTGTCTCTATCTGTTCCTCATCTTTCCAGCAACTAGTGGTTGGACACATTATGCTCAATTTCAGGTTCATATTTGTATTGTGTGCTTCCACTGCGACATGTCTCCATGCTTCAATGTTCAAAAAGCCCTTTATTTTTCTCATACTCTTTCCACCCTCTGTCTGAAAGCTAGAGCCCAGTCTGCTCTGATTGGTTAGCTGGCTGGCTCTACTGTGATTGGTCAGTCACATCCGAGCCAATAGAAGCGTAATTGTTACATAGTGATGTCCTTATGTTACAGAAGTAAACACAAGAGTCCAATGGAGGTGTTGGACTCTTGTCATTGACATGCACAACAACCTATAACAAACTAAAGGTGAGATATTTTATTTTTTTATTTAGCCTTTATTTATACAGGTGTAGATCTCATTAAAACATTGTGACAATGTCTTTCAAAAATCATGGAGCACTGCAACTGCTTCCTCCCTGACAAGAATCCAATCAGTCCCTCTGCTCCTAGTGAAGAGCTTCTGTCCTGCCATTAAAACTGAATGAATGTTTCTATTGGTGACCGAGGGGCAGCGGAACAGGCTGTAAGCACCGCATTGACATTTTATTAACTTTTAAATGGACATGGAGCAACTTTAGCATTTATTTGGAGCCATGTTTCTGACCAACTTGGGAATTAAAAGTCTTGCTAGACATGTAACCCTGTTTACCTCTGTCTCGGATATCCAGCAGTCTTTCGTTGGCTCGTGGGCAGGTCGTGTGCTTTGATTTTGCTGAAAAGAGTTGCCTGTTGGGTCTGGAGATGAGATGGAGGAGAGCAGTGACACGGGACCGAAATGATAAAGCAGCAGGCCTTAATGTACGGGGCCAAACAATGAGCTATGCAAACGATTAACATTTCAGGGGAAGGAGAACAATGGATTTGGGTGATACATATCATTTCTGTCTGTTACTAACTTATTTTATGGTACACATCAGTATTTTAGCTGTAATAAATATGATAATTGGGGCATGAAAATAAAGATGAAATATATCGTTCCATTTGATCATTTAAGACATTTATGTTAAAGGTTTGTTGTTTGTGTTTCATGTATTTGTGTCTGGATATTTGTCTGTTGATGTTGGACATGGAGCTGCTGTGACGCAAGTCACATTTCAGACGTGATCTGACAAATAAAGTAATATCGTATCGTAAAGAAAAGTGTACCATATTCATTCACAAAATGAAATACAGCTGAAGTGATTTGTCCACTACCAAAATCATTTTGGGGAAATAATTTCATAAACGCTAAATAATTAGTAATGTTGTCAATTTTCCTTGAAAAAATGTGCTGCTGTTTTTATATACATTTTAATGTTTGGCTTTTGGGCCTTGAGCAAGAATCAGAAAGAGACTCACCATAGAAGCTACTTTCTGACATTTCACAGATGATTCATCCTAAAAACAGAAAATGTAAATAATCATTAGTTGAAGCCCCACTCATGTGAACACGTAAAATGCCAAAAGTCGTCATGCTTTCACAAGTACAGCGAAGGCCGAATATCTGAAAGAACGTCACGACACCTGTGGAGCAGTGGCGTGTGCGTTTGTTTCTGTGTGTGTGTGTGTGTGTGTGTGTGTGTGTGCGTGCGTGCGTGGGTGTGTGTGTGTGTGCGTGCGTGTGTCTGTGTGTGTGCTGTGTGTGTGTGTGTGTGTGTGGTGTGTGTGTGTGTGTGTGTGTGTGTGTGTGTGTGTGTGTGTGTGTGTTGTAGAGTGACGGAGACAGTGTGTGTCTCTGTGTAAGACTGTCTGCTCAGATCAGTGCCAGAGGTGTTGTGTTGGGTGCGAGATGTGATGTGGACGTATGTTTATTTATATTGCTCGGCGTTCTTGTCAGAACGTCAGCACGGATTAGCGTCACTGAGTTAGCAAGTATTTAAACACACTGAGTGAGTGTCTGTAGACGGCTCTGAGTGTCAGTAGAGTGATATGTCTAAATGTCCGTTCGAATGAATGTCTTTTTAATGTATGGCAACAATGTCATTTGATTCTATTATAATACTTTGTCGTTGCATCTTTGTGTGGGCTTGAGTTGGCTTCTTTCCGCATGTGCATGAACATGTGAGGCTGTGCAATGGTAATATGCATGTCCGCTGCAGCATTAGCATCTCAGTAAATGGGTAGATTAGTACATGAGGCGCCATGTTTCTCCCTGCTGTTCATTAGATTGTCTCTCCGTCTGTCTGCTTGAATAATAGGCTTTATGGCATGTTGGCTACTCCGGTCACAGTATCTCTGGGTGCTTGAAAGCCTGAAAATATCCTAAATTGCCTAAATGAAAATGTCCTCGATTCAATTCGGTTTAGGGACCTTTATTTTCCCAATGCAGATTCTTTATTCAGGAGGAGTAGCAGTGGACAGGACTTCCAGTAATAAACATCTTCTAATCGTATCTGCATCGCAAATGCAATCGCACTTAATGTCCCTGAACAACTCCCTGGTGTCCGTTGTTTATAATGTGCAGTTACAATTTCAATTCTGTTAAATTGAAATAGTTTGGTAAGTTTTGTCTCCTGATTTGTATCATTAAAAAAAGTCTTACATTAAAGTGGCAATACACATATGTTGCTTTACTTTATCATTATAAAGTAAATGTTGATTGCACATTGTAATGGCTGTAGAATAAGAACACCATCAACTTTTATATTGGTTCCCTGTAGGCGCAGCTTGCACAATGCAGATGTTTCTGGATCACCATCTCTCTTTCACAATGAAAGCTTTAGACACACACGCTGCATCACTGCTTACCACACAGCACATTGCAAAAAGCAACTTAACCCTCCTGTTGTCTTCGGGTCAAATCTGACCGATTTACTACTTTCATCAATCATAACTTTTTGTTGTACATTCGATTGCATTAAGGCTTTATGATATCCTTTACAGTAGACATGTGAATATATAACAATTGCTGATCACCACTTTCATTGCATTTTGGATGATTTAGTCAACTTTATAACACCCATGGTGTTCCCGGTCAAAAATGACCGCCATAAAGAAAAGGAATTAGTAACCATCCGGATCAGATAAAACACACACACACACACACACACACACACAGCACAATTTGATACATTTCCCGCTCTTATGTGCCCATCCCCCGACATGGATCACACCTGGCACACGCAATACATGTTCAGTGTATATTCTTTGTATATTTACTGCAGTTTTTCATGTATACCAGTAGTCTGATACAATATGTACAGTTTGAAAGGGTGTTAAATGAAATGCGGTGATGATTAATGGTTTTTGTGTTAATGTAATAGCAGTTTAAACAGGACCGGTCAAATTTGACCGTGAACACCAAAGTAAGGGGGGGGGGAGGAAACAAAGACAATAGAAGGGTTAACTCTATCATTTAAAGAATGGCTCTAAATCGCGATCCCCAGGTAGAGGAAAAACTGGTAATGTTAACCGAGGAAACAGAACTCAACTTTTTTACTATAAGCTATATACATGAGTTAAAATACCTGCCGACTCAATAATATCACATGGTGTTGTTATCACTGTCTCCGTTGAGCAGGAAACAAAAGTAGCATGTTGTTTGTAGCTGAGAGAAATTGAGAGCTTAATAGAACAATTATACCACCTGGAAACACTAGCAGGGTAAACAGCTGCCTATATCCACTTTTAAATGTAGCTTTCTAAAGCTTGCAGACACCTAGGAATGTCTGAAGGAACAGCTTTTATGAAGGTTTCTCAGTAGTGTGCTATCTGTGGACTTAAGGTCTGAGTCAGTGAATGCATGGAGTGAATAGGTAGCCAATAGGAGGGCTCCTCTGGCCTTTGATGCTGTCAGCGCGTCCTAATAGTTTGCGGTGCAGGCTGGCAGGCTTTTCTGTCTGGAACTTCCCCAGAAGCATAATTCCTCAGTCCCAGTTTCCTGTGTGAATATTTAATGAGGGCTACGTGCATGCTAATAGGTCTGCTGTAATTACCTCTTCCTCTGCTCCCACCTCATTTCTCAGACCACAGCCCAATGCCAATGTTATTTTTAGATGGCAGTAATGATAGCTCTCCCCCCCGTCACAAACATGCCCCGTGTTGCTGATTAGCACAATCACACTCCCCTGTCTCTCTTTTCCGGTCTAACCCTCCATCACTTGTTTTCCTATTTGGCCTCTTCTCTCACTCTACCCCACTCTTTTTTCCCCTATCACCAGCTCATTCTTCTTCTCTGCCTACGCTTTCCTTATTCCCTCCTTCTCCCTTTCATCTCCTCTGTTGAAAATGGGATATCAACAGACATTCATTTTGCATGCCCTCATTGCTCTTTCTCCATCATCCTCCCCTTTCTTCCTACGTTTTATCCTCCTCTTCTCTACCCCTCACTCACCCTCATGTGCTTCTACTTTTCCTCGCTTCTCGCCCTCTTTATTCCTCCCTAATCCCCCCCTATGTCTGACCACCTCCAATGTCACAGCCTGTTCTTTCTTTTCTTGAGATATTTTAGTGTCAGTCTTTTTTCCCCTTTCGTACCACACCCTCCAACTTCTTTCACCTTTCCCTCTTCCATTCTTCAGTCCCTCCTGTCGTTACTCGACCCACAGGCAGAACCTCAAATCCAACTGGGCTTTATTAGTATGACATTCATGGCCGCAAAGCCCTTTATCCCCGTCTGGCTTATCCCCCACCTCTCTCTTCTTCTCTCTAACTGTCCTCTCTTGCACACACACTGACAAAAACTCCACCATATTCTCTGACAGTGATTGGCAGCCCAACACACACACACACACACACACACACACACACACACACACACACACACACACACCCTTCTCAATCTCTGTGGTCATTTGTAGGCCCTCTGATGTACTTTTTCTTTTCCTCCCACAACTTTTCACTTCACTTACTTCTTCTCTCACACTCTTTCCGCCCCTTCTCTTTCCATGCAGTCATTCATCCCACTTTCAAACCTGCCTCTTTCTCTGTCACTCATGTTGCTTCACTTTCTCTCACTCCATTCCCTCTCCCAGTAAGCGCTCAGGTTCCATTAGGTTTCCAGTCAAAATAAAGACGGCCCTGTGTAATTCAAAAGAGGAAGAATACAAAAAACAAAATAAAGACGGATGGAAGGGCGCGAGAAGGCTTGGTGGTAACTGGAGAAGGGCAGAGTACCTTGTTCTTTATTATCTCCTTTATTTTCCTTTTACCCGTGTTTCTCAATTTCCTCACTTCTCTCCACGTAAACCAAGAGGCCTCAAGAGGATTCTGCTTTAGAGCTTCATGAAAATCAATCACTCCCTCCGTCCCGTCTGCCTCTCTTTCATCGTGTCGTGTGTTGAGGTTATTCTTTCAACCTTCCTCTTGTGTGCGCTCCCTTCTTCTTTTTGGGAGGCTCAATCCGATCCGCTTTCAAAACAAATCACTTGATACTCGCTTAAGGTGGAGCGGGCCGATAAAACAAAGCAACCCCAGTTTGGCCTCCCCACGCGCCCCTGAAAACACTCCATGATCTGCATAGTGATTTCACTGCGAGAGGGTGGGAGTCCAATTCTGGTTGTCCACGTTTTCGAGGTGTGTCTTTTTTAATTCCAAGAGTGGCTGTCTGGTCTGGTCTGCCGGTAATCCAATCGGTTGTCGTGTTTAAAAGACTAAATGAACCCCCGTCTAACCTCCAGCCTTCCTCTGTCTGCACCAGTCTGTCTTATTCCCTCAGGCAGTGGAGGGGATTGAGGAAGAAGGGAGGAATGAACCGGGAGGGAGACACACACACCGAGGATTTCAGACCATGTTATTGCCAGTGTGAATGAGTGTGTTCCCGTGCCTCTATCCTTGTGAGGACCAGTCTGGGACCTTGGAGTGAGGACATCTCAGCCAGGCAAGGACAGAAGACCTAACTAAAGGGTCAGTTCACCCCAATTACAAAAAAACAACCAATAAAACAACCCCCGAAAAATATATATTACACTCTCTACCTCGTAGATTAGATTTTTATTTTCCAAGATTGTTATCCGTCTCTGAGATTTCAGCCTCGACTGCATTACACTAGTTGCTAAGAGCTTTGAGTGTTAACATCTGAAAAGTACTTAGTGGATAACTTGAGAAACCAAAATAGATATTGGAAAATGCTGCATTTTACCTAAAGCACTTATGAGCCTTCCATTATAATCACCCTACACACACAAGGCAAGGCACGTTCATTTCGCACCTCTCAACACAAGGCAATTCAAAGTGCTTTGAAATTTAAAAGACATTAAGAGCATTAAGAGACATATTATAACATGGCATTTAAAACCACTAATTTAAACACACACACACACACTTATTTATAATTAATTATGAAGCCATACACAGTCAAAACTCTAAAGGTTGCAGAATACGCGATACAGCGATTCATCTTTTGTCTTATTCAGATATCTCAGTTGACGCCATAGACGCTTGCGTGGGCCACTTTCTGTTCGGTGACTCCGCATCTTTATCAGACCAAACTGTCTTGTGGGTAATCGACACGTTTTTGATGGAAGAGGGAAAAAGAACGAGTGGAATAAAAAAAAGATGACATCTCTGGTTCTGCCAAATTTAATTTTCAATGTTTCTAAGTTGAGTATACTGTTATAATGAGAGACGAGTACTAGTGGTACAAATGGCTTCAGGTAAGGTGGAGTGTTTAGTTTAAGGCTAAAATCGTTTAAAAAAAGGCATGTTGGGTCAGGTTTATGGAATCATGCAATCAATGGAGAGCTGTGACAAGATTAGAAATAAGATGACAAGATGTTTTGTGTGTCACTCCATTCCCAAAATGCACACACAACACACACTCCCTTTGGAAATGGAAAGCGGAGGCAAAGTAGAATACCTTACCCATAAATGCTCCAGGCGATGGAAGATTTATTTGTAAGACAAAGTGCCAAACCCCCTGGAGCTTTCATCTTATTCAAACTCTATAATATGTTCCATTATATTTGCCATCGCCAGACTGATGCACACACACACACACACACACACAGACACACACAGACACACACACAGACACACACACACACACACACACACACACACACACACACACACACACACACACACACACACACACACACACACACACACACACACACACACACACACACACACACACACACACACACACACACACACACACACACACACACACACACACACATTTTGTATTTCCAGCACTGTTCAATTTGTAACTCTAAAAACGCAACCCATTTTTTTTTAGAAGCTTTTCTCATTACCTTCCATTCACAAGATTTCCTCTTTCCTTCCTCCTCTTCCTCCCCCTCCCTTTCCGTCCTCCGTCGTCAGTTCCCAGGAGGTATATCTAAACTCTCCGTTGGGGATTCAGCGCTTTCATTAAAGTCATTACGCAATCGCGCCTGGCTCCCTTTCCTCAATCGTTTGCTCTTGCCTTCCCACCCCCCTCTCCCTCTCTTCTTCTCTCCTGCCATACTTTCTCTCTCGCTGCTGTCTTAGACACGCTGAAAGGAAAATATCTCGCAAGTGTGATATATTTATTTCCCCCTCTGTTTTTGCCTGTGTCGATTTGGTTTCCTCACTCTCACTAGACTCATATCTATTCTCATTTTAATCAGTTTCCTTCACTCTCATTGTCTTCGTTCATGCTACTGTCTCTTTCTACATTTCTCTGTGCCACCCTCTGCTTCACATTATATCTCCTCGGTAATCTACCTTCACCTCCCGCTGCGCATCGGATCTTAATTATTTTGGATGTACATGTAAATCCTGCACTGTTCTCTACAGATTAAGTCGCAACACATCATCCCCACCTCTGTTATCCATACCTCCAATGAGGTAATTCGTACAGAGATCATTGGAGTCCAATGATCTCTGTACGAATTACCTCTTTCTCTCCGGCTGTCTTTCATCCTATGTTCACCCCCTGTACCTGCTACTTTGATTTTTTCTGGCTCTTCGCTGTGTTCTGCTTTGCCTTTCCCTCGTTCTACGCTTCCTCCTCCCTTTCAACTAACTTTGTCTCTCGTCGTCTTTTAACCCCCCCCCATTTCCCCCCTCGGTTTCTTCTCCTCTTTTAATCTCCCACTCTTTTCTCTGTCATTCTTGCAATTTCTCCAGGCTTTCTCCACACTTTTCCCTTCATCTTCTTGCTAACCACCCCCTCTCCGCAAAAATCTATAAAAAGCCCTCTGAGTGTATTATAACGGTTTGGTTTTTGCTTCCCTTGTTCTCTCTTTTCTTAGTTCCTTTTCATCCCACTCATTCCCTTTATTATGTGTACTGTATACATATCTACATATATATCACCGCGCCCTTGGTGTTGTCCCAGATCCGAATGAGGACCCCTGGGGAACCCCGCCTCCTTACAGACTAATGAATTCAGGGCCCAACATTAATGTTTCAAAGTCTGCCTTGTTCCTGTTTACTTAATGACAGGGCTAATTCAAATGGCTCCATTGATTAAAAATTCATTTTATTTGTTAGCTACTTGCCTCTTATTTATTCCTGCCACTGCCTACATAAACAGAGTGAGTGTGCTTGTTTGTGAGGCTGCTTGTGGGGATTGGAGATGCTTTCCGACGAGTGGAGGGCTTGCTTTCTGCTTCTTGCCATCTTCTTTTGATCGAACATGTGCATCGTGCCGAGTACAAGAGCACACGTGAATGTGTTTTGAAGTGTGTGTTTGCAAGTGTTTCCATGGCCTAATTTCCACATTGTTTAAATTGTTCCAATGTTTCCTCCAGAGGCCTCACTATCAAAGCAGAACATCTTCCAGAAACCACAGCGCTCTAATGCTTCCACACCTCCTTTACTTCATCTTTTCTTCTCATTTATTTGAATGATTGCTGCTCTTCCGTCTTTTTGCCCCTGCTGTCTCTCCTTTTTTGTGACATCCTCATCCTGACCTAACAAGCATCACTCATTCCTCATATCTATTTGTATGTGTTTATTTTCTTTGGTCAACGCCAGCTTCTTAGTCATAGGGAATATGTGTGTGACTGTAGGTTCATCTCAATGTCCCTCCTCGACTCCTCTCTCCCCCTCCTCCGGGACTTGAACCGGAAATCGATCAAGACACGCCATGTTGAAGGACGTCCCAATTGCTGATGAAATGTTATACCTGGAAAAACAAATACAGGACCGAAAATGATACATAGAAAACTATAATAAAGGAGATGAATGGAAGAGATGGACGAAATCAATTCAATGAGAAACTAAATCCCAGGTTTGAAGGGATTTATGTGGAGGGAAGTCCAGTGACAGGGGATACAACTGCGCGCACCAGAAGTAAAGGGAACGAGGACATCCCAATGAATACCTGAGGACTCCTCTGTCCTCGCGTCTCTTCCTCGTGTCTCTCGCTCGCATGTTACGGCGGCGGAGCTAAGATGCGAGTGAGGGAAAGGAGGAGGTGAAATATTCAATTGAGATGAGCCTTGTGTCTTTAAGCTTTCTCTAAGTATTTACGTTTTTTGACAGCTTAGGTGTGTGTGTGGGCAGGTGACAGCTGATTACGAGCCTCCTGCATCGACGCGCATGTCTTCCTTAAAGTGCTCTCCCACTGATCTCCCCCTTTCCGACTCTCCACGCGTCCCTCCTCTGTGATCCTCGTCTTTGTGTCGTTTACACTCTCCGTCTCACCTGCTTCTATTCTCTATCCCTTTCTACCTCTTCCAGATGCCGGGGGAAAGGAATCTGTCTTTCATTTGATTTTTATTACACCCTCCCCCCATCCCCACCTCCTTCCTCATCTAATCTTGTCACAAGGGCCTGGCAAGTGAGGAAGAGAAAAAGAGTGCGTGGATAATAGAGAATGGGGTCTTTATTCATGTAGTTCTCCCCTTTTCTTCTTCTTCTTACATGCCGCTTTTTTGCCGCAAGGGCGAGTTTGTCGCACACATCTGAGAGGAGAAAAAGAGAAATGGGAACAAAATAAATGCCGCGGAGGAGTACAGAGAGGGAGAGATAGTCAGAAAGTGATTTTGTTTTTTAAGGGGTTGTCAGGCCGTGTCAGAGTCAAAGGAAAGAGGGGACACGAGGAGAAAGGGAGAATGCGGAGGTGTCAAATCTGTTTATCTCCCTAAAGGAAGTGACAGTCGTTTACCAGCTAACAATCCATTCTTCTGCTGCACTCCTCTCCGAGTCCCTAGCCTCTGCCTCTTATTCTGTCTTTCACTCCATTTCCCCCTCTCCCCTAGAGCGTGCTTTCAGAAGCGGCCTCGCCAATTTACTGTAACTCTCAATCATCTTTTCTCTCCATTCCTCATTTTCCTTTTTCTTCTTCCTGCATTTCCTTTTTCAATCAAATATACATGGGCTTTTTCTTTCTTTTTTTTGGGAGGCCTTCCTTTTCTTTTCTGTCTCCTCCGAACACTCACTCGTGTTTTCCTCCACTGTCACAGCATTTAATCTTGACATTTCAAAACCAAGGTACTCTCACCCCAGGAATAATGTCTCACTTGTGTTCATGATGTTGGGCTTTCTTGGGGGGGGGGGGGGGGTGTGGTGGTGGTGGTGGTTGTGTGTGTGTGTGGTGTGTGTGTGTGTGTGTGTGTGTGTGTGTGTGTGTGTGTGTGTGTGTGTGTGTGTGTGTGTGTGTGTGTGTGTGTGTGTGTGTGTGTGTGTGTGTGTGTGTGTGTGTGTGTGTGTGTGTGTGTGTGATGTGTGTGTGTGTGTGTGTGTGTGTGTGTGTGTGTGTGTGTGTGTGTGTGTGTGTGTGTGTGTGTGTGTGTGTGTGTGTGTGTGTGTGTGTGTGTGTGTGTGTGTGTGTGTGTGTGTGTGTGTGTGTGTGTGTGTGTGTGTGTGTGTGTGTGTGTGTGTGTGTGTGTGTGTGTGTGTTGTGTGTGTGTGTGTGTGTGTGTGTGTGTGTGTGTGTGTGTGTGTGTGTGTGTGTGTGTGTGTGTGTGTGTGTGTGTGTGTGTTAATTATCACTGGAAGGTAGCTGCCCTATTGGCAAATGCCAAATGGTTTGTACTACTCTGCTCGAGGTTAATTGGCTGATTGAAGTACATGACTTTTTGTGCTCTAATGTGTGTGTGTGTGCCTTTTCCTACTCTTGAGCTCAAACAAAGCAAAAGCTGTGCTAGAGGTGATAATGACGCTAAATCCTGTTAAGTGTGTGCAGACACACTAAATGTTCTCAAAGGATAATTCCTCTTTGTTACGACTTGGGTCTCCTTTTATTTTTATGATGAAATTCTACTCAACAAAGTAAGTAGTGCTGGGATTTGGGAACATGGCGAACATTGCTACAATGACGTCTGGTGGCAACAAAGGCGAGATGATCACACGGGTTGTAAACAAGCCTTAAGTCGTTTGGGGAGGCAAAACAGAATCCAGTACATCCAGTGTGGGTCATAATGTTTTCACTGTTCACATGTTTAGTCAAGATTGATGTTTTTTTACCTGTCACATTTCCGTGTCCGCAAATGTAAACTTGGTGAGTTCTAGGGCTGCCTTTTGATAAAGATGTTTCTCGTCTGCAGTAATCTATTCAGGCAATTAGCCAACTAGTCGTCGAACATAATATATCATAAGGCAGCTTTTTGCCTGCAAAGTTTGCATGTCACTTTGTTTGGGTCGTTCTTTATGGCCTGTCCACACAGCGGCAGAAACGTTGGAAGCTTCAACGCACGCCGCTGTGTGGACGGGCCGTTACACGCTCAAAATGATCCCACAACCAACAAAAACATGAAAGATTGCTTTTTTAGCCGACTAATGTTTGGCCGACTATTTGGGGACAGCCCTGTTATGAATGCAATGTTTATCACCTACACAACCAAGAAGCTACAGAACGCAAAACATTAAGCTAACATTATTATTCTTTAGGAATGTGATCCAAGATGTCAGACTCTGAGACATTGGCTCTAAAGCACCCTCTGTTATAGAGTAACTGACCTGAGCATTTCAAAAGCTTGACTTTAATGTCACCTTGTATGAGGAAAATGCATCAAATGCTGTAGACATGTGCGCACATGCATATTTTGTGTGTGTAAGAATGCTCAAGAAAGAAATAGAGATAAAGTGTGCCCTTCAGTGTTTATCCGTGTGTGTGTGTGTGTGTGTCTGAATGTAAGCCTGTGGATCAGAGTGCTGCTTAAATGAGAGGGGTAATGCCGTAGCTTTGTCAAAGCGACGAGGGGCCTAACTCAGTATTAGTCCGACTGATCTCCATTTGTTCCACCCGTGAAGAAAGTCAGTTGGAGAGCGAGAGTGAAACAGAGAGATGAAGGAGCGTGATTAATTATAAAACCATTTGGGAATTGGGATGGGGCAGAAAGGTTGGAATGGAAGAGAGATGATATATAAGGGAGGCAGAAGGAGGAAAGAGACAAATTGAGACGAGGACTACATTTGAATTTACAGTTTTACGCATTTTTACTGAGGCTGCAATTTTTGTTCTGTGAAGATGCATGTAAATGTGAGTCTACGCGGGGGAAGGATGTTACCATGGGTTGCAGCAAACTTCCCAAATGTCAACAGTGCGTTAAACTGATAGGCCGGCAAACTAATTATATGATCTAAATCCTGTCGGAAACGAACATGTGAATCTAAGCTAAGAAACATCCACAAAAAGGTCTCCTATTGTACTGAAAAGTACACATTTTTCAAAGGTTAAGCTTTCAAGACAAATATAAATACGGCCTGTAGTACTCTCACAGAAGAGAACGAGGAATTTTAAAGGAGGATAAATGATTAGTGCTTTAAACTGAAAGTCAAGCAAGCTACTTACTTGAACTAAATCCTGTTAGGTGGGTTTGAATTTAAATTGAATTGTCGTTTTTCTCATACTGATATTCTGAACAATCTGTGCTGTTGTATTTGCTGTAAAGTGTCTCTACTGTAGGCTATTTTTATTTTATGTACAGCACTTTGGCTCGACCAAAAATCGTCTATAAATGTGCTATATAAATAAAACTTGATTTGATTTTAAAATAACATAAATAAAGAAACACCTCTCGAAGAAGAAAACAAGGCATATTAAAGGAGAACACCATAATAGGCTCCAGTAAAGATGAAGTGTGTAGTAGGAATTAAATAAATTAGTCAACAGGGCCATGACCTGAGAGTCAAGCAAGCTAATTAGTTGATCTAAATCCAGTTTGAAATGGAAAATCACATGATCATTTAATCAAAGAAACATCCACTTAAACATTCCCCAATGTACTGAAAAATACACGTTTTCAGATCACGTTCATAGAACTTCCAAGAAAAAGACAATACATATACATTTTTAAATGCAGCCTGTAGTTCTCTGGAAGAACAAAAAGATAGGGGAGCAGAGAACTCTGGAGCTTTGTTGCTCGGGTATCTTTTCCCCCTCCTGTTTCTCCACCATCGCAGCCCTTTGATCTGAGCTCATGCCACATTCAGAGATGTGATTTAGCCCTAACCTCTCTCTCTCTCTCTCTCTCTCTCTCTCTCTCTCTCTCTCTCTCTCTCTCTCTCTCTCTCGTACATTGGCACGCACACACACACACACACACACACACACACACACACACACACACACACACACACACACACACTCAAAGGCGCACAATGATAACTCTCTCACTCTGTTTCTCTCTCGCACACAGATCCATGCATTCACATGGCTCCACGTTGTTATAATTTGGGTTCTGCGTGAGTGGGTGCGTGACGATGACAGTTAGAGGACGGCATTACAAAGAGCTGCCACCCGTTCCTTGGGTTAAGAAAAGCTCTTAGACCCAGAGACCCTGCCTATCTGCCTAACCAGCCCCACATCCATTACATACAAGTCAAACAGTTCTTACATTGACGCCTCAGGCCTTTCTCCAGATGTAATTATTACACACTGGAAATCTCCTTCCTGCACTCTGTGTGCCGCTGAAATGAATTCTTTGAAAAATTACCCATTTCTTTTGCTTTTCAACAGTCGCAAGGCTCAAAGACTGTAATCAGTTTTTTCTGGAATGGAGAAATGCGTATAGCAGAGAAACACACATGCATGAAAGGTATTATTTAAGATATCAAAAAAGCACATGATGTTATCAACAGACCAAAGTTATCAAGGTAAAGGAACATAACAGTTTTTGGAATTTGGAAAAACACTGTTGCACACTTAACATTGGGTGAAAAATAAGAGAAGATTGACAAGAAAAGTTCATCACAGGGCTAATGCTAATGCTAATGCTAAGAGAAAAACACTAGAAAGGGCTTTTCAGATGCAAATGGGAGATAAAAAACGAGAGAAGAAGAACTACATGGGGGAGGGGGTATAAAGCCCACCCGCTGTATGAGGCGTTTGTTTACTTTCCGACCTCAGACATGATGGAGTTCATAAGGGTAATAAGGGTAATTTACAAATAAAATACCCCATTATAACAATGGACTTTATCTTTATGTATGTATTATATATTACCCCCTCAGGCTGATTTTGGAAAAGGACATTAACCCTTGGTTGGTGTTTTTCCCTTATTTATCTAAAACAAATGACATGATAAATTACTTGTGTTTATGTGTGTAAGACTTGTGTTTCTGCCCCTGCCATTGCTGCACAAGGTTGCAACATTGTAGATAAATGCAACCACCGACACCTGTCTGCTCTCACATTCTTCTATTCTGCAAATTTGGGGTGGGACACAATAAATAAAGCTTCGCCAGTTTGTTTGTTTTATTGCACAGTCAATACATACCAATAACGGCATCACATTGAAGTTAAATAAAAGTGTGAAATGTAAAATAAAGTGTAAGTAGTTTCAAAACAATGTAACAGTGGCAATATATATAGCAGCAGACACACCTTAGTGCAAGTTAGGTGTCAGTATTAAAAAAACAGTGGCAATATATATATATATAATAACAATAGAAAATCGTTACCACTCTTATTATTGTGGTCTTTAATTTTTTTTTAGTCCTGCCTGAGTTTCTTTATTTTTACCCGGCATCAGTGTGCACTGTGCACGATTCCCAGCTCAAGTAGCTTTTGCGAACATCGCTCAAAACATTTGGAGTTGGGAACTGCTTTCTGTAGAAGCTGCTGCATCCCGTCCTCAGAGTAAATTGGGAACTGCTTTCTGTAGAAGCTGCTGCATCCCGTCCTCGGAGTAAATTGCCAGAAGCGCCGACACTTCCTCATCATTCCACCGCTCCGGTGTTGTAGTACGTGTGGTCATAACTGCTTTAAAGTACACAAAAACTACTCGCTCAGGTGTGGATGTGGTTTTGTAGCGAGGAAAAAAATGGCTGCCTAACAACAAAAAATCAGTCTAACGGGGCGTGGTTTGCAATTCGCCCAGCCAATAGAAATAGAATAGAAATTGGCACTCTTTTATCACCAGGTTCGTACCACTTACTGAAAATGGCCAAATAGTTCCCGGCACTGAGTAGTCCCGGCGGTGTGAACGCGACATTATTGGTACTAACGGAACTAAAGAACCAAAGTACCAGGGAAAGTCCTGCGGTGTGAATGCGGCTAATGTAAGAAGGAGGTCGTGAAAGGGAAACTTTGTATACCCCTTCCATCTTTCCTTTGATTTGGGCCTTGCTGTTTGTCTTCTGGCCTATTTAATCCCTCTCTTTAATACATGTTGTATTGTGTTTTATGATTAAAATGCTCCATTCAGGGTTTTTTCCCCACAATGTAACCCTTTGTATATAAAATCATTAGATTTTTTAGCATCTAAATAGCCTCTACAAGGTTTTGTTTTTAACTGTCAGGGTGCAAACCTGTGTTTCTTTTAAGATTAGACAGCTCACCTTGGCTACGCACACCTGATACCAACTCTTGTAAACCTGCTGTAGCTTGCCACAATGTTAATACTAAAAATCATTTTGTTATTTTAATAGAATTTGGTTGTTTTTAGAGATGAATCCAAAGTTAAATCGTGGGATGCTAATCTTTAAAATAACGATGTGGCTGATAGCCAATGCTTTTGTTGTTATTTTCCCACTTCTTTGCGAGGGAAATTCAAAAGTCTTCATTAAAAGAATTATCGAACTGGTTCAAAATAACTGAGCACACATTAAATCATAACATTTCAACAACCTTTAATATACCTTCCTTTCTTCATAAAAAAAATAAATAATAATAATGCATTTTATTTATATAGCGCTTTTCACAACTCAAAGACGCTTAATATGCTTACGCTTATATGTTGTTTGATAAATGACTAAAAATCCTCTTTTCTCTTGACATAGGCGAGCACAGATCTACTTAATGAGGAGAATATTTTCGCGTAGATGTTAAAGGCCATTAGCAAGATACATAGATTTGTATCTATGTTTACTTTTCTATGGCTGGCGTCACACTGTCCCGAAATTGACACCCAATGGACACACAAATATGGAATTGTGAATTTCGCACGAAGATGCCCCCGAACCACACACAAAGGCAACATTTGCATTACATTTAAGACATACAACTGCAACGAAAGTAACACAAACAACTATGTTAAAGTACTATGATACTGTACTGATATTTTCAGACTTTGTTCTTTACTTTATCCGTCTTTATATGTAAAAGATATTAAGTTTTCTCCGTAATGTTGTTCCCATAGCAACAACAACTTCCTGTCAACTCGCCTTCAAAATAATATATGATATCCTTTTCAGTTTCACAGAACACAAATTGGGTTATTTACATAATATGTTTACATGATTTTGTTGTGCAATAAAACAACCAGATGGACAAATTCGGCTGTGATCGTAGCAACATCGGGCCATTCGTGAGGGCATCTTAAGCCTTCGTATGACCGCCGGTGGAGTTTCTCAGGCTCCGGCAGCAACTTCGTGAGCGGTGGCAAAATCTTTGGCATGCCAAAACATGTACGAAGGACCTTGCGAAGGTTCATTTTCGTGTTGAATTCGTGTGTCAATTTTGCCCTTCGTAAGGCCATCGTGAGGGCATCTTGTTATCATCGGTGCCATCGGGAATTCGCCCCGATCAGAGTGAGGGTGAATGCACCGATGATAACAAGATGCCCTCACGAGTGCCTTACGAAGTTGCCGCTCACGAAGTTGCTGCCGGAGCCTGAGAAACTCCACCGGCGGTCATACGATGGCTTAAGATGCCCTCACGAATGGCCCGATGTTGCTACGATCACAGCCGAATTTGAACAATTCCTTTTATCGTGTGTCCATCGGGTGTCAATTTCGGGACAGTGTGACAGGGTATTAAGAAAAAGCCATCCGCATTTGTAGCATGAGGTGTAGACGGCACTTCATTCTGTATACCAAATCCGCAGCTTTTGTCCCAGTTTGCAAATAGTAATACACATTCTTGACCAATACAAGTTGTTTTCTTTTAGAAGAGGACAACAAGAGCCATCTCTGAGTAAACACCTAAACAGTAACTACCCTGTGAGACGGTGCTCTTTTATACACCAACAAGAGCCTTTTCTTGCTTTGAGAGGGTCCGTCAGATTGAGTACAAACACAGTAGGCAGGTTTGCACTTATGTGACAGTAAACAAAACAGAAGAGCGGACAACATCCAACAATGGCTCCTGCTGGATTCAAACCACTGTCATTGTGATCATAAAAACTAGACAGATTGACATTTTGAAAGAATAGTATTCACTGATGTAAAATCACAAACTATGATAACTTTAGCACACATCCTTTCAAAAATAATGATACATTTGAATGTGAATGTTTGCTCATGAGGGCCTCAGTGTTAGGGTGTTGGAGACGTGGCCAACGGTGTGTGAATGTGTGTGAATGTTGGTTCCTCGAGTAAGGTACACTGCTCTGTATGAATGGGTGAACGACATGTAGTATGTAAAGCGCTTTGAGGGGTCTTAAAGACTGGATCAAGTGCTACATAAGTACAGTCCATTTACCATTTAAAACATTTATTTTAAAGGGAACCTAAGGGTACCATTGTCCATATCCTTTAAAAACTTCTTAATCAGCTCTGACAATTTCTACTCTGTACTGTATGCCCATTGTTCTAGCAGAAAATGTGAACTCTGGTACATGACTTGACTTTCAGCCAGGCTGGAACTCGAAAGCGACAATCTGCTAGTTTCAGAACCACACGCAGCCGAAAATAATCCTGTCCTAATCCTACTGTGACCTTTCAAATCTTCGAGAAGTGAATTGGACAAGGATGCATTTGAGGAACCAAGACCTGATATGTAGTTCTCAGGGAAAAAAAGCCAAGGGTTGGGGCGCTGTAATGGGCTGGAATTGTGTGTTTATGTTGTGCTTGTATAATCATATTAAACCTACCCTGACCTTGTTGCTGGCGGGCTTCCAATTTGAGTCGGTGGCCCACAGTGAGCGCGCGATCTGAGGCCAGTTTTCAGAATGAGGTTGTTGGCGGTTCACTGTCTGAGCCTGAGGGGTCAAGCATTAGTCATACAGGGTGTATAGAGTGTGTGTACAGAGCAGATTGCACACGTGATCTAGGATGAGCGGTCTGTTCATGTGTAATTTACTCTGTCTGTCTATGTGTTACTGGGCTACACCTGAGGGGTTAAAACAGGGAGTTTAGAGTTTTATTTTGTTTGTGTTTTAGACCATTGCTGTACACGGGTAATGGGGCTCGTTGGCGGTGTTGTGCGTGGCATGTGAGCAGTGTTCCTCTCACTGTGACAGGTGAAAGGTCAGACAGATGGAACAAGGGAGAAAGAGAGACACAGCGGGTCTCAGTGTGGAGGCCAACACTATCTAATGAGACCTGGCACCTGCCCTGCAGCAAGGAGGAAGGCAGGGACAGAAATAGTGGGAGGTGAGGAGGGGACAAAGTAGGAGGGTGAGTCAGATAATCATTACTCAGCTATATTGATCGTATTTCCATAACCACCGTTGTTACTTATTTGCATTATTTTACTTCCACAGCATCCCTTCCTTAGAATAATGTTTTTTTCTATTCCATTGAGATTAATTTGAGTGTCTGTGAGTGTTGAAAAGAAAGGCCAGGGGAGAAGGAAAGGAGAGAAGGAGTCAGCGGCGCAGTTACAGATGGGGGGGGGAATGGCTTAAGGCTAGAAGTTGATTGAGAGAGAGGAGGCTGAAATGAAATGGTCTTAGAGAAGTATAATGAGAGACAGAGAGAGGGAGAAAGAGATGGATGAATGGCGGGACAGGAAAAGATGAAACGCGGAAAATAAAGATGAAGAGGCGTGTAAACCACTGATCTTTTTGAGGTGCAAATAAAATGGGAGTAAATTAGATAACCTGAGGAGCATAAACACAAAAGCAAGATTAAACGAGTAAAGTGAGGTGGATGAGAGTGTGAATCAGGGAGGAGCTGTAAGTTCTGAGTCTTGGTATCAAAACATCTCCCTCTGCCTGCCAGTTATTTCTCTATAATGACTTTTCTCATTCAACCCTGAGTCTTATTACCAGAGCTATTCAGCCGGCCTGCCCGTGGGGGTCAAGCGGTGTTGACCTGAATCCAAAGTACTCCTCTAGCACCTCTGGTCCCTTCGCGCACAGCCATTCATTAACAGGCACACTGAGAGCTCGGGTGATGGAGAGCCTTTTGATGCCTTCAGCTATGTCTCTATATACTTCAGCTCAAAACACACTGTACTGTCGCTGCAGGAAATATCAAATACTCGTAAAAAGAGGCCACAGCTTTCAGAGTTACTGTAAATCTCGGAGCTGATGGCCGAGCTCTTTCAAGCCAGCGGGGTCGGACATCAGAGTGGACATTGTTTGCTGTTGCGACTGTTTTTCCGCTGCTGAGCGAGCGCTTCTGAGGCAGCAAAGTCAGCCAGAGGTAGCAGCACGGAGATTCATGATGTTGATGCTCAGATCAACCCTGGTTAATCTCTGGTAGACCACCATAAACACAACTACACAGACAATGACATCACTGTAGTGCAATTTACACTATGCTTCAATGCTATTATTGACTGCTAATTATTTTAGCACTACCCAATACTATATCGATAATGTTGTAAAATAACACCGTTCAAGATATACTTGACTATTTACTGCCATTATTTGGCTAGGGCTTCTACTGCTACTCAATGCCTCCATTTTACTCCTTTTTTACTTCCGTAACATAGTGACATCACTATGTAACACTTGCATTTCTATTGGCTAACTCTCCAACACATTGTACGTGAAGGACTAAGCGATTGACCAATCACAACAGAGCCCAGTCTGCCAGACCAATCAGAGCAGACTGGGCTCTGGTTTCAGACAGAGGGTGAAAAGAGGTGCTGCAGCACAGGCAGTATGAGAAAAAATAAAGAGCTTTTCGAACATTAAAGCATGGAGACATGTCCCAGTAGACGAGGCACAAAATATCAGGACCGCTCTTTGCTGTTACAATGAACATTTCCACTCTGTGGGACAAATAAAGGATTTATGATTCTTAAGGCTTGTGGGCTGAGGCACATGTTACTGTGAGAAGTGCTGACTAGTCACAGTATTGAAAATTGAAATGAAATGTTGTGTCGCAGTTGTGGAAAAATCTATAATTGTTGCTGGCAGCGTGAAAACCAGCGTGGCTTACCTTTCTTTTTGTCATATCTACCAGATTGCTGTGCAAAGGTTCGGCGTATGAAATGACATAAGGAGCTGTTACATTACATCCTGTGTACAGTATAATTGTTAACTGCTGCCACTCCAACCAGACAGACATGCAACAGTGGATAAAACGATGATCCAGAATAAGGTGCTGGTCATTAACAGGTGTTTATATAAATAAAGTAGAGATATCCACTTTGCTCTTCAAAGCTAGAGAGTGGAATAATACGACAGCATGATGAAGGGGATAATTGTTGTAATGATATGAAGTGTTTGTGCCCATGAAGCTGATTACCTCACTGCATTCTGTAGCTTACTTTAATGCAACCAACATCACAGTGAACGCCAAAAAGGGCTGTGAAAATACGGATCTTTTGTAACCACCTGTCATGTGAGGATGTAACTGCAAGAACCATGCAGGTTGTACGAGTATTATTACATTACAGTACATTACATGTCACTTGTTAGACGCTTTTATCCAAAGCAACTTACATACTCAATACTGAGGGCAATCCCCACAGGAGCAATTTTGGGGTGAAGTGTCTCAGGAAAACAACGACATGCTGACTGCAGTGGGGTTTGAACCTGTGACCCCCTGACCCCCAGTGTCCACACATTTAAGAGCAGGTTAAAGACTGTCCTTTTTAGTACAGCGTACAGTTAAGACTTTTATAGATCTTCATGGACCCGTTTTATGGAATTGTATTTATTGTACTCTAACTGTATTTGTGTCATTGTGTTATGTTCCTTTTTAAATTGGTATTTTCACATTGATCTTGTAAGATACGTTTGTTGTTTTTACATTGTTTTACATTGCCAATTGTGTTTGTTGACTTGTGCTGCCCTCTGAGACAAATATAATTTGTGATTTTGGGCTATATAAATAAGCTTGAATTGAATTGATCCGAACACCTACGGACAACCCACTGCGCCACACGCCCCTCCTATTAGAATGAAGTGGTAGTTTATTTTATAACTCCCGTACAGTAAGTATCCTTTACTATGATTTTTAGAGAGCATTTTTGCACTTACAAGGAAGCGAGCCCTCTACCCACTTTCTCCTTCTCCATCTCCTCCATTAACTACAGCTTCCATTCTGTCTCCGCCTCCCACCTCTCATTACATTATTATGGGAAAGAGGTAAACATCCCTCTAACCCTGACCCCCCCCCCCCCTCCCTCCCTTCCTCGCTCCCCACCTTCATCCTGTCTTCATACACTTTCCTCATCCTTACACTTTGTCTCATTTCCTCCTCATTATCTGCCCTTGCTTCCACATTACGTCATGTTTTTTTAACACTATCTTACTATCCTGTTATCTTTCTATCTACCCCTGGGAATAGCCATCTCTCCATCTTTTTCCCTTTCTGTTACTCCATTGGTTTACCTCCTCGCTCCCTCACCTCTTCTTCTTACTTTATCCAATCGTCTCTGTTCTTCAGGAGCGGCGTCTCCTCTTTCTCTTCCTGTCAGTGGAATGAAAGATAAAGATCTTTAATTAATCAATCCACCTACTGTTGCACCGTCTCCCTGTCTTACGTCTCCGGCTTTGCTTGGAGAGAAAAAAAAAACGACCTTTTCCCCCTTTTCAATAATTCATTCAAGGAATACAGGACAATTATTTTTGGTGAGGTCAGTGTGGCTATGACTTTTACACACCTGACACAGAGCATTCACGGAGAAGATGGGGTTAAGGCAGTTTTTTCGTGATCGTTTTTATGTCAGGTTAATTAGAGCTACTTCAAATTACGCTTCAATCTTAAGCAATTCGATTCTGTCATATTACGGTTTGGCAGCTACCATTACTACCATTTTGTTCAGGAAATTCCACTTTTAATGACTTTACACTCATGAGCATACTTTGTACTCTAGTACACCAGTCACCCCAGTGTTGCAGAGTCCTGATCAGTCATCTCCCAATGAGCACCATCTTTGTTCTTACTTCATAGAAAATATTTTCAAAGGTCTGACACAGCGAGATTCTTTTAGACAAAATTGAGACAATTGTGTTGTTCCAGCAGCCACCATCTACTTTACATCATTACAATCATGCTGAATTATGAATTAGCCGATCCTGTTTGCAATGTACAGATTACATTAAATTACATTACATGTCACTTGTTAGACGCTTTTATCCAAAGCGACTTATAGTAGTAGTAGTAGTAGTAGTAGTAGTACTGTAGTAGTAGTAGTAGTAGTAGTAGTAGTAGTAGTAGTAGTGTAGTAGTAGTAGTAGTCGTACTGTAGTAGTAGTAGTAGTAGTACTGTAGTAGTAGTACTGTAGTAGTAGTACTGTAGTAGTAGTAGTAGTAGTAGTAGTACTAGTAGTAGTAGTAGTAGTACTGTAGTAGTAGTAGTAGTAGTACTGTAGTAGTAGTAGTAGTAGTACTGTAGTAGTAGTAGTACTTTAGTAGTAGTAGTAGTAGTAGTAGTAGTAGTACTGTAGTAGTAGTAGTAGTAGTAGTAGTAGTAGTAGTAGTACTGTAGTAGTAGTAGGCTACTGTGGACAATCCTACTCCAGATAAGATGTATGACTGGATTACTTTCACACTGAAGACAATGTGATAATTCTCAGGCAGCTTCTGTAAAATGGAGTATAGACGTATCCTAAACTCAGTCGTAGCAAAGTTGAACATGTCTGTATTTTCACATTTGACTTTGTAATTTGGAATGGATATCTGATGCAAATTGTGTGCAAATGGTCAGGCTCCAAGTGTTTGAAAGGACCTTAATATCATGTATGATGCCAGTGTCACAGCCACTGCTGCTCACCTTGTTAGGACTGCATGAGGACCAATTCAGCTGTACAATTTACAAAACCTTACTTTCATTTGTTTTTTTTACCAACCCCGGCATCTACCTGTCCCTTTCACCTCATACAGTATGGCATCTTTTCCTCACGGCTCTCCCTTTTCCCTAGGGAGGCATTTTTAAGGTTGAAAATGTCTGCTATAACTGGAAGGAGAAAAGTAAGGACGCCTTGGCTGGCACTCGTTTTCACTTTATTGCAGAAAACGATGGCAAGAATCCAGCTCGAGTTGAATTGTTGCCTAGTTTTTGCCAAATTTCTGGCACCGTGAGCAAACAATGTGTCTGTCTCGCTCTGCTGGCCTCCATCCATCAGATTATACTTGGATGTTTTGAAATTTGGCAATCTAGCGTACTCACTGTAAGTTACTCTGATCAAGGGCCTTGATCAGATGCCTAAAATGCAAATCTCTCTTGTGTGTCTTTCTCTGATTTACAGCTGATGTACAACAGCATATTGTTCCTGTCCTTGCCTGTTGGCGTCACGGCTTCTTGGCCTTTACCCTCCATTCAACCTCACGCCTACTATTCCTTGTAGTGATGAGATGGAGCTGTCAGCGCACACACACACACACACACACACACACACACACACACACACACACACACACACACACACACACACACACACACACACACACACACACACACACACACAGATGATTACACACACACACAGATGTTTACACATTACACCATCACACATACAGACCCAGTGTGAGCCATGATTGTCTTCTGCAGACAATAAGAGCGAAGGGTGACCTCTTGCAGCATCTCTGTGCCTCACACTATCTCTCTGTAATCCCTCATCTCTGCCTTCCCTCATCTACACCTGCTTCCTCTCACACTCCTCCTTTCCCGTCTTGTCCTACTGAGTTCCTTACAGCTGATTTCTTTGTATCCGTTTTCTTGTTTTCCACTCCTCCTTCTTTCTTTCTTTCTTCTTGGTTGCCTTTTGTCCCTCATTTTGTTGTCCGGCTTCTTGTTTTCATTCTTTCTCTCCTTGTTCTCTGGTTTTCCTTTTACTTAACATGCTGTTGTTGCCCCTTATCCCAATCCCTTTAGACTTGTTACAAATCACCATCCACCCTTGCACCACCCCTCTGTGGCTTTCCTTTCTTCTCCTCTTTACTTTAATCTCTTGTAGACTTTTACAAGATCCACTCTTGGCTGTATGTTTACCTCTCCAATTAAATTAAATGAATTGAAATTAGCGTTAATTACTCTTCCTTACTGGCAAGCGTAGAAAATGACTTCATGTTACAAGGGCATATTTCACTTGTGTAACAAAAACCCAAGACACTGAGGCAATACGTCTAACGGGATAAACACTAATTAAATAGTGTGATTAAAAGACACTGCAAAGGAGGGGGGAGATGGTCATGCACAATTTAGCACAGCTCAGCATGCCACTGAAGCCCAGTTTGACACATTTGTTTTAAAGCTAAAGTGATTGATATGAATTGTTTAATTGAGTGTAATGTTTTCTCGTTTTTATGACGTTTTACAAGTTGCACTTCTGTTTGTCATTCCCCATCGCTCTACTCAATTCCTGTATATGTTCAGCTGCACTATATTACAAATCAATACAAATAAATCACGAAAAGGTGCACCTAAGTCAGCAAAACCCAACCATGCCGTACATAAATAAGCATTTCCATCGTCAATAGCTGATTTTTTACCTGTAGGAATAGTTTAGCCTTCAGTATTTCCTTATTTGGGGTCAAAACAGCATGGGTGGTGATGTATGCGCAGCTCTAAGATAAATATAAAGTATTTGAGCGGCTGTGGGTTAGGGAGCGAATAAATAAGCGTCTACCAGACAGAGAGTCAGCGGTTCGATCCCAGCCCCTGCAGTCAAGAAGTGTCCTTGGGCAAGATATTTAACCCCTAAATTCTCCTGTAGGAATGTGTGCAGCATTTAAAGGGCCCTATTTTGCTCATTTTCAGGTTCATATTTGTATTTAGTGTCTACTGTGACATGTCTCCATGCTTTAATGTTCAAAAAGCTCTTTATTTTTCTCATACTGCCTGTGCTGCAGCACCTCTTTTCACCCTCTGTCTGAAACCAGAGCCCAGTCTGCTCTGATTGGTTAGCTGGCTGGCTTTGTTGTGATTGGTCAACTGCTTAGAGATTTCCCGCCCCTTAGTCTATCATGTAAAATGTGTTGGAGCGCGCCGCTAGCCGATAGAAGCACGTCCAATGGAGGCATTTCAGGCAAAAAGCATATAGGGCCTCTTTGAAGTTGCTTTGGATTTACATTACATTGCATTTAGCTGACGCTTTTATCCAAAGCGACTTACAATAAGTACATTCGACCAGGAAGACACAACCTTGAAGAAAACAGAATCATATAAGTACATCAGGTTTCATAGAACCAAAACATTTCAAGTGCTACTCAACTGGCTTTAGATAAGCCAGCCCTTTATTAGTATATAAGTGCTTTGTCAATAAATCTATCGCTCGAAGTGGAGTCGAAAGAGATGAGTTTTCAGTCTGCGCCGGAAGATGTGCAAGCTATCTGCTGTCCTGATGTCAATTGGGAGCTCATTCCACCATCTTGGAGCCAGGATAGCAAACCCACGTGTTTTTGCCGATGGGAACTTAGGTCCCCCTCGCAGCGAGGGTGCAGCGAGTCGTTTGGCTGATGCAGAGCGTAGTGCACGCGCTGGGGTGTACGGTTTAACCATGTCCTGGATGTACGAAGGGCCAGATCCATTCGCCGCATGGTAAGCAAGTACCAGTGTCTTAAAGTGGATTCTAGCAGTTACCGGAAGCCAGTGAAGGGAGCGGAGGAGCGGAGTGGTGTGGGAAAATGTAGGAAGGTTGAAGACCAGACGAGCCGCTGCATTCTGGATGAGCTGCAGAGGTCGGATGGCACATGCAGGTAGACCAGCCAGGAGGGAGTTGCAGTAGTCTAGGCGTGAGATGACGAGAGCCTGGACCAGAACCTGCGTCGCTGGATAAAAGTATTAGCTTAAATGAACGTGATGTTGTAAAGAAGTTTGGAAAATAATTGTTGAATACATTGGAAAGCAGAGAGGACCCTCATGAACTCAGGACTAACATGATAACTGTGCAGAGAGACAGCCATGCTGCGATGCTGTCACGATGGTTGCTTCCTTTATCTCATGCCTCATTCAGAGTATAATTACTACTTCACCATGAACACATTCACCTGATGCACAAAGAAAATAAGAACTTGTGTTATGCTAAAATAACCATCATTTTGCTGATTTGAATACTTTACAAGCAAAGAAGAGCCTATGTTAACAACTGTGACCGATGAAAAACATTGCTCACTGCAGTAAAATGAAATACCCAGTAAGCACTAAAATGGAGAGCTACTTTGTTCCATCAAACTTTGAGTCATTGTCTACTCTCTAAACGGCAGGAAATTGATTTTCAAATGCAAGCTTTTTGAATGTCTTATTTCACCAACAGTTCAACTGAGCATAATGGCAGCCACTGTATTACACAATGGACGTCAAAATGGAGCCATGGTGTATATTTAATACGTCGTGGACCTTATGTTTAATGCATACATTTCTGATTAATTATCCCTTCTGAGATTGTGACGTGTTGAACCTGATTTGGTAACCAGCAGCTGCACCACCTCCACTCTTCATTTTGAATATTATGCAAAAAGGAAATGGATGGGTTTGCAGTTACACCTGGGCAGCCGGTTTATTTGTCATCATATTTTTGATGTTAGAGTAGAACTTGCTTTCTGGTGCCTCCTTTTGTTTTGCTATATCTTCTGCTTCTCTCAGCTCTCTCCCTCTCTGCATGTGTGTCACTTTCTGTGGTGAGGGAGAATTATTTGAAAGATTAATTGCAACCTACTGTACTGTGGTTACTGTCAGCAGCCCCGTGGACCATACTGAAAGAGAATAGAGAGCGGGAGATGGGAAGTAAATACAACGAGGGAGCTGTTAACAGACTCGGATTGAGAGTGTAAAAAGAAAATAAGAGGTGGTCCACGAGACGGGAGATAATACAGAGGCGGAGGGAGGGAGGGAGGGAGGGAGAGGGGAAGAAAGTGGGAAGGAGTGAGAGACGGGAACACTGAGGAAGGGAGGGGTTAGGAGAGAGTCAGTGCAGAAAATGGAATTGGAGGCTACTGTAGCGTTACTCTATCGAGATGAGAAAATAAGGATATAGGTGGATTCAACGCTGTGTGTGCGCGAGGCTTAGGCACTGCGTTATATGCTTTTGTGATGAGTTTGTAGGCCCATGTGTGCATGTGCTTATATATACTTGCATGTGTGTGCCCTGGTGAGTATAAGTGACTGCACTATCGTTGGTCTCTGGGGGGAAGGCAGCATGGAGTAACTTTCTGTGCCGCACACCAAGAAAGAGTGAGCACTGATCTACCTCTCAGGATGTAGACATGGACAATTTGACCTTATAATTGAGATATTCCTCAAAAAACAATTACACATAGTTACCTGCTTCCTGTGAGGAATTCAAAGATAAGTCATACTATACGTCACCTAGCTGCAAACAAATAAATAAAGCCATCATGGTGCCACGACCTGCAGTTCTTGCAATATGGCCACTTGACAATATGGCACCAAAACAAGTAAATCCCCATAGACCATGTTAAAACTTTACGGCAGAAAAGAATATGTGTACAGCCTCGTACAAAATATATATTTTCGGGTCACTTTTTGTTTTTCGGGCCTATTTCCTTGTTCATTACAACTGTATTGGCAGTACATCTTTATATTAATCCCCTGCTATATTATATCAAGGCTTAAAGTCATGCATTATTAACTGTGAAGATGCTATAATTACAGGTTGTGCCCTCAGGTCGCAATTAAATTATTGGGTTTGTCAGAAAGAACGAGATCGCGGATACAAGCGGCCGAGATGGGTTTTCTCCGCAGGGTGGCTGGTGTCTCCCTTAGGGATAAGGTGAGAAGTTCGGTCATCAGGGAGGGACTCGGAGTTGAACCGCTCCTCCTTCGCGTCAAAAGGAGCCAGTTGAGGTGGTTCGGGCACCTAGTTAGGATGCCACCTGGGCGCCTCCCTAGGGAGGTGTTCCAGGCACGTCCAGCTGGGAAGAGACCAAGGGGTAGACCTAGGACCAGGTGGAGGGATTATATGTCTTCGCTGGCCTGGGAGCGCCTTGGGATCCCCCAGCTGGTTGATGTGGCCAGGGAAAGGAACGTTTGGGGCTCTCTGCTGGAACTGCTACCCCCGCGACCCGACCTCGGATAAGCGGGAGAAGGTGGATGGATGGATGGTTTGCCAGGAGTTTCTTTGGCTGAATGCAGACAAAACTGAGGGTGTGGGTTTTGGCATAAAACTAAGTGCTCATCTCAACTTACTGTCTCTTGTGTCTGAAAGTCGGAAATCTTGCAGATCTAAACTGGGATATGTGAAATAAATTACACATTCTTCATCCTACCTTCCAAAGAACATATTGGGAATTAGATTGTTGTATTGCCTGACAGGGTTTATGGAAATATATCCATATAGCTTTCCAGAGGGTTCAATATTTGTATTGGTCTTTTCTCAGCTCTCTTAAGCTAACCCTATGAAGCAGCAGCATTTTGTAAATGTGTACCCCAAAGCTTGAGCACATTTCAAACAACTTTGTTCACCTTTTATTATAGATTGAAAAATTCTCTGCACTGCCTGGGACTGAACCTTACAACCTAATCATGAACCATTTTATGAATCTGTTCCCAACCTTTTAATTAAAAAAGGTGGTATTCTTTTAATTTGCATTTAAATGTTTGTTTTTCTTGCTCTTGTTTTAATGCATTATGTAAAGCACTTTAAATTGCTTGTGTCTAGGAATTGTTCTATAGAGAAACACTTGCATTGCATTAACTGACTCCCTCAGCGTGATTGGATTACTTAGTGTTCATGAAACCTTATCCCTAATGTTTTCCTCTTTCTTCTGAACCTGTTACATCAAAACAAACACTGTAGAGCTGGTGATGGTACCAGTAATTGTGTGGTATCCAAATGTACAGTGCAGAATGGTATTGCAATTTGCAAACTGTTTTACACGGGGCACAACAGTAGCTGTCAAAGTCTCCTGAAGAATCCTCCCGGTGCTGCCTGCCTGATCAATTACTCTGCTACTCAATAATACTGGCAGACTCAACAGTAAATGAGATTCTTCCATAATACGACATGGACCAATAATGGCTTGGGAAGCTCACTGTGATGCATTACATTTGGGGGCCAGGTACTGCAATTTAAATCCAATACTTCCTGCACACCAGCTAAACCGTTTATGAACACAGCGGAAATCCAATGTTTTGCAAAACTTACTGTATCTCTCAGTTTAGGCCCACTGATATCAGTTTATGTATCATCAGCATCATCAAATACAACTTCTGGATGCCAGCTCCTGGAACATCACACATTTTAAACGTATACTTCTTCTATTCATGTAGTCATTTAAAGGTCTCCTATCATGTAAAATGCACGTTTCTATGTCTTTTATACATAAATATGTCCCCGGTTTGTAAGGGAACTCACAAAGTGTCAGAAAACAAAACCCTCTCTCTTTTCCTCCGTACCCAAATCTCTAAAAACGGGGGTACAACGGAGCTGATCCAGATTTGCTGCCGATATGACGTAATATCGGAAATGTGGACCGATGGCACTATCAGAAACGTTGCTATCAGAAACAATGCCCGACGTGATTTTGAACTAAAATGGTCTTTGTTTACATTAGCAAGCAGCGCGCTAACAATCAGAGCTGACCTGTAATGGAGAGACTATGTGTAAAAAAGCAAGATATAAAAAGGTATGTGGTAAACCCGCATTTGAGGTCCAAACTGTTTCAGAAATAATCCTTGAAGTGGTTTTGAACATGGCATTTAATCATGGCAGCATTATCCGAGACCTATAAGATATGCTTAAAAATAGAATAGGAGACCTTTAAGGGCCAATAACATGGAACGAAACTGTGCCAGAGGTTATATCAGGACTGTGTTACCCTAACTAATTGTCGTAGCCACATGAACTCAACATTTTTTCCAATACTAGATACATTTCTACTGAGCTTTGAGCAGACATTTCCCACTTGTCTAATCGATCTGACAAACCCAGTTGGTCCTGTGTGGTTACATCCCTTACAAACAGCAGCTCTCATGTGAGCAGATGCTGCAACACCCCTCGCTGCCCTCTCTATGTCCACAGGGCAGAGACAGGAGATATTGCAGTACAGTACATGTTGATGGGTATAGGTAGCCTTAGCCTCTCGTCTATGGCCTCATCTTTTTCTTCTTCTTTCTCGCCAACAAAATCAATTTATTGTGGACCAAAAGTAACTTCTCTTACTGCTGCAAATGCAACAAAGCAGAACAGAAAACAGTGGAACTCCTGCTGTGACAATTTGAGTGACATCTGACTAATGGTGATATTTAAAACAATATTATGCGCTGTGGATCGCTCTAGTGTGGAAAGGACGGATGTCGGGAGGCTGCTGCAATGTAGCGGGAATATAAGCTTTCCAGTGCATTGACCATTCAATTAATAATGTTGTGTTTTCATTGCTGTTTAGATAGTGTTTACTCGTCATTTCTTTAGTATTTGTTGTACTCTGTGGCGCGGTTGAGCTGCAGTGCATCATATTGCCAGATGGTATGAATGTATACATTACATGCTTGGCCTCTTCACAACTTTTTTTAAAGATTTAATGTGTTTGCCCCGTTAGCAGACACAACGACAAGGGGAGGGCTGGTGAGAACACACAGACGGTCAGCAGTTGGTTCATCTTGGCAAATCATGTTGGTCAGTTTATAAAGCTGTTATATTCTGACACTCCACCCAACCCACACACTGGGCATCCCACCAGTACTCAGTCTGGCCACATGGTATATGCATGTGTGGGAGTTTCTGTACGCGCCTCTATTTTCAAATCAGGCGGTCTTTGTTTTAGCTATTGTGCAAATTCAACCCTATATTACATCTTTTGTTTGTTGGCTCGTGATGACAAAGTATTATTTGTCTCTGCTGTTGGCATTTGTGTGCACAGTATGTGTATTTTCATGTCAGTGTGAGTCTGTCTGGTTGTGTTTGTGTCTGTCTGTGTGTGGCCTTTGAAAAGTGCAGAGGGGGTTGTCTGTCATTGTGCATCCGTCAGTCTTCCTGTCATGGCAGTCAGACAGCAGAGAAAAGGAGGAGGAGTAGGAAAGGAGACGAAGAACAGGAAGGATGAGAACTGGAGGAGCGATGGAGACAGACAGGCAGATGAAGGAGAGGAGGCTTGAGTTAGAGATTGATTCAGAATGCGTGTTAGTTTAACCTCATACTGATCAGCATGACAGCTCACTAGGATTGCACGCTTCACACTTTGGAAAGAATAATAATTATTTTGATTCATATTACAATTGCGAGAGAGAGAATCATTATTTTGGACATCATTCACATTTTTCTAAAGAAATATAGTGAAAATGATCATGGTTTCATTTGAATAAGATGATCTGTACTAAACAAGAATATATTACGTCTGTTGAATACCAATTGTAGGTGGGGACTTAATAATAACATTTTCATATACTTTGCGTCAATCAATTATTGCTCTTAGTGTGATTTGGATATTGCACTAGTTACACCACACACACATACACACTCACTCACTCACACACACAGCGATAAATCCCAGACAGACAAGAGTCAAACGTCCTTTTAGAGATAGTTTGATTCACGCAAATGCAGTAATGAGCTCTTGAAGCCTTGCCTACACACTGGCTGTCTCTCTCCGGTGTAATCACCCAACTCAAACATTAACGGGCTAAAAGATGGAGTGCACACACACCACATAATCCTCCGCTCTTACACTTTCTAATGGTTTCTCTAGCTCACTCACACACACACACACACACAAACACACACACTAAGGGCTGCTAAGCGCACCCATGTATCTCCACTGAAGTGTCAACTGTACTTTAATTAGGCTTAAATGCCATTGCTGGGTGAGCGGTAGTGTGTGCTTCGTTATACCTATCCCTGGATGTGTGTGTGAATGGGTGTGTGTGTGTGTGCTCAGTCGTCTATCTCTGTCTCTAGCTCACTGCACTACAAACCATCAAGTTCTCACCCGGATACCGATCTCTGGGCCAGAGGAGCACAGCCTAAACCTCATCCACCCTAAGGGTCGGGTCAATCAGAACTGAATTGAACGCTGTGTTGTCAGAAATGAAAATGGTTTCTTGCTGCTCCCAACAACTAAAGTCAGAGTGAAAAGCCAGCTGTAATATAGACGGGTGGGAAGACGTGATATTCTGTAAATATGGGTATAACATCGGACATTTCCAGTCTCTCCTGAGGCTTCACTCGGTGTCAGAAATAGAAAATGAAAAAGGGAGATAAGGAGGAAGTTTCCAAAATACTTTACTGGAGTATACTGGCACGTTCATTTGGCAAAATCTTTGTCTCTTCCTCTTGGCCTTATGTTCACTGTGAGTTAGCGTTTTTCACGCCCAAATACTGAGCTTTTAAAAATGTTTCCCAGTATAGATGTATCCAGAATTACTGGGCTATTTTCTTTTGCCATGTCAGGTAAAAATGTACCTGGATGTAAGCCTGCTTATAAATGTTAAGGTGCTGTATGGTCATAAAGTAAAAAACATGACATTTGTTTACCCTGAACCATCTCTGCCATCAATCACAATACATTACATGTCATTTGTTAGACGCTTTTATCCAAAGCGACTTATTTACTGTGGACAATCCCCACAGGAGCAATTTGGGGTGAAGTTTCTTGCCCAGGGACACAACGACATGCTCACTGCAGTGGGACTCGAACTAGCTACTCCCTGATTCGAAGTCCAGCACTCTATCCACTTAGCCACAGCCGCATACATCTCAAAATAGTATTTATACTGTATTTATCTACATTTCTAAGACACCTCTATATGTCTATATGGACAAAGGACGAGAAGGAAATCACAGTTATTGGCCTCGAGCAAATCAGTTTAATGGTTTGTGAGTTATTGACAGCAAAAGTAGAAAGATATGTAAACGTAGGCAGTTAAATTGTTGGTTTGGCTGAATTGAAACACGGTATAGGTGTAAGAGCAGGAGACGACAGATTGAACGAGCTGAGAGACTTGAGAAAGTCTATAACGGTGTTTCAATGTGGATAGAGATCCTTACATTAACAAACTGACAGCACTAATGTGAACTGAAGTCGATATCACACGTTTAGAGCATTTGCAGATTTGCCTGCGTAATGTAGATAAAGCATAATAAACTAAACGCTGTCAAATAAGAGTCCATTTTGAGCCAGTGTATTTTTTCTGTTTGTCTCTAATGCTTCCAACAAGTGTGCCCGTGGGGTGCTTATTATATTTTCTTTTGTTTATACGTGTGTATGTGCACCTGATTGTTTTCACCCGTATCTACATATAACTAATGTTGGTGATGGGAGGCAATCAGTCTTCCAACTAGACCATTAGCGGCAGCCTGGAGAGATTGTGTGTGTGTGTGTGTGTGTGTGTGTGTGTGTGTGTGTGTGTGTGTGTGTGTGTGTGTGTGTGTGTGTGTGTGTGTGTGTGTGTGTGTGTGTGTGTGTGTGTGTGTGTGTGTGTGTGTGTGTGTGTGTGTGGTGTGTGTGTGTGTGTGTGTGTGTGTGTGTGTGTGTGTGTGTGTGTGTGTGTGTGTGTGTGTGTGTGTGTGTGTGTGTGTGTGTGTGTGTGTGTGTGTGTGTGTGTGTGTGTGTGTGTGTGTGTGTGTGTGTGTGTGTGTGTGTGTGTGTGTGTGTGTGTGTGTGTGTGTGTGTGTGTGTGTGTGTGTGTGTGTGTGTGTGTGTGTGTGTGTGTGTGTGTGTGTGTGTGTGTGTGTGTGTGTGTGTGTGTGTGTGTGTGTGTGTGTGTGTGTGTGTGGTGTGTGTGTGTGTGTGTGTGTGTGTGTGTGTGTGTGTGTGTGTGTGGTGGATACTGTGGATACTGTGTTAATTTGTGTCAGGTTATTTAGATGCCCATAACAGCCATGAAAGGAGACGAACAGGAGAACGTACTGAAAGGGACAGAAAACAAATGGAGTGGAATGAAAAACAAGACCCGTTGGAGAGAGAAAAAGGGGACAGATTAGATGGGAAGGGGGAGACTGAGTGAGAAAATGGGATGAGAGGAGTGTCACGAAAGGCCAAGAAGCCAAAGTCAGCGTTTAATCCCCGAGACAGCTGACAGGCTCGAATCAGCCCCGCTACAATTTACAGACCACACAAACACACAAACAATATCATGCATATCACGTGTTGAGGTTCACCCTTACTGTATATCCACTCAATGCTATTGAGCTCTCCAACCCCATCATCTCTCTAACGCCGTTTATTTCCTCACAATTTCTCAATTGCCACCTTGTGACCTTTATAAACAAGGACACAGGATTGCATCCAGGAATATAGAAATACAGAGGAGTTCAAACTTTACCCAACAAAATATCTATCATTCTTTTTATTTATTCATTTAACTGTCGAGATATATTTTATTTAGATACTAAGTAGGGCTGCTCAATTAATCGTATTTTAATCGCGATTACGATTATGGCTTGCAACGATTACGAAAACAATGTAATCGAAATAAAACGATTATTTTTGTTGTTATTATTATTATTTGTTTGTGGTTTTCAGTTGAATTATACGTAAAATTCAGGGTAATCAACTGTTAAAAACATACTGTTCAAAGAAAATTCTCCAATAAATTGATGTTTTCAAAGTAAATGGATAATTGTTTTTAATAATCGTGATATCAATTGAAAAATACCCAAATAATCGAGATTATGATTTTTGCCATAATCGAGCAGCCCTAATGCTAAGTCCTTACTAGACGGTCTAAGAGCTGTTGTCATGAATTATCCACCCGGTTGGAAATATTGGATAAGAATATATTTGAGGGAAGAAATACTAAAACCCCTCGTTTTATTTTAACGTGTTTGCCTGTGTGTGTCTTTAAGCATATAGCCGACACTATAGATGCTTTGATGAATCCCAACAGTGTCTGCTGGATTGTGTTTTCCCTGAACAGCACTGTTGCACAGAGAGGACATTAGTTACTCGAGAGCAAATTACTTAATTCACAAGCCATTTAGCACTGATCTCTCCCACCCCAGATACTACTGTCTGCAGCCCTTCCCCTAGCATTAGCCTCAACGCTCATTCCTTCATTAGATTTAGCATTAGCTTAGCTATAGGCGCTGTGCCGCCATTTTAATTAAGTCTGTTTCAGTGCAGAGTATTTCAGATCACGTTAGCGGGCTAACTCAAGCAGGACCACTCTGTCTTGCCTTGTTGCCTTTCTCATCACACGCCTGTTTCTCCTCTCTGGGCTTTTTGCTTCCCTGCCTTCACAGCTCTATTTTTCTCCTTGGGGTCACTGGCAAACCATGACAAAAAGTGCTGTATTTCTACCCGAGAGAGAGGGAAGAAATACTAAGATTAAGACCCATGTCATAGGAACATGGGTTGGACTCTATTTTAAGCTCAAGATAAGGATCGGGTGGAGGTTATGCGAAGGGTGACACATGTAACAGTGAGAGGTTAATTATAAGGTTAAGGCCTGGGAAATGAATGTCCATCTCTCTCTCTCTGTCTGTCTCTCTGTGTGTGTGTGTGTGTGTGTGTGTGTGTGTGTGTGTGTGTGTGTGTGTGTGTGTGTGTGTGTGTGTGTGTGTGTGTGTGTGTGTGTGTGTGTGGTGTGTGTGTGTGTGTGTGTGTGTGTGTGTGTGTGTGTGTTGTGTGTGTGTGTGTGTGTGTGTGTGTGTGTGTGTGTGTGTGTGTGTGTGTGTGTGTGTGTGTGTGTGTGTGTGTGTGTGTGTGTGTCAGCTAAAGGCCAAGAAGTTCATCCTTTACTTGAGTATAAGTAGAAACACTTTGTTACTTAAGTAAAAGTACAGAAGTATTATCAGCTTAATGTGCTTCAAAGTATCAAAAGTAAGGCTACTCAATATACAGAATGGCATATCACAGTGTTATATTATTATAGAGTATTACATTCCCCTGTTTTTATCATCCACTAAAACATGTAAGATCATTTTAATGCTGTAATTTGTCAAAGGGGAAGCAGTTTTAGATACTTTGTATAATACTGGGTAGTGTACTGCATCATCATTTCATATGTGATGTTATCCCATGTAAAAAGTATGGTACTGCAGTAAAATGTACTTACTAGTCAATGTTACATGACAACAAAGGCTATACTGTAGGACACACTCTGGAAACACTGTTATTATCTGCAGTTGTAACCCCTGCAAGTTGGGTTTATCTCCCGACCCTTGCTTGTGTGTGTTTGTGTGTGTGTAAGCATGTTTGCATGGAATAAGATGTGGCTCAGCTGGTGGTTCAGTTTTGATTGGAGCAAGACATAGGCAGTTGATAAATCCAGGCAGGGAGATGAGAAGAGGAAGAGTGGATGACATGATAAAGTGGATAGTTGGATGGGAACATGGAGGCTGGGTGTAGGACAGCTGTCCAACAGAGGAGAGTGATGGGTGGCAGTGCCAGTGGTGACAAGAAGAAAGGTGAATACAGAGTACAAGGACGCCAACAAGTGCTGGAGCATTTTACGATGCCTCATACTACACACTAGAGGCAGCCAAAGCAATCATCCCAGAAAATGATGATGTTTTCACTTCCCTGACAACAGCGGTTTACGTCATCAGAAGCTTTGCAACTGGTTTGGCAAATCCTCTACAGGTGGTCACGAGAGATTTTAGAGGTTGACATACTTGGTCAAAAACAAGTTGTATGGGGTCCTGATGCATGTCACTGCTCTTAAAGGTGGAAACACCTCTGGAGCGATCACCTCTTTCATTCTTTTTTAAAAGAGTGAAGCTTTGTTTTATGTTCGTGAAACTACAACTAGCAAATACACACATAGTCAGCATTACTTTTGACATACAAGGGACACACACATTACAGAGCTGCCACGCTGTCTTGTTTTAAAGATGCCCTGTATGATGAAGGTGTGTGTACATGTAAATGGTCTGCAAAGGCAAACATCCCCAAGTTCAAAAAGTACTATTTCAATTGAACCTTTTTATCAAATATGTATATTTATTTACTCCACTTCATTTATCAACTGCTATAGTTGCCATTTAGTTTGTAAATATAACAATGACAAAGCATTAAACATATAACATTGTGATCAACTTATTAAATGTGACCTGCTCTATCGAAATCAGTCGCATTGACCCGAAGACACATTTTGAGTTGATATCAGGATTGTTTTTGTACTCCAAATATTAAGCGAAATATGTCACATTATATAATGACTGTCACCGAGTCATCATTTTGAGAAAAAGGCCTTTAAAGTTTCCTCTTCTCTGGAATCCATCGATCTGATTGATTATTAGTGGAGCAAATGATCAAAATACTACGGAGGGAAGATATTTTCGTTTGGAGGGGAAGCTCGCGAGTGTGTGTGTATACGTGTGTGCGTGTGTTTGTGTAATTTTGCGTTTGTGTGTATTGTGTTTATTTCCCGGGGAAAACCCTCACGAGAAACACCGGCTGTTGTTATGCCTGCTGTGACGTCAAGTTACTCCGTTCTCCGCTTGTAATTATGCCGTTACAAGCTTCAACGTTGTATTTATCACCTGAATTTGCCGAAACAAGTTTAATATTCTGAAAGCCAAGACTTTGTTTAATTGAAATCAGATGAAAACAAATTGTAACGGACCCTGCCGTGTTATCTATGATTACTATACTCTTACATTCATAATTTCAACCGGAGGGAGGGGGAGGCGGCGCTGCGGAAGAGCAGATTGCGAGTGAGAGGTGCCTGTCTTCGTCCCTTTACAAGCTTCAAACATGTATTTATCGTGTGATTTTGGAAATAAAAGTTTCATATTCTAAAAGCCAAGACTTTGTTTGTTTAAAATCAAACAAAACACCCGAACAGCGAAAAAATAGTTTTTTACGTAAATCCACGTTTATTTTGAAATGAGCCGTTGCGACTTCCGATTGATTTCGATAGAGCGGGTCACAAATATGGTGTGGATTAAACTGCCTAACAGTTCATGAAGTAGTGTTTAAATCTTCCTCCGCATCATTAGAGTTCTGCGCGTACGCATCAATAACAATAATCCACTGATAAAATATGTATGTATTACCACTCTAAAAGCCACCATTCAACACAATGAGTATTTATCGACTACTGTGCTTACAATACGGATTATGTATATTCACAGACGTTAAATGTGAGCAGACTTTTACCTGTATTTTAACAAGATTGCGTTCCTTTTTTTACACATAAAAACACTGGCGGTGTCTTCATCGTCTTCATTCAAACAATTCAGCTGTAATCGTTTAAACACTGTGAAGCTCCCTTGTAGCCTTTTTAGAACAAGTTAAGTAAAACATTATCACTCTTGCATGTGTTAGCATAATGCTGTTTATATAATATGAGCCATGTAGACTTGTCTGTTTTAATCTAAATGGAGATGCAGTAGACTGTGTGTTTTGCATTTTTATAAGAAAAACTGTTAACAGCCATTAAACCTCCGTGCGTTCAGCCGACCTGCGGTGGAGGAAAACATGGAAAGGATGAAGTATGAGTAGCACAAAGTAGTAAGAGAGGGACGACAGGACATAGACACCTATTAAGGGAATGGAAAGAGAGAGAGAGATGAACAAAGACTTCACATAAAACCGCTGTAATGAAGACGAACAACAGAGTGATGGCTCCTCATACATGTCCGCAGTAAAGGAGAGACGAGCGTAACACAGTGATGTCATCGGGCCGGCCCACCGTGGCCCCTCAGTGACATCACTGACTGCTCCTCGCTGGAAGGGGACGTTAGGCGTTAGTGTCGCCGCGGCAACTGGCTCTCCTGCAGCTGTTGCCAGGCGGCGGTCTCCATGGAGATATATGGTATGGGGTGTGAGTGGAGCTGGGAGAAGGACATAATGGAGAGAGGGGCTATGCTATAGTGTGAGAGTGAGTGTGTGTGTGACTGTGTGTGTGACTGTGTGTCTCATTTAAAAGTATCTTTCAAGGTGAGATAGTAAGGCTAATAAATAGTTGACAGAGATTGAAAAATCCATATTGACAGATATGCGTCTAATTCCAATCGGCTTTGTTCGACAGACTACTTCCACCCCATGGAGACAATCCTTCCTGTATTGACAGCTCTCTCTCTCTTATTTACTTCTTTGTGTTTTCACGTCCGTGTGTGTGTGTGTGTGTGTGTGTGTGGGTGTGCACAGGCAGGGGTAACCATAAAAGTGTGTGTATGCGTGTATGACAACGCAGCAGTAAGTACAGATCTCTGTCTTCCTGTCTCTCATGATAAACTAGCTGTAGCTAAGACAGCATAACACACATATTCACACACACCACCTTGTTTGTCTTTCATTTTATTCCCTCTTTCCCGCTTCACTTCACCCTCTCCATCTCCAACTCCCTCCTCGCCCTCTCTCTTGTAATCAGATGTGAGTAATATGTTGTCACCACTGTGCAAAGTCACTACTCATCCTCTCTTTTCCTTTTCTGCAGCACATGCATTTTCTTTTTTAAACGCACACAAACATATAATACATGTAAACATTGCCTACTTTTCCATAGGCGACTCATTTGGCTCTCTGCACCAGTAAATCTGATGAGGCTTCTTCGCTGCAACACACAACACAGTACACTACATATAAAGCATATGTGTTTGCATTGAGCCTCCTGCTGATCAGCGTAACACATGCGCTGAAATGATCGACTGCTATGGGACCCATTGTGCTTGGAGGTTGTTTGTGCGGTGAAGTCAGTGTGGTTAATATGAACTATAGAAACCTTGCAGGCTAACACAAATGTTTCCATACAAAGAGAAAAATAAATTCAATGTTTTTTCTCCTGATAATTGAAAAGTTGAGTTAAAGGATTGAAATGGCATTCATTACAACATTGCTTTTCAGCTGTATTCTTCATAACCCACATTCCCATTAACTTGATAGCTTCTCTCAGGTGTTGCTATCGCTATGCGTTATCTATTATTCCTTACAAATCCCAGGGGTGATTGTGAATGATTGGTCTATTTTCCTCATCATTTTCCTGCTGGGTTTCAGCTTATGTTACGTGCTACTTTTTACAATAACATGAAAGCATTTATATCATGTCCGAGCCTGATCAATCACTGTCACCTGCTGAGCTGAGCCTAACAGAGCCTCATGGCGTCTCATCTGCGGTGATCAATTTAGTTACCAGAGGAAACCTTAATAATATCCTCACTCATTATTAACTATGTTGTTGAAGTAGCACTTTTTATTTTGCTTCCTCCACATCCCCTGTGGAGATAAGCGATCTCGTCTAACAGATCCCGTATCACAAAGCAGGGAAGCAGGGGGACAAAATTGAGCATTTTCAATTCTGTGTCTGAATGTAATGTGCAACATTTTACATTCAGTGTACAATAACCCTAAATACCTTTTTCTGCAGACACATGTAATAGTGCCCTGAAACAAAATACAGCCTCATTATTTTATTTTACCTTCCATCGGCGCTATGCTTGTACCGTAGCACCTGTCACCCCTTTGCATTCCTGTATTTTTATAATGGTTTTACCTGTAAATGTTTCCTCTAAATGTAATTTGCAGTTGGGTAGAAATTGCCTCAAGTCAGGAAGTTACACAAGACTTTTCCATGAGTTGAAATGGATTTATTATTGAAGGTGCTCCAAAACTAGCAATGTTTTTGTTAGACTCTCAGTGGATGCACGGGCTGTTAAAAAATACAATATTTGCGCCTGCAGGGATTAGTATTGTTACTCTGCGAACTGACACTCCCCGGCTAGCACTGATCAAGTTGCAGCTCTGCCAGTGTTTCTGCCAGGCACTTTAATCAGCTCCTCATTGCTGCATGAATTCCCTACGTAGGCCTGGCCTCCCCCCCTTGTGCCTGGCAGCCTGTTATTTTCCCTGCGACATCCACAGCACATCAACCTGTAAGTGTCATTTAGCTATCAACACACGGTTCCCCAGAGCTTTTTTGTTATTAAAAAATGGGATACGCTCCCCTCGCCACCAGGGTGCCACGTGTTTGTGTGTGTGTGTGTGTGTGTTGATGCTCATTTTGGTTTCAGAGAGACAGTGCTATTACTAAGACTAACGCCACATTCCCCTGGAGGAATTAATGAATCACGAATTGTGTGTGTGTGTGTGTGTGTGTGTGTGTGTGTGTGTGTGTGTGTGTGTGTGTGTGTGTGTGTGTGTGTGTGGTGTGTGTGTGTGTGTGTGTGTGTGTGTGTGTGTGTGTGTGTGTGTGTGTGTGTGTGTGTGTGTGGTGTGTGTGTGTGTGTGTGTGTGTGTGTGTGTGTGTGTGTGTGTGTGTGTGGTGTGTGTGTGTGTGTGTGTGTGTGTGTGTGTGTGTGTGTGTGTGTGTGTGTGTGTGTGTGTGGTGTGATCTTTTAGAGCTCAAGAAACAGGTATGCTTATTCCCGCATGCATTACACAGTGTGTGTGTTATGCGTGGGATGAATGCTGCAAAAAGCTCAAACTGTGAAAGTGAAATACTACTCTAAAAACGTGTTTTCCCTCATAGTACAAGTTCACTTTTTTACTTTCTATTAGCTAGCTCCAACACATTTAGGCTAACCAATCAGAGCAGTCTGGGCTCTGGTTTCAGACAGAGGGTTGATTGATTGATTGATTGATTGATTGATTGATTGATTGATTGATACATTTATTTCGAACAAGTAAAATAAATAATTACAAAACAAATGTTGCAGTGATAGTCATGTAAGAGAAATCAAAACAAAAAATTACATTTACAACAACAGCATTAGCAACATAAACAGTGCCACATCTAGTGTTCGAAAAGGAGTGAGAAGAAGTATAACTTATTTAATCTCACCCCCTTGTCCCTAAATGATTTATTTATAATCTATAATCTGCAATAATTATCATGTGTATGCATTATTATTGATATTATTAGTATTATTAATCTGCTTTACCTGTTGATTGACATATATACATATACATACACATGCATACACTGATATACATATATGCACTAGGGGTGTTGAAAATAATCGTTTCTACGATGCATTGCGATGCGGACGTGGACGATTCGGTCTCGATGCAGTGACGGAAGATAATCGGTTATAGCGTAGTAACGTTGCTTCCTGATTTTCCGGCCGCGGCTTTACTATAACGTTTTTTTTTTCTGTCACTTTAATATCAAATCGGTCGGTGACGCAGAGATCAGGGAACAGACGTGACAGCGGCACAGCAACACCAAACACGGAGCAGTCTGCTTGATCCACCAACACAACACCACCAGTCCAGAACCAACAGCAGAAGGACCCGCTCTGAATCACTCCGTGTCGCTGCGGCACAGGGAT
The DNA here is from genome assembly GCF_902827175.1 of Gymnodraco acuticeps. Taxonomy (NCBI): domain Eukaryota; kingdom Metazoa; phylum Chordata; class Actinopteri; order Perciformes; family Bathydraconidae; genus Gymnodraco; species Gymnodraco acuticeps. The sequence goes on from NW_022989820.1 coordinate 403,438, forward strand.
TTATGTTTTTCAAAAATAATCGCGTTACAATCATGTCCGGTTTTTGGTGGATTTAATTAAGTCTTGGATTGCAGAGTATGAATGTCCTCTAGCAATTTTCAGACGATATATACGTGTGTAAAGTTTGTGAAGGCAGGAGGAAAAAAGCTTCCGCGATCACCGTCTCCTCTCCGTTCCTCCAAACTCCGCCCCCTCCCTGAAAATAATGAGTGACAGGCTGAGAGTGACCCGATAGAAACTTTATTATTCACTTAATCACTGAGATATAATGAAGCTAACTTAATCTCATACATTCATGGGATTTATGTAACAGTAAGACAGAGAATGTGAGTGTGCACCCACATGCACTATTTTAGTTGTTATATGCTGTTGTAAATACTGCTGTTGTCTGCTGTGTTCAGACTCAAGTCCTGTGTGTGATGCCACATTCAGGACATTCAGTGTCCTTTTTTTAACAGAAGACCGTTGCTAGAAGCTGCAGGTAGACTGCAGAAGCATTATTTTTTTGTTTTTGAGGATGGAACAACTTCACACACAGATATAGGGAGGCTAGACCTATACAATTCATTTATTTTGGTTTATAAATTAATGTCAAGACATTTATGTTATTGATTTCTGAAGCACTTTCTAAATAATAAAAAGAGAGTTCATATGTATTTACTGCATGTATGCATTGATGAAAAAATAAGCCATGTGCAGTAATATCGAAAATTGAGGATGCAACGCATGAATCGTGATGCATCGGGATATCGAATTGAATCGAATCATTGACAGGATAATCGTAATCGAATCGTGAGACCAGTGAAGATGCACAGCCCTAATATGCACACATACATACTCACAACACATACACATAGTCAAACACCTTTGAATATATAGGCTCCTCTGTGAAGCCCGTGTGCACACATTTCATATTTGATCAAAATGAAGCTGTTTGAGATGTGCATGTCTTTTGGTGGTGGATTCTTTTGATTGATACTGAGCAGCCATGTGTGTGTGTGTGTGTGTGTGTGTGTGTGTGTGTGTGTGTGTGTGTGTGTGTGTGTGTGTGTGTGTGTGTGTGTGTGTGTGTGTGTGTGTTGTGTGTGTGTGTGTGTGTGTGTGTGTGTGTGTGTGTGTGTGTGTGTGTGTGTTGTGTGTGTGTGTGTGTGTGTGTGTGTGTGTGTGTGTGTGTGTGTGTGTGTGTGTGTGTGTGTGTGTGTGCTGTGTGTGTGTGTTGTGTGTGTGTGTGTGTGTGTGTGTGTGTGTGTGTGTGTGTGTGTGTGTGTGTGTGTGTGTGCGCTTGCTCAGTGCGATTTTTAGGAGGCACACTCAGACAGGATTTAGCCTCCCCGAAATCTGTGCCATGTTAGTATTTATATATTCAACTTCATGTTCTACTCGTTTACACGCAAGTGCAAGCACGAAGGTGTACAAACAATGCAAACACACACACACACACACACACACACACACAGACACCACACAGACACCACACACACACACACACTGAAAGCTTTATTTATTTATGGGAGTTTTAAACTAATTAGTTTGAGTTCAGGGGAAAACAGTAATTGCCTCCCAAGAGTAAAGGGGGATGACAAAGGGAAAGAGGGAGGACAGAGGCCTAGAGGGAGAATGAGAAAGAGAGAAAGTTGTGAAGTGGGAGGATCTTTGTTGGCAGTTTGAACATGTTGAAAAAATCATGTTTTGACACATACCTTCTTGAAATGTGCCCCCGTGTGTGTGTCTTTAAGAGTGTGTCAAGAGACTGTGACGGATCCCTTTACTGACGGTGACTGACGGCGTCTGCTACGAGACGTCACCTTGTGTGTGTGTGCGTGTGTGTGTGTGTGTGTGTCCATGTCAATCCACGCTTGCTTAGCTAATGGTGTCTTTGCGAGTGTAGGCGGTGAGCGAGTCATTCCTGACTGACACCGACCAAACCTTATAATTTAAGTAACGGAGAGACTGAGAGGCAGCAACGTGACCGAGATACAGGGAGAGTTAGTTAGTCCTTAGAGAAAGGAACAGCTGTTGAAATGGATTTTAAGTTTTTGAGGTACAGGAAGACAGAAAGACACACAGTAAGGAAATCACACAAACAAAAAGAAGATATAAGAGGGCCCAGTGGCAAGAGGATGTCTAGATTGCGAGATGGGAGGAAAGACAGAGGGAGGAAAAGATGATAATGATGGAAAATATCCCGCCTTCAAGTTTTTCCTTCCTCCATCTTTCTACGAATGTAATCCTGACTCTCCTCCCTACCGTCCCCTCACCTGCATTGTTTTGTTGGGATGAATTTCGAGCAGATTACTTCCTGTGAATATTGCATCTGGGATCAGTTTTCCAATCATACATACTTAATAGGCTTCTTTTTTCCTTTAAATTCTGCGTTTTCTGTCCTCCAATGTTCTTTCTTTTATAAGCTTTCAGTTGTTTTAACTACTTTTGTTATGAAGGAAAAGGCTGTTTAGCAGAAAGTAATATCTGTAAATATATAGCAGTTAGGGTTAGAAGCAGGAAAGAAAAAAAGGAGTATCTTTAATTTAGTTTTCTTCCAATAAATGAATAACATGCAGTGTTAAGCCAACCAAATACTCTCTTACACCCCTTAAAACCTTATGACCCCCAGGTTTAGGTACACTACTTAAACGACTCAAAAGACACAATCTCTTGTGGACAAAGTGCTCAACAGTTTTTCTAACAATGTCAAACTTTGCAAAGCCGACATTATGTCAGTCACACCTCATTCACGCACTGATTGGCCAGCTGTGCACAGTTTAGAAAGTGAGTTGTTTTTCTCAAGGTGACTCTTTCCCAAAACTACCTCTGACATCTGTCACGTGTACAACCAATTTCAAAACACCCTCCAGGAGAGATTGTGTCACGTTATCCATATGCAAAAAGAAAGATTATGGCCTTTTTTTGACAACCAGCTGTTTACCCCGCCAGCGAGTGTTGCTCCGTGCGCTCGCTCCATACTTTTACAACAGGACGTGATTGGAAGACATATGGTACACTTCCTAACTAACACTTTACTCTGTATATAACATCACTTTGAAAGGTGTGGAAAAACAGAAGCATGGTAAGCATTGAAAATACAATTCATTGGAAATTAGTTTGAAAAAACTGCTAATAAAAGTGGTTCTATTGTTCTGTCTTTATGAATGATATTACAGACTGTCCCAGGCTCCTTTTGTCCTTTTCCGTTTTCTGCATATCAACATTTGGTAATGACGATGACAGTTTGTTCCGTAAGATTATGACACAATGATTAAACAAAGTGGATTACATATGTCAGCTCTACGGTTTGATCCACCATCTGCTGCGGTGCAAACGCTGATAGCTTCGTTTACACAGTTTGAACAGTTTGAACTGTAAAGCATGCCCCCTGCATTCATTTACTGCAGCAGGCTTGTAGAGGTAAACGTGTCAGATAACTCGGAGCTGGTGGTTACTTGGTTTCTTCCTTGTTCAATGATGCATGTAGCACCTCTAAACGAGGGTGAAAGAGATATTTCTGCTCATTTTTCAGTGTGGCCGGAGTAGACAAATAACTCCCAACCATTTTATCTTTTCCATCTCTCAGACTCTCTTAGTATCTCTCTCTGTTTTCTTTTGGAGCTGCACTGGTCTTGCCAACAACAGCATATTGTCTATGTGGGTTATTGTGTGCCTCCATCAGCGGTTGGTCTCCTGGTCCTTGAATGTTTCGAGACCATTAGTCACATTGTCACGGGGTCACACAGGTCACGACAGAGTGCAGCTCGGGCTTGTTTACTCCTTGGTGCTCTGAGCTCGTCTGTAATCTCTCTCTCTGTTTCTTATCCCACTTCTCTATCTGACCTCCTTCTTGCTGTCTTTCTGAATATCTTATTACCTTGCTCATTCTATGTATTGTATCTAGTAATAGGTCTCCAAGCTAAGTGTACAAAATCCGTTATTGACTTTATTAGCAGGGAAATGGACAACCTTGCCAATGTAATAAATTAAATTAAATGAACATTATAAAACATCAAAGTTAATCAACACTATATCACCTACCGATTTTCTCTTGTCTCATTTTCTCACCTCTCCCCACTCTTCATCACTGTTCATCTCAGCTCCGATGTCAAGATGTCAAGATTCAAGATGTCTTCTGGATCTGGATCTGGATTAATACTGAGCAGAACCCAGAGGTATCACGCTCAGTGGGGGATGGATGATCCCCGCTAAATGTCTCTTAACATTTGCCGGAAGCACTCCACGGTTTCTGCGATGACAGCTTCTTCTGGTAGCAAGTTCCACTCTCTGATTGTTCTCGGAAAGAAGGAGTATTTAAGAGTGTCACTCGTTGCGAAAATTCGCTCGAAGTTCAAAGAGTTGGCTTTGCGGGTTGCACTTCTTCTAACTGGCTCTAGCTACATTGATGCATCAATGGCTGAGATGTTATGGACAATCTTGAAGAAGAGAACCAAACGAGCCAATCGCCGCCTTTCACTCAATTCCACCCAGTTCAACCGCTTGAGCATTTCTGTGACACTGCTGTCCCATTCATAATCTCCAAAAATGAATCTTGCACCTCTTCTTTGTACTGATTTCAGGGCATCACTGTCTTTATCAGTGTAGGGGTCCCAGACCGAGCTGGCGTACTCTAGTTTAGAACGTACTAGGGCCACAAAAGCTGTCTCCTTCAGTTTCTGGGGACAGCGTTGCAGGTTCCGGCGTAGGAAGCCGAGCGAACGGTTTGCCTGCGTTACAATTTGGCCAATGTGTTGGCCAAATTTCAGGTTGTTATGGATTTCTACCCCAAGATAAGGCTGGTGGGTCACCTCTTTTAACACCTGGCCACATAGAGTATAGTTTTTAATGTGCGGGTTTGTTGATCTGCTTGTTCGTAGGATGTAGCACTTACTAGTATTAAAGCACATTCCCCAAGTGTTAGCCCATTCCTGAAGTCTAGTCAGGTCACCCTGTAGGTCTTCTTGGTCACTTCCATTTTTAATAGGCCTGTAGAGCAGGCAGTCATCCGCGAATAACCGCACTGTAGATGCTACATGTGACGGCAGGTCTTACTGGTATGATCAAATCCTTCTCGCTTTGCCATGTGCGAGTGCAAATCCCATTAACAGTGCATCTCAGTATAGATCAAATATGACACTGCTGGGATTTTAGACAATATTTCTGAAAGAAGAGTGAATGGATTATTTGTAAGAGACCATTTTCAGCAGTGGATTTATACACATTGGTTTGCAGCAGGATGTGCTTTTGACTCAATAAAGTAGTGCCCCTCTTATGGTAATGAGGCGACATGTCACCGAGTGCAACGGTGTGGCGCATTCATGTATTTCTAATATGACAACAATGCCACAGAGGAATAGGCTGCATCAGGCACTGACAATACTTTGTAACATACATTCATACTGCTTTTGAGATTTTCCTAGAATGTAATAATAAGAAGAAGAATATAGAATTCCACCAGCCTTATTCTTTTGTCCAAAACATTAGATTTTCTCATATCTCTCTCTCTCTCTCTCTCTCTCTCCCTCTCTCTCTCTCTCTCCCTGTGTGTGTTTTCACTTAATGAAATCCTTCTCACTTTGCTGAAGCACGTATTCAAATCATTGCCAAAACATATCAATTTAGATTAAATAAATATGTCTTTGCAAATCATACCAATACATAATATGCAGCTATTTGTTTTCTGATTGCTCGGAGAGGAGGACATATATCTTATGAGAGCGTGAGTTTATACTAATAAATGGGCTCTTAACAAGTGACATTGATTAGACATTAGGGTGGGAGGTATGAAGTGTTAGTGAGACTATAGATTGTCACTCCACGATTTTATAGCTGTTTACATGAACGTGGATCACAAGAATGTAGAGGTCTAATTCATAGAAATATAAAAATGAAATGCCCTCCGTCTGTTTCTATCTCCACTCGTCCCTTCTTACCCGTCTGGCGTTCAGACTTTGTGTCTTGTGTGCTGCTCTTTAACTTAATATAAAGCCATTTTCTTACAGTAGCCGCTCTGTCTCCCCGTGTGCCCGCTCTCTCCCCTCCCACTGGTTCAAATCAATGAAACTGCACAAGCCCTTCCTCTCCCCCTGACCCTCTGAATACTCTCCTCTCTCTCGTTCTGTGAATACTTTTCCCTCCCGCTGCGTTTCCTCCCTCTCTGTCTCTCTGTCTCAATACTCCCTCCCACTCCCCCTTGTCTCTCTGTCAGCCTGTCTCTCTCTCTGTGTCTGTCATCTCTGCTGGACAGTCGGTCTGTTTTCATAAAACTTTCTCTGTCCTCCGCTGGCTGGGGTTTTAAAATGTCAGATGAGAGAGCAGTGATTTCTTTTTTTCTTTGTACACAATGTCCCCCTCTCTGTCTCTGACAAACACACAAATGCCAGCGAGTGAGTACACACACACACACTCTCACTCACTAATGAATGCTTCCTCTTCACACACGCATACATGCACACACTGCTTTGTATCCTTCCATGCTCACACACATATATCTGGTACATCATGCTAATAGGTAGTGCTGTCTATAATGTATGCAGCCACACACATTTGATTCTCACAAGGACAGCAAAACACTCGTACTATATACTCAATGAGTGGTGGTGTCTAATTTGTTCCCCCGTTGACATGCCTCATGTAGACTTGCCAGTAATGAAGCCTGTGAACACTTCTGCTCTTCAACAGCACAGCCAATTAAAGCAGAGATCCTGAGCAGGGCTTTTTAAAATCACCCGAACGGAGGATGTGAAAGACAGAGTCGTACGACAGCCATGTTCTGTTACACCCTCTCATCATTTTAACTTTCACCAGCAGATTATGGGGAATCGGGGGTGACTTTGCCATTTTGTTGATGCTGGCATGTCATTTGTTGTGGAGTGGAGGAAGCAAGTTAGTGATGCTAATCTCAGTTATGGGGAATTTGTTTTAATTGGAAATCCTCTTGATGGGAAGAAAAGGGGGGAAAAGGAAGAAGTGCTTTTGTGTCTGGTTAACCACTGAAAGAATGTTTGGGATCTGAAAAAGAAGTTACATTTCACAGCTTCTTAGGGACGTCTGTGAACCTGTCTGTGTGTGTGGCATGTGCCAGTATGTTTCTTGTTACAGACTGTCAATAATTGAGTGAGTGCGTGTTACGATACACTGTCAATAGTGAAATGTGTGTGTGCAGCCGCTGTGTTTGTCTGCAAAGGAAACGGATGGAAAGCTCTTTGTCCAATCGCAAATAGGCTGCAAGTGTGACTCTCATAGAGAGGCGAAGTCCCTCCCTTTCCGGTGGAGCTCCATGGGACCTTATTTCGGAAAAAGTATGTATTGAAGTCAATGGCGAGAGAAAGATTCTCTTTCGATCCCGTTTGAATAGTGCCACGAATTACACATATGATGTTTATCAATTTAAAAGATAATTTTGCAAGTCAAACATTTTTAAATGTGTCGTAAAACTGTGAAGTAACACTTTTTTTTTTTGTGAAACCGCTCAATGAACTACATCTCTCATCTCGCCCCACACACCAAGGCGGCCGTCACGTTGGAACATGTCACTTCTTTCTTTCAGAATGAGGCGGAAAGTATTAAAAGAGGCGCAAATCACTTCAAGTCTGGGCATGTTGAGAGCTGTGCATACACACAAGGGGAGTTAGTCGGTTCCATAAGAGCCAGCATGCGGGACCGGGATTCTGGGATTTGTAGTCTTTCTAGTTGCGTATTTTTCATAGTCTTTTATTTCAACAGTTTTACGACAAACTGTCACTTTTTTGACATGGAAATTATTTTTTAAGACTGACAAACATTATATGTGTAATTCATGGCACAATTCAAACGGGATCGAAAGATACGTTTTCTCTCTCCATTGACTTCAATACATTATTTTTCCAAAATAAGGTCCCATGGGGCGGAAGTACTGTAGATGGGCGTGACTTCACCACTCTATGGGGAGGCAATGACAGACTAACAGTTGCAGCTTCTTTCATATGGGTGTTGGAAAATGATGGGAAAATGTTTTTCAATGAGAGAAACTGAGATGAGGAGGTAAGTGTGTCATTTGACAGTGAAGGCAACGTGTTTTCCGAACAGCAGCTAAAGAAGGATGAGGAAAAGGGAATGCATTTCTGAATGGCACTATAAAAGAGGGGAATATGGAAAAAGAATGATGGACAGAGATAGGATTGAAAGGTTAAGTGACAAAAATGCTGGGTGAGTAGAGGAAGCAAGAAGGAAACACACACATTTAGGAGAACGGACAGGGTCGCGCGAGTTTCCCCGCCATTGTCAAAGTCAAATGCCGCCGGTTGCTGGAGAAACATGCAAATGATATGCAAATGAGCTGAACCGAAGGCGGAGAGGGGCGTTCTCCGCGTTGACGTTGTCATGGAAATACCCGGCGAAACACACACAAGCGCACGTGTGTGTTTGTGTGCAGACATGTGGCTGGATGGATGGATCGGTCAAGGGGTGTGAGAGGGATATAAAAGAGGGGTGGACGTTCGGCTAATGAAGATGAAAGGCAGGAAGGCTGTTCTGCCTCACAGTAAGGCAGGGCTGCATCTGGCCAATAATGCAAAATACTGGCGAGTCCTGGAACAAATTGAATAGAGGTGAACTGAATGAAAGGCGAGGGAAAACAATTGACGTTATTGGTGGTAAACGAGACAAGACAAGTGGAGAGGAATGAAGTAATACATGAGAGCAGAGTCTGTTCCTCTCCTCCGTCCTTCAGTCTTCCTCTCCTCCTTTATGCATTTTCCTGCTTCATTCTCCTACTCCACGTAGCAGCTCTCAGCTATCCCTCTTCCAGATGTCAAGGTCCAATCTCTGCAACATCCACTGTGTCTGACACTGCTGAGGCACCATTAGGCAATGCAGGTACGGTAGCTGTTAAGTGAAATGCATGCATGCACACCGGCAGCTGTGTAAAAGTACCTCATCTTATTTTGATATCCCCTCCTGGATCAGTCTTACAGCCATTCTGCAGGTAGTGTCTTTTCCTTTTACACTGACAACATCCCAACCATCCCGTCTGCAGGTCGCTCCTTTTTAAGTTTGAGTGACGGCGAAAGCAGCGGAAAACTTTTATTGTTTTTCCCACCGCTTCCTCTTGGGAATGTAGCCAGTGTGAGCAGCAGCTCATAACGTATGCAGGTTTAAAATGGAGATTCAACAGTGTCTGCATCGTTATGTGCATATCAATATGACACTGTGTGCAGAGAAGAACAAGCTTAATTGCATTATGAGTAAGAAGCCAATTGAGCTCCGTAAAAAATGAAATAATTACAGAAGCTGGAAACTGAAGGAGGTAATGATTCCCTGCAGAAGCAACGGTGGTATAAAGCTAGAGATAATGAAACAGAAAAATAACGTGGACTACGACGGGCAAATGAGAAGGAAAGAGAGGGAGATAAACATGCAGATAGAGGGAGATAGCTGAGGACACACGGGAGGTATGGAAATGAGACGAGAGACCTGGGAAGATAGTGAGGGAAGGAAGTAAAACAAGTGATGCGAAGAGGAGAGGGGGGAGGACAGAGGAGGAAGGGGAGCAGCAGTGTGGGGAAGGGCTTTGAGGCGAGGGAGAGGGCTAACCGAGGGCCGTGTTTTACAAATTGCCATTTTAGAGGAACCAACGGAGGGATGAAGGGAAAAAAACAAATTCAACAACCACAGACCGGCTCCAGATGCACACAGCGAGAGATGTACTCGGGCTCCTCCAAACAGTGTATCATGCACATTTGAGTGAACACACAAACACAAATGATTCAGACGCAGGTGGACAGAGGCACACACACACTCGTCATTGTGTCTGTGAACTCATCCTTACCTCTCATCGATTCGCCGTGCTCACTGACCCCTGCACACACCGCATGTCAGCTCCCAGGAGATTGGCATGTTCTCTCCAGCTCTGACTCACTCAGAGGAGCGATGGTGGTGTGTCTCAGTCAGTTCTCCCATCAATTTCCAATTATCTTAACCTTATCCCAACCCTGAACATAACCCATTCATCTCTGTGACCGAAATGCATTCCTAACAAATGCCTTTACTCTAAACATTGAAACTGTATTTAGGAAAAACAGATTTCAAGATAAAAATGCTTGTTTTTTAGGCCCCTATCAAAATATGGTGTTCATCATTTGTAGAACATTTGTCGTCCATCATAACAAACGTACAGCTTCATAACTTTCAAAGAGTCAAGAGTTAAAACATGGTAACACGGTGTCCTCTGGCTTTCCAAAGCTATATTAGCCAAATCGTGATGGATTGAGACAGATGTGTCTTGACAGTGTGAGAGAAGTGTCACATGGTTTTGGCTCCCTTTGTACATGCAGAGTTTCAAAATGTGCCAGAGATGTCAAGGCCTGCTGCACAGTGTGATTGGATAGTTTGTCACCGTTGTAATAATGGCCTCTTCCTTAAATGAAAAAGAAAGGAGAAAGAATCGTGTCTTAAGTGCCTCATTTACTAGAATATGAAACTTTACATTTTATTATCTACTTCTGTTCTCATCCAGGTGCAGGAAGTGGTTAACCATCTCCTCACCGTGAAGTGTATACAGTGTGAAATGGGACATACGGTATGTGTTGAGGCATGATAACATTTCTTCCGAATACACAAATGAGTAGCTTGAATTCATGTTATTGTGTGCGGAGTCAATTTCACAGCTGTTTTGAAATATCTTCATATACATGTTCTGCTCATTCCTGCCTTATGTTCAGCCCCAACATCTGTTTCACAAAGAAGAGCAGTTCATTCCTTATTGAAATGCTCTTCCCCTTTGACTTACTTTGTACATAACTAACATGGTGCTTCCAACCCGAAAGCCATAACCCAAGCAAAAACTTTATATTAAATCATTTTCACAAACTTTTCTCCTTCTGAATGTGTAAGAATGAGAGTGTAGGCAAGGCACAGTCAGACTGTCTTCGTCCCCCTCTGTTAAGCCCTCCAGACCCACCAGGCGCTCACTCTGAAGCGTGTCCTTACAAACGCCTCGCTGACACTCCTTTCTCTCGGCCCTTATCCTTCCTCTTCCTGCTCCACGCTCTGGAGACACAGGACATCATAAAAGTCCCATCAGCGCAGCGCCACTTTTCTTCCCCACCCACCGTCCTTTCCTCCCGCCTCACAGAGTCACGGCTCCCCTTCAGTTCACTCTGGGCATTAGCAGGAAATGAGGAAGAAGACTGAAAAACTAACGGGAAAAATGTCCTCCTTTTGGCAATTTACGTCCAAGGAATGTCCTCCATCTCAGCAATTTACCTCCAATAACACTTTACATTTAGAAAGGCGTTATTGAGCTAAGGTTGATTTGTTTCAGGCAATGTTAAGTAGTGAAAGTGGTCGAGCCAAAGTCAATGCCTTCATTGTTTTTGGTACATTTTTTGGGCCTATGAGTGCTATGTCAATCAAGTATACAGTGTATACAAAAACACATATGTTTAACCCAGAGCACAGGCATTTGTGTATCCTGGATACAGAAACTGACAGGCTTTGTCCATGTGTAACATAGTATTATGTCTACTATAGGTGTAGTATGGGTGTAACATGGGTATTATGTGGTTGTAATATAGGTTTAATAATATATAAAATCTGCAAGTTATCTCACAAGATACAGAGTTGGAAAATAAGGTCATATTTTGAAAAGAAAAACATCAAATCAATTAATTTTCCAATGATGTGCTTGCTCATTTTAGGGTTAAACGTTGATATGCGTGGTGTTTCCTCTTCAGGCCTACAGTAGAAAGTGTGTTGAATTCATTCTCCTCCTCATAGTTCATTCTAAAATATTTGAACCTTCATAATTAGCATGAATTTTCCCTTGCAAGCAGTTTTTATTTGTGCTATAGTGCGTATAGCATATTAAGGCTGTTGGCAGTCGGTGTGCATATCTGTCTGTAAAGCAAAAAATGCTATCAAAGCTACAAAGTGCCACCAGTAGTCCACATTTTACTTTCTGTTTCTGTAAGAAGTACCATTTTGTTTGCTCAGCCAAGGAAATGAAGGAAAACAATTTCATCCACCTCGACAGTCGACAGTTTTTTGTTTTGATATGCAGATGAGACTCATTCATTAGAAACCATATCAGCTGTGCTACAGGACTGTATAACTGCTAAGGATAAATATAATAATAATATATATAAGGACCATAAAGTTCCTTCAAGCTTAACTAAAATAAAACAGTGCTGAGCCCAACTATTGATTATTTCAAAAATAATAAGTAGAAACTTCAATGGTGTTTTTGATTCGTAAAACTTTAAACATCAAGTCATTTCTGTTCCACTTTTCCATCTTAGAAATACGTCCAGACTGCAGCCTATTGTTCTTCAAATCACCTAATTGATTATATATGCTTTTCTCTCGCTTGGCTGTCTGCCCAGGCAGAAATTACATCTGGACCAGAATGCCACAGCGAGAGTTTTTATGCAGAATCCGCCGCGAGGCACATATTGTTCCTATTCTTGATTTTTGTGTCACTGAATGCTGGTGAAATGCAATGTTGATTTTGATGTTGAAAAGCCTGTATGTCTCTGCAATCAGGCCTTTGAACTCAACATACTGGACAAGTTTTACTGGCTGTATTTAGTCAAGTGGTTGGATCGGTGAGCCTTTGTTGTTGTGGCCCTCAGGATCTGAAGTAGCCTTCCAATATCTTCTCTATTACTAAAGGGTGTCTGAGCACCAATGTGTACAAGTGGCCCTTTATCAATGACTGTGCTTCACTGTGTGAAGTCTGTCCTTGCTGTTTGTTTGGCTTTATTGACTTGAGATGTGCTTCGTGACACAAGCTATATAAAGATGATACATGAATACATTCACAGTACAACAAATAGAAACCTTTATTATGAAATGAATGTACCTGAATTGTTTCATCGATAGGTAAGGGCATCAAAACGCTTTTATTTTAAAAACACACAATGTTTGTCTCTCAAGGTTGACAAGTTAGATGAAAGCTCTCGGGAAGAATAACACTTCACTGCTTCTTCAGCACTTTTCACTCTCACCGTGTTAGCCGCATTGATTTTATTTTCAGACCGCATCCATATTTCAGACACTACTTAATTCCCTCAAAAATATAGGCTGTTTTTCCACCTTTTAAATAAAGCTTCACATTGCCCTCATGCACAATGAGCTCATAGCCACAATGGAGTGAAATTGTCCTTTCAAAGAGAGGGACGCAGTGTTGTATTATTTGGAGTGTCATTCGGGTACTGTGAGAACTGTGTCACACTGTTTTGTCTCATGGTTTGACAAGAGCCTTCGCCATTCTGCTCTGTCAATATAGGGCAGATCCACCGGGGGAACTGGCTGAATACAGGAGAGTCTTTTGATGCAGAGACGTCCTCTGGGGCTTTCTGAATTCTGTTTGTGTAACAGAGACATGCTGTATTTGTGTGTGTGTGTGGGGGGTGGGGGTGTAAGGGTCAACAAAGACTGATGATAGTCTGATGTAATAAGACCCAATGAGGAGGATAAATAGAAGGGCGGCCCGACAGTCATATCAGCTTCGATTAATGTACAGAAGAGGAGCTCTATTGATGTTGTTATCGTGGTTAGTGGTAGTGGTTTGGACATGAGAGCCTGCTTGCATCTTTATATGGGTGTATGTGTGCTGAAGTATAAGTACACTGCTTCTGTCGTGTATCATTTCTTTCCATCTCCTCCAGTTTATCTGAAAATAATTTCAAGGTTATACAAAATGATCGAGTAATTTATATTTGTATATATCAGTTAACGTCAGATGATTAAACCACCATTTGCTCCTGTGGTTTTCAAACTGCTCTATTGATCTATATTGTAAGTCAGGCTGATTGTGTTCGTGCCCAGGGGCCCAACAGGGCAGGGAACACATATCAGCCTTTGTGCGAATTGACAGTAAGATTTCACATTGCAAAGGGCAAAAAGTATTTCTGACAAACTGAAGGAATATTCTCTTTGAAGTTATCAACAGAAGAAAACCATTGTGGCACCTTCAAAGGGTTGATTTGTGTTTGTCCCCTCAGGCTTTCCGTAGGATGGTTACAGGAGGTCTTTTGCTCTGTATGACACTGTGCAATATGGGCCCAAGAACAAATAAAGACGTCTGTGTGGTCACTCGACCTCCAAAAGATATGAAGAAAGGGGAGCCTTTTACACATCCATACCCAGGAGACCATCATCTCATAGGCCGTGTATGACTTAGAGCGACGCTGGTGCATAATCAGCAGCTCATTAGCATTCTATACCCATTCGTCTCTTCACTCTCCATTACCGGAACACTCTCTGAGCCGTCGCTTTGCAAAAGGACCCCATTTACTGTAAACAGAAGTGATCAGAGTCGCTTTGCCACAGGACCCACAACAACTTTGTCAATGAATATGCAGGGACATAAAAATATAGGGTTGTGCTTTTCTGTTTCTGTGGAGAAAAAACAGACAATTTACCCGTGCATATATCTCTGATTTTCCCAAGTTAGTAAAACAGTAGGTGATAAACTGACTTTATAGAGGCTCTGATTGTTGGTATGGGTAAACAACTCTGCAGAGTGTTGTTTATAGAGAACCGCAGTGACGCGTCCTAAAACCCGGAAGTAAACTCCTTCCGGTTCCTTCGTCAAAACGCAATGCAATTTCTCCATAGGATTTTGGAAAATAGCTCGAAATAAGGTCTGTGGTTGACACACATTTAAGAGACGGATCACGTTTTGTTCAGCCGGATAATATCCACATGTCTACCCTACTTTTATAATTTTCTAATCATAAATCTAGTCGCCAGAAGCAAAATGCTAACGTTATGCTATAAACGAACTACAGCAGGGTCGCTGCTTCAACGTCACGCCGACTTAAGATCCATATTCAAAACCACAGATTTAAAATGGTACAAGTTGAAGTGTTTGTTTTAACAGTTTGCAGGAGGCAGGTACTTGCTTTCAAGCAGAACAGGGCAAACAAACTTAGCGGGAGTGTCTACGTGTTCGGCGTAATGACGTACAACGTCCTCGACAACTTCTGTAGTCGTATTCAGCCACATGTTAACAACCATCGTTTTTCAGACACGTAAACTCTTCAAAAATCACCAGCGGGGTCACTGCTGATGTATTTAATGTCGTAGAACAAAACGTGATCCGTCTCTTCAATTTGTGTAAAACACAGACCTTATTTGGAGCTATTTTCCAAAATCCTATGGAGAAATAGCATTGCTTTTTGTCGAAGGAACCGGACCTGGTAAAAATGCTAACTTACTTCCGGGTTTTAGGACTGCGGTTCTCAATTGGCTGCAGTATTAGCAGATTGCCGTTATCTCGGCCTATGGCGTTTAGTTGGCCTCCATTGTGCAGCAATAGGCTGGACATTTGAAAGATAAGTATGGGAGCTGGAAAAGGGCGACAATGGAGGAGGGGAGAGATGATGAAAAAAAAGAGCGCTTTTGTTCGCTGTTATTTTACAGCTCACAATGACCTCAGTGTCTGACGAGTGTCATGGGAGAGAGGGATGAGCGGAGTTAGAGACAGAAGTGACAGATGATGCAGGATTGTAAACTGTAAATAATCCCAGTAGAGGGAGTCGAGAGGGGGCATAATGGAAAGGATGCCGAGGAAGGGAGGAGGAGTGGGAAGTCAATTATGCGGGGAATAGTGTATGTCAGAAATGTGTGGCCTCCTGAAAATGCAGCACTCTGCACGTGATGGCAGCGAAACATCCCATGATGACATTTAATCGAGATTTTCCAGGGAATAAATTGCATGTAATTATTTAGATTCCCCATCTGGGGTTATCATGCTGCATATTCCTTCCACTTGTTTGAATCTGCCCACTTACAAATTGTACTTAAATGCAATACATCGCTGCATTTGCACCCTCTCACACTCGAGTGCACACAAAGGCACACTTATCTCCCCTGCCTCCCTTTGTGTGTGTCCTGGCCTGGTGAACACACAGTAACTCACTCATGTTTGTGACAGTAGAAGTTGACACCCTTCCCATGAGCATCTTGTCACGATGAATGGCCCTCGGCACAATGAGAGATCGGCCCCTCCTGTCCTTCCGCTAACTGCATCCCTGCCGATACTCAGGACCCCTCGCCTAACCCCTTCTCCATTCCTTGAGTTGAATTCAAATCATGCAGCCTGCTTGATGAATCCATTGTTACCAAAGCACTTCACAGGGAGAGCTAAATGCGGGCTGAATTAATGGGGGCAAATAGCTTTCAAAAGGCAGCTCCTCTTCAGCCTCTCTCATTGCTCATGTTCATCCTTAACTCTGCTTCTTTCTTGTGTACCGTGTCTCCCACCACTCGTTCTGTTTTTGTTCTCCTCCCCCTAGGGTTAGGATAAATAATCTTTCTACCTCTTCCTTGTGTCTGTTGAAGATTCCTTCCATCTCTCTCTGACACCTTTCATATTTTCTGTGTTTTTATTTCTCTCCCACAGCCTCCCTCTCTCTGTCTCTCTGTGTTTTCCTTTCCTCTATCTGTCATCACAGATTACCTCTCCTCGGTCTCACCTTGTCAGCAGTGCTCTGTCTCTGTTCGCATATCTCCTTCAACAACCTCCATCTCTATTTGCATGCTCTTTTTCTTTGCCTCTCATACTCATCGGCCACTCCATACACTTCTCACTCCTCCAGTGTGTGTTGGGTGTCATGGTGACGCTTGTCTTGTCTCCGCAGGCAGCTTTCATCAGCGCTGGCCTTGGAGGAGCACACACACTCGCTGGCATGCACACACACACATCTTAAGATCCTGACACGAAGCAGCGGGGGGGTTGATCTCTTTGCGATAATTTTGGCCCCGGGGCTGTGACATTATCAAAGTGCTCTCTTCAACGTAGAACCCCTGTGTTGTTGTGTGTGTCCATGCTATGACACCACGCAGGGATGTTAGCTATTATATTTGCATTAGCACTCAGATTCCAGTGTATTAGAGTATGTCCTTGAGTGCTTTCATACAGTGTAGAATACCATCAGCCTTTTCTTTACATTTCATCTGTGTGTGGCTATTATGTGTCTGTCCTTGTGCTCCAATATAGGAGTCATCCATTTGAATTGTGGTTCCCTCTTTGTGTATATGTGTGTGTGTGTTTCCATTTTTAACCCCTTCCCTTTCCTGTCCTCTCTTTGAACCTTTCTCCAGTATTTTCCACAGCAACCACCGGACACAAGGACCATACCAATTAGATTCTAGGAAAACACACACACACACACACACACACACACACACACACACACATACACAAAGTGCACCATGTTTTCAAACGTTTCAGTTTTTAATGATTTTGAACCAAAAGCACCCAGAGTTTTATTGGGAGGAACACAGCAGATCACTTTTAACTGACATTCAGTTGGATGATATGCTCCCACGCATTCTAAAGTTGCACTGTTTGCCAGAGAAAATATAATAAATATAATTCACCGCAGTTTACAGCAAACCAAGGTCCTCCTGTCGCCAAAACAACGCTGAATACCGCTTCTGCTAATAGATGGAGAAGTGAAAATGAGGAGAAAAGGCAGGAGCTGCTGAATTAACTGTGGATCAGCCCTCCAAGACACGCTGGAAGTAATCAACAACAAGAAAATAAAAAAAACGTATTGGTTCTGCAAATGCTGTTTTAATATCCAGTATTCAAGAAGAGTTTTACCATTGTTTTTTTACATGTACTCCTGAAAAGGAAAATAATGAGTACCTAACAAGCATTTTTTTCTCACACATATGTAAGATGTGGACACTGTACACACACACACACACACACACACACACATACCCACATACCATGTATACATCACTTCAGGGGACATTACATTGACTTACATGCATTTCCTGGAGACTTATCCTAACCTTAACCATAACCAACACATGCCTAACCCTAACCAAGTCTTCACCCTAAAATTAATGATTCCCCTCATGGGGACCTCCATTTTGTCCCCATAAGGGAGGCGAGTTTACACGTGACTGTGTAGTCAGATGTAGGTCCCCACACGTATAGTAATGCTAGGCTACACACACACACACACACACACACACACACACACACACACACATGCAGGAGCACACTGGGGCATGAACACCTGTGAGATGAAGAGAACGGCATGAAAGGCAGATAATTGCGTCATGTGGAGGAGATGAAACACAGGACACAAAGATGGATAACAGAGTGAAACAGATTATGAATACCCAGCAAGAAGCAGAATGTGACAAACCGATAAGAAACGGCATGATGCGTGATGACATGAAGAAGGGCAGGGGAGTGAAGGAGGGAGTGGCAGCGAGAGGGAAAGGAGTCAAGGAGAGGTAGCATAATGGAGGAGGGAGGGGGGGACAGGAAGAGAGGGTATGGTATTGAACAAGATAGAAAAAAGAGGGGGATAGAGAGGAAGGGGGGTTGGTGAAGCGATGAGGCGAAAAAGCACAGCACACCAGGGAGAGGTAGAAGTGATGGAAGGGCCACAGCTGAGGCACAGGGGGAGAGAGAGGGGAGGGAGGGGAGGGGATGGAGTGACACACAAATCACGAGGTTCCTGCTGCCTGAAACGATGGCATGGTAACATATAACACAGTGTTTGACGGACCCATGAGCTCGTCACACTTGTGCACAAACATTTTATTGGAATTAGCCCTTACCCCTTGAATAAAAAGTGCTGCCAGGTCCAGAAATGTCTTTGTCACCAGCGTAACAAAAAATGCTAAGATTGTGTTTTCTTCCTCGACGTAGAAACACTGGAGTTTCCTGAGTAACTTAAAGATAACTTTGGGGTTTATGTCAGTTATTTGAACGTTGTTAAAGCCTCTAAATGCTACATTACCCATGAGCCTCAGCCACATCACAATGGGGGAATAAAACGCTTTAGCAAATATTTGTAAAAAGGACCTTAAGAGAAGGGCTATGGGAGTGACCTGACCTGGAAACAAATAACTACCATATATGAAGAATATATCCTAACGTTATCCACAATCCATTTTGCAGATTTAAACTGCTGAATGTATTATTACATTTCCTTAGTGTATTTTTAGGTGTCATGTTTAACTTCCATCTACTAGTTGTTCAAAAAACATAAAATATGGCTCATCAATTATCTGTTTCTCACCCAAATGAACATTTAGATTTGGTTTAAGTTGAACGTCTCACAATGCAAGTGTGTGCCTTTTGATATTTTGTGAAGCAGTTGCTCATCTTTGCCACTGAATATTGAACCTTGAGAGTTTTTATGCATATCCCCATCTGCTAGTCCCTTACCGTTGTCTTTGCAGAATATGAACAGAATGTGGTGCAAAGCTGAAATAACGGCAGAGAGAGAGGGAGAGTCAGACTGCTGAAAGGCACAGACAGAGGGAGGCTGGTAGTTTGCCAGAGGATTATCAGGCTGATTTACAGCAGATTTGCCCACACGGACAATTGGATCAAAGGCTTGATCGGGGCCAGTGGTCAGCCTAAATCTATCTGGTAGAGTGAGGGATTCAATTTCAGCTAACACTGTGAAGCTCTCCAAATCATGTCAAACACGTCTGATAATTATTACCCAACATCTGTACGGATCATGACCAAATCCTTTCCCGGATTTAGTCCCAACGGCAGATCCGACAGCAACCAGCGAGAGTTTATTATTCTGTGAGGTGAGGCTGATCCTCTGCTTCCATTGTTCTGATTCTGGTTCTGAGTAGAGGTCATATATTCAGTGTCACATGATCATTTTAGAGTAGATTGTCACTGGATAATGTTGTTTGTTTAAATGTGTGCCTCTCTTCTTTACATTTTTATATATAGAAATGTTGGATAAACCCCTTGAGATGCACCATCTCGGTTTCAAAGGGGTCCCGACAAAACGTCTTAGAGACATACATGAAGAAAATAACAGAAAGCAAAGCATGACAAACAGGGACAAACCATGTGCAGTCTGTCAGGTAAAATGCATGAAGTAATACATACAATCATTACAATTTGATACAGTAGTGTCTAATAGATCAGTTTCATCAATAACAAGAGCAGACCAGCTGAAAGTGAGATAATAATGCATGCTTCAACATACCCAATGATGCAAGGGATCTAATAGTAGCTGGTAGTGAGGTTTTCTCAATGGTGTGTTAAAACAGATGAAGATGCCATTTCTGCTGCATTTTTACTACGCTTGCAAAACAACTTGCAACAGACTGGAGAATTGCCTGCAAGAGAAAATGTATCACAGTAAAACACCAAGCCCTGATTTGGTCTTGTTATAGTTCTGTTTTATCATCATCTCATCGTGCCAGATTCCCCAGTTTGAGTGCTTTCATATCACTGCGCCACATTGTGCTTCGCTTACTGTCGATCACCGCTGACATCCAGAAGAAAGACAATTCTCCGGCGGGACGTAATCCCTCCCGAAACATGTTGCAACACAAACACTGTCACAATCACAAATATTATCACTGCCATGGTTTTCTTTTTATTTGAGGCATCTTTTTTTAGCAGGGATACAAAGCAACATTTCAAGATTTGACAAGAAAATGAAAAGGTCTTTGGTGGAATGTAAACTGAGGAAGGAATTGCACAAATATCTGTAACTTCTAAATGACACCGGTATTCATTTTATGTGAATTGCATATCATCCTTCTTTAATCTCTATAGGCCTCATGATAGAAAACACAGTTCCTTGCTTGTATCTGTTGCGTTAAATATAAAGAATAGGTTTGACAATCTTAGATAGGGAGGTGTAGAGCTGGCAAGAATGATGTTCGTGTACTTTAACATCAATAACTATATAAAAATAACATATATCAACTATATCAAAATAAAATAACACACAGAGGGAAGAGCTGGGCAGAGAGAGGATGGTTTGTTCTGGAGAAACTGAAGCCACTCTTCCCCTCCCCCCTCTCCTCTCCAATCGCAGTCGTTTTTCCCAGGGGAGCCTCTCACCTGATTGGCTGCCTGTCGGGGGCAGGCGACTCGGGTCCGGAGGTGAGCCCCCATTTCCTGATAGGTGGTTGCTAGGCGATGGATGTTAGTATTGATGTGGAGAAAGGACCAGCTGTAAAGGATTATTGTGCATAGTTACTATGTTCATGCCATGGGGGGGGGGGGGGGTGTGTGTGTGTGTGTGTGTGTGTGTGTCTGTGTGTGTGTGTGTGTGTGTGTGTGTGTGTGTGTGTGTGTGTGTGTGTGTGTGTGTGTGTGTGTGGTAGCCTCCTACAGGCAGAGCAGTGTAATGACTGTTATTAACCAACCAGGGTTAACTTAGGTCATTTAACTGGAACCCGTCCATCTATATCACACACACACACACACACACACACACACACACACACACACACACACACACACACACACACACACACACATAGAATGGAAACTGTGTATAAGCGTGCAGGCCCCACATAGAGCCTTATTAGGCCTGTTTGTGAGTGCTGCAGCTTAATTTAGCCCCCTGCTGGGGGTGTTATTCTCTTCATTAAAATTACCAACAGGTGTACTGGGATGCTCACATATAAAACGCCTGATAGCAGCAGTGTTAAACACATTAGTCATGCCAGTTGGGGTCCAATTCTTCTTCTTGTGGTGAGTCTTCTAAAAGGTCTCTAATTCCCCAAGTTCCCTCCAGCTACTCCACCACGTGCCGTTGAAGTGCAGCTGAATGAAGAGGTAAAATCTGGATGTATTTGTTTTCTAAAGAGGAGAGGTGTATGAAATTCAGGCTGGTTAATTGCTCCTTGTGCTAATTTGGTTGATCCCTCGGCTGCGGCTTTGCAGACTCTCCGTCCAATAAAGGGATGTGTGTGTGTGTGTGTGTGTGTGTGTGTGTGTGTGTGTGTGTGTGTGTGTGTGTGTGTGTGTGTGTGTGTGTGTGTGTGTGTGTGTGTGTGTGTGTGTGTGTGTGTGTGTGTGTGTGTGTATATGCGTGTTTGTGTGCATGTGTGTTGACTTAACTGTACACCGCACCGTGCACTATTGGCTTGTTAAAGCAGTTTGAGCCAGTGTTTTGCTTGTTAAAGGCAAACAGCACCCAGTAGCCCGCCCCACAATTAACGAGGGAAAGAAAATCTCTTCGATGGATTGATAAATGTTTTCTTTCAATTTTGCTCAAGAGGGATAAACTCTCAACCATTGGTCCACTGAGGGCCCTGTGTGATGTGTGAAGGTAGGGGGAAGACATTTGACAGCTTTTCACATGAATTGTAATCATTAAGCTCCTAATAATCAACCAAAGTCCAGTTGAAAAACAAATGGTTGGTTTGGAGACATTAGCCTTCGAGGTCTGCCAAGAGTGCATAATTGCAAACCTCTCTTCTTATTAAAAGTATGATTTTAATATATATATATATATATATTCCTGGACTTTGAGTCGTGGCTGAACCTGTCTCTGTGGTCCTGCCTGACTCTCGTCATGCTGCTTCCCTGATGGCTCCCACAGGATTGTTGACATCCTCGTGGATTCATCTTCTTATTACAGACACATGCATTTCCTAACATTTGGTCTACCTACGCTGTAAAATGTATTATCTCTTCGATTTACACACGGCATCTATTGCACGTCTGTCCGTCCTGGGAGAGGGATCCCTCCTCTGTTGCTCTCCCTGAGGTTTCTCCCATTTTTCCCTTTAAACTGTGGGTTTTCTCTGGAAGTTTTTCCTTGTACGATGTGAGGGTCTAAGGACAGAGGGTGTCGTTTTCTCATACTGATATTCTGCACAAACTGCTGTTGTATTTGTTGTAAAGTGTCCTTATTGTAAAGTATTTTTACTGTATGCACAGCACTCGACCAGATATTTCTACCTAATTACACCCATGCTGTTCTTCTGACAGACTGGTGTGTGTTTGTGTTGGGACAGGTGAATTGCTCAGTCCAGTTTAGGAGAGCAATCATACTTATAACTTAAGGCAGTCGTGGCGTATTGTAAATGAATAATCAGAGCCTGAGGGTAGTTAGAGCTGGAGGGCGAGGAGAAGAGTGAAGAGGAGGAAAGGGCTCATGAATAAAAACAACGCAGTGTCAGGGTCACTTGTGTGGAGGCAGTGATGGGCACCTTTAACATGCTTAGTACAGTACTGATGTATGTGGGCAGGGTGGCAGGTGGATAAATAAATAGTGGATGACGTATTTACCCAGAAGTAAGCTGCACATGGATTCCCTCGACAGAAAGCAATGGGATTTCTCCATAGGATTTTGGAAAATAGCTCGAAATAAGGTCTGAGGAAAACAAACCTGTTTGATAAATGCACGTTTTGTTCAGTCGGATAATATCCACATGTCTACCTTACTTTTATAATTTTCAAATCATAAATCTAATCGCCATAATCAAAATGCTAACGTTATGCTATAAACAAACTACAGCAGGGTCGCACGACTTCAACGTCACGCCAACTCAAGATCGATATTCAAACATACAGATTCAAAATGGTACAAGTTGAAGCGTTTGTTTTAACAGTTTGCAGGAGGCAGGTACTTGCTTTCAAGCAGAACAGGGGCAAACAAACTTAGCAGGAGTGTTTACGTGTTCGGTGTAATGACGTCCTCGACAACTTCTGTAGTCCTATTCAGCCACATGTTAACAACCATCGTTTTTCAGACACTTAAACTCTTCAAAACTCACCAGTGGGGTCACTGCTGATGTATTTAATGTCGTAGAACAAAACGTGATCCGTCTGTTCAATTTGTGTAAACACGGACCTTATTTCCAGCTATTTTCCAACATCCTATGGAGAAATCCCGTTGGCTCTGAGACGAGGGAACCGGTAGTGGGAAAATGCTAACTCACTTCCGGCAAAAGAAACTTTGAACACAAAGAATGTCACCCTTGTTATTCTCCTTGGAGGAAACATGAAAATAGAAAAATACCAAAGCCTCAAAAACAACAAGAATGGACGGAAAGGAATCAAATCAAAACCCATAAGACACTCGTGTTCCTGGGCCTGAGACAACAGTGGCAGAAAAGACGGATGGCAGAAAAGAGAGCGCGGTTATATAGCCTGAAGAAAAAGTGATACACTTTTTCTGATCCAATAAATCACTCTTTATTTTTCTACCAGCAATCTTCACTGTAATCCATTTAGCAAGCATTGCCTCCTAAATCACAATTAGTAGCCCCATCACGTGTGACAATGATGAGATAGTCATTTGTCTGCATTGATCATCGTTTGTCTGAAAGGATCATTTAAATGTGATGCAGGAAGCTAAAATGTGGGTGGATGCTCAAGGACTCTTTTATTTTCAGAGCACAAAGTGATAAAAAAGCAATTATGTAAATGCTATGATTAAACAGAAAACAAGTCAAACATATATAATATAGATATTTATACAGTAAGTACAGCGAGATTTAAAGGCTTTCATCCGCAAATAAAACCAACCAGTTAATTATTTTTCTGAAAAATATCAGTTAAGTGATGGAGAAAAATGGATGTATTAATTGATATTGAGAGACAATTGGCAGCAAGACAAAAAAGGAGACAAAGACGTAACATGAGGACGAATGATGTCAGAGTCACCTTGCAGAAACAGGAAGTGAGTGTCTCTGTGAGGTTCAGGTCTCACCAAAGAGAGGAGGACGGGATTGGAGACAATAATAGAAAGACTGATGAAAGAGGAGGAGCGTTTAGAGAGCTTTGACAGATTGTCATTAAGAAGGACAGCTGCCTTTTTCTGCAGTGATTTATAATATATAATCTACACACACACACACACGTAGATAAAGGCGTTCACGTATCCAAACACACAAACTCGCTTCACAATTCCATTTTTCACTTGTGCTCCTAACATTGAGATCTCAAGTTCAAATGAAAATGCACAACCTTATTTAATAACATGTTCAGTCAACATACACTTAAAAAAGCAATGAATACAAATCTTGGAAAATATGAGAGAAGCGGGGGATTTTAATTTCACAGTGCTCTGCAGCTGCTATTGTTTACAATGCAGAGGAACCAGTCATGTTCAGAATGTAGTCGCAATTCATTTAATTAGAAACGATATGTGAACTGTTACCGTAATTATTGGACCTAAAAAAGACACCACGAATGGCAAAGACAAGGGCAGCTTCAGGATCAAGTGAAACAGAAATGTTCTTCATCTTTCTGTGGGATTACAAGAGAGACCATTTCATTTGAATCAACACAACTGTCAAGTTATCTTCTGTAAAACCCACATGTGTGTTCATGCCGTGCTGCGTAGAAGTTGTTATTGATCCTCTCCATAGTGACTATAAAAGGTGTGTTTATAACATTAGAGGAACAGTTTAGTGGTGTGTTTGCCTACAAATGAAATAAACAGATGCATGTGGACATGTTTAAACACAAAAGTGCTTGTGGTTGCACAAACTTGGAGTAAGACACAACAAAAATGTCAACATTTGAGCCAAAATGTGCACTTATCCTGGGAATCTCCTTCATAAACGTGCGGAGATGAGAGGGGAAAAGAGAGAAACTGCAGAGGGGAAGAGAGAAAGAACTGGAGCTCCCAATGAGATCTGGTATCAGACAGTCAGAGATGCTTCTGTAGTCTCTTGCTTCAAGCTTTGTGTCAATTATCATGGACTTAAAATGCGGTTTGAATTTGGGCGAAAAGAGGCCGGAACAATCAATCAATCAATCAATGTTTATTTATATAGCCCAATATCACAAATGTTACATTTGTCTCAGTGGACTTCACAGTTTGTACAGAATATCAGTATGACAATACGACACCCTCTGTCCTTAGACCCTCACATCGTACAAGGAAAAACTTCCAGAGAAAACCCACAGTTTAAAGGGAAAAATGGGAGAAACCTCAGGGAGAGCAACAGAGGAGGGATCCCTCTCCCAGGACGGACAGACGTGCAATAGATGCCGTGTGTACATTGAAAAGATAATACATTTGCAACATAGGTAGTCCAAATGTTTGGAAATGCATGTGTGTATAATAGGAAGATGAATCCACCAGGATTTCCATCCAGGACTTATGATCCAGGACCACATTCCAAAAATCTCTCTCAAACACCTGTGTCAATGTGGACTACTCCAATTCAAGAAGTTATGTTCATCCAAGCAGTCGCTAAAAGGGCACAAAGAACGAACGCGTACATGTCAGCATGTACGCGTTCAATTACATAAGGAAACAGGATCTGTGGAAACACATTGAGGTAAATTACTAAAAAGAATAACTTTAGCACTTCATTTGACTAAATAAAACCGCCAAAGCCTCATTAGCCTTGCTGAAATTCAGAGATTGCTTCACGGACATACGGTGGAGATTGTATTAAGATAACCCAGCCGCAAATGTACACATATACTCATGTCACTGTGTCCACAACCATGCACACCCCATCCCAGAGCCAGACAGGCGTGAACAAACTAATTGAACACACTCTCTTCCTCTGACTCCTGCAAGTCCATATAAGAGTGAATAATCGAGCTGACATACCTACAGTGTATTAACATACTGTAGCTTTAATATGCAGGGAGAGAGAAAACAGAGCAGGATGAAGGATGGTGAGGGAGAGGGAGACAGCGATGGGGGAGGGAGGGGGGGGGAAATGAGATGAAAAACAGAGGAATGGGAACAAATGAGAGGGAGAGAATGAAAGGCATGGAAGTGGGGGAGATAGAAGTGTGTGAGTGATAGGGAAGCAGTGGAGCAAATCAAAGTAAAATTAAGTGCATTTACATATTTAGATGAGCGCTTCTAGTCAGCCTGTCTAATTATTTCATCTCCATTTTTCATTTGCACGCTGCTCAATCCAGAAGCAGCAGGCCGTGAGGAAAGTTTCCCTCTCTCCCCCCTCACCATTACTTTATCACACTCACACTTGTCCCCTCTCACTCTCCAAACCCTTGCAGCAGCCTTTCGTTATCCGGGTCATTACCATACACTTTTTGTCCATTCGCACTTGTTCTGCATATATCCCTTACCTCTCCTGCTCCTGATGTCTCTCCCCATCTTTTATGCATACACCAAAACCGCCCCACGTGTGTCCAGAAATGGGTGTGTGTGTGTGAAGGATCAATGCTAATGCTCTTTCTACCACCATGTTTTATGCATTGTGTTGTCCTGGTGAAGATAACTGTGTGTGTGTGTGTGTGTGTGTGTGTGTGTGGTGTGTGTGTGTGTGTGGTGTGTGTGTGTTGTGTGTGTGGTGTGTGTGTGTGTGTGTGTGTGTGTGTGTGGTGTGTGTGTGTGTGTGTGTGTGTGTGTGTGTGTGTGTGTGGTGTGTGTGTGTGTGTGTGTGTGGTGTGTGTGTGTGTGTGTGTGTGTGTGTGTGTGTGTGTGTGTGTGTGGTGTGTGTGTGTGTGTGTGTGTGTGTGTGTGTGTGTGTGTGTGTGTGTGTGTGTGTGTGTGTGTGTGTGTGTGTGTGTGTGTGTGTGTGTGTGTGTGTGTGTGTGTGTGTGTGTGTGTGTGTGTGTGTGTGTGTGTAGCGTGTAGCGTGTAGCGACCCACTGTTAAACCTTTCAAATTAGCATGAACCATGTCAGGAGCAGCCAAGCCACGTTAACCTTCTATCACTGATTTCCCCCCTTCTCTTCATGCCATTCTTCACACTCCATAAATCTGTCTCTCTCCTCGCTCTCACACTCTTCCCTTCCCTCCTCACCTCTGTCTCCTTCCCTCTCCCTGCTGCTTATCACTTTGTTTGCATCTCCATTCTCTCTACATTACTTCCCCTTGTTCCTATAAATGTCCCCCTCCTTCTCCACCCACACTCATCAGCACAATCTATTAGCTTGTGCGCGCGCGTGTGTTTTTGTTTATGTGAGCCTGTGTGTTTTCCAGCAATCGTTTGTGTGCAATAGTGTGTCTGTTTGTGGGGCACGTACTTCAGTGTGAGCGTGCGCACACATGCATGCGCGTGTGTCTGCTGGCATAAAAGGTTGTTATGTGCTTTAGGTGTTAATTGGCTGAGGAGCTTCGTTAATATTCTCCTTGCGAGCCTGCTCGTCAGGAACAGAGCCGGCAAACTGATGAGTGTGTGATTTTCCTCCAGAGAGAGAGAGAAGGAACCACAGGGGGAAAGAGTAACAAGAGTGACTTCAGTTCAAAGACCCTCTGTAAGGTCAGAGTGAGAGAAGAGTAGAGCAAGAATTAGGAAAAAGCACCAGAGGCGGAGAGACAGGAGGGAAGGGAGGGGTTGGGAAAGCAACAGAGAGAAAGACAAGGACGGAGGGGGGAAAGAGAGATGTGATAACAAGCCATAAAGGGTTCCATTGAGGCACTGGGTGAAAGGAAAGATGATATCATGCGAGGGAGAAATTATCCCTTTGTTAGGCGTTTGTGAATTGGCAGAATGGGGGCAAGGCAATTGGCAGAGAACCCCCCAGCAAGGTGGCACCCACCCTAAGCTACGACAACACCCTGCTAACCTGCTTCCTCTACACCTAACTGTACAAGCCGTCCTCCTCCATCAAACACAAGAAGCTGCTGCTTTGACAAGTTGATCTGAACATCAATTACACATCCACCTGGAAAGGAAAGAGCAAGATGTTGAACGGGGGGTGCATATATATAGGCACAGTCGCACAACAGCGAACAAAAGAGCTTTCCACGCGTGTAACTCATGCACAGGGAGCAGAAAGGTAGAGACATGCACCGCAGCGGAGGACACAGTGAGTGGAGAGTCTTGGCCTGTCACTGGGAGGTATGATGACACACAGATAATGGGTGTTGCTCCCAGCAGGTCACTGTGAAGCATGTGGCTCGCAGCACACACAGAAACACTCATTAGGAGGCTCATGCTGTACCTTCTCTACTTGGCAGGTAACACTGTTTGCATTTATCTTACTGAATAAGGGATGGCTGAGCTTAGCGTTCTGTTGCATCCCAATGGGGGGCATTGCATGGTTCTGCATAATGTAATATGCCTGTAATGCCTTCTCATACATGTCTTCCTAGGAAAGAATGTATGAGAATAGCAAGAGTACAGTAAAGTGTCATGTCTGCATTACAAAGCTTTCAGCCTTGTCGGACTATATGCTTAGCCTCGTTTCCTGCTGTTCTCTTTATCTTGGCGAATGAGGATACCTGCAGCTACCTATAATCACTGACTGCTAGTGTGACAGATGTTATTCACCCTAGCAATAACTTTTCTGGAGCCCTTTTCCCACATAAGCAGAAGTATCTACCCATGTTTTGTTATTTTCTGTTCAAGCTAAAAGGCACAATGTCAACGATTTTGTCCCTGATGTGTCGCAGTGGCTTTGACTCAATATAATTCCTGCTGTGCTCCGCATTAGTCATTCACAATTCAACCCTGTCAAAATACATATACTAATTTGCTTTGCCAATTACGTTTTGTGGGGAAAGTAATTGCTGTGGTGATTACATTTAGTGGCAATGTTTTCCAGTCCAGGAGGTTTGACTGTCTTAAACAGCACAGAAGTCACATGGGGGAAGGTAGGGTCGACGGTTGCAGAGCAGAGGGACTTTGACACATGGAGATGAGGGTTTTACTTCTGTTTAGAAAATGTGATTTGGTTTTGTGGTATATGGATAGCTTTAATATAAATCTGATTGCATGCCTGGAAAGAAATAAGCTCATTTGTGCCAAGTTGGTTAATTTCCAGACACTATCTTGTTTGAACAATTAGCAGGAGTTATGTTTTTGACCTGAAAGTCTCAAAACCTTTTCCCCACTGACACAAAAGAGGATTATTCCCCAGCATTTGATGTGAGGAGACAAATGGCACCTCTTACTCATATTATGTATGGCCCCAAGATGGAAACATTTCAGTTGTTTCTTCCGGATGAAATCATGTTTCACATATCTGGTGTTTACTGAATATCTGCTCTATCTGATAAAGCAAATTCATGACTGATAGTTCAACGAAAAGCATTTCTATTTAAGCATTGAGCTTTAATTAGCTCCATCCTCCTTGAACAGAACTGTCACATGAGTGTTTTGTTCTGATACGCCTGCTTGATTATTTGCTAGAATAATTTGCTAGAATTTACTAGAATTGTCCCCTTAAGTGCACAGTTAATGCAGGGTAAATGTGTATTGGGGATGAGCCTAATAGGATGTCCACAATGGGTATTATGGCAGCTTTATTGTATTTTCTTCCACACTGTAAAACCAGTGAAGGGACACTGCCAAGTCTCCTAGTTTCCTGTAGAAAAAGGTGGTATGTACGCAGGCTTATATCACACTGCCTGCTTATATATTCACATCCAAACAATGTGATTTCTTAGGAATTCAAATGTCTGTTTGGGATTCTTGTTATCCTGTCATGATGTGACATATTGACTTGTATTTATTTGCCAAGCTCCACTGTCAACAGACTGTGGAAAATAAAGAAAATTAAAACGTTGTAATCCCGTGTGGTGTGAAGGAAGACGATTGGTGTCAGCCGAAATGTACCCAAATGATTCGGCCACATTGATCCCTGTGCCCAGGAGCATGAGGTGAACAGGAAGTAGCCTGAGCCCAGCCTTTAGAAAATGCAGTCACTGATAGTGTTCATAGATCGAGGAGCTGTGACTTTTCTAATTAGAGAGTTCAGAGCGAACCCAGTTGGATTAGCTTGGCTCTAGGCCAGCTATTAACACCCAGTCAGACAAACAAGAAATCAGAAAGAAGAGAGGGGAAGGAGAGCAGAATGGCAAGGAGGGGCTAAACATACCAATCGTTATGTGAGTGCACTTAAACCAGGGTCAAATTACTTGTTGTTTTAAGAAAAAGTGGCTTATAATTTGGTAGTTCTGATGTTCTCATTATAGTGTGTCCAAAATCAAGAACATTGTTTTTTCAGTATCTTGATTACACTGAGAGACAATGCGGACAGTGAAGATAATACATTCCTGTGAGTGTTAAAACTTTGTGGTAGTCTGGGACTTAGTGGCAGACTAATAAAACCAACGTTATAAAAGAAAACTTTGAACTACTGTTTGAATTGAACTCGTAATATACACAATCTATATTCATGCCCATTTATATGTATGAGTCGCCATGCCCACGTTAATTCAACTAAATACTTGGATGTTCACTTGTGCTGAAACACCCTGGAGGACATGTTCGTTTGATTTATCTTTACCTTTCAGGAACATCTGCCCTCCTTCCCACTTTGCCAGCTAATAAACCCTCGAGATTGCCGCCTACACAGACACATATACATATAACCCCCACAACACTCGAACGCACACACTGCACACACATTCTCCCAACCCACTCTCCCGCACAACCTCAAGGGAGACATACGTAATAAATTCAACACTTCCGCTTACCCAAGAAGTGCCTTAAGGACAAAGAGAAATTTAATCTTGGATAAGCCTCCCGATAGAATCTCTGCATTAGCCCTCTGCTGCTGGTTCTCAGCTATCCCATCAACCCGCACCTCCCACACCTTGGCCCGATTCCCTCGCATCTCTCCTCCTCTACGCTGCTTGTTTATGTTTTCCCTTCAAATTTCCTCTCCTCCCTTACGACTCTCAAACACCACTTTTCACTTTCCTCTCCTTTGTCATTCGTCTTTAGTTGCACTCTTATTGCACTTTGAACTTTGAGACTCTCTTCTTCCACTTATTTTCCATACTTTCCCAGCAGCCTCCCATCTATTCTCAGCTGGGGAACATATCTATATTTCTGTTCCTCTCCCATGTCGGAGCGCTTTAATACCAATGGTATTAAATGCTGGCACGACCTCCTTGGCATTCTTAAGCAGGCAGGGATCCTTGTAAGGCTGTTTGAGTGCTTAATATTTTCAGCACGCCGCTGACTTAAGCCCCTTAAGTGCTTTGGCAACACTTATTCCACGGTGGCACCAATGAAGCCCATTAAAAATGTGATTTGGATGAGAGAGAGAGGAAGAGAGGATGGGGGACACCATTTGCCATTACCTCCCTACTTCCGCACACACTGCGACAAAAACAAATACACCCATCAGGGGGTAGCCCACACAGGGACTCTGACACACAACTACACACACACATTCCCCAGTAGTGCGATGTTTTCTTGTTTTTCTTTTGGCCTGTAATTATGCCCTTTGTTACTCTATAAAGCACTTTGTGATGACCCTATTTGGTTAAAAGCGCTTGATAAATAAATTGGCTTTATTTGACTTGATAATAGGGAGCAGCATGTTTCAAATTGAATGCATAAAGATGTTTGTAAATATAGCGTGTGGCAGATTAGGACTCATAGTTTATGATCAGTTGATTAAGAACAAGCAGAGGTGCAATTACCAGCAAGAGTGTGTTGCCTTTCACATTTTACAAGACAATGAAAGTCACAGACACAGAGTCTACTGTCGTTAGCCTCCACCATTGGCTTTGCATTGCCACTTTTATTGCCAATAGCAGTAATGTTACTACATGTGGCAATGATCACAAACAAAGGAATAGCATTATGCCCAGTGTGGGGATGCAACATATACTGACAGGTTGGTCTAGCTCTTAGCAATGATTTCTGTTTCATCAGTGTAAAAATATGGAGGTGATATATTTTATTGAGCCAGGTTCACATCAGCATAATTCATAACACAGTCACGTTCATTTTCGCTGTATCCACTTCCACTTTGAATCACAAATGTCACACATAAATATGTACAAAGTCCTTGTCAGCAGACAGCCGCGCGCATCCCTACAGCCGTACAAATGGCCGTTTAGCATAAAGAGCACTATGATGCCTCTGTGTGCATGGATAAATTAATGGGCAGTAGCTAGTGAAAAGGGCCAAACAGACAGCGAAATGTACACTCTGCTTCAGTCAGCACTGGACAGACGAGCACATTCAGGGACACACGCCACCACTGTTTGTTGACCTGAAAGAGGACCATTGTCACTGCTTCCAACCACACACACACTCATCTCTAACCTTCACAAAATAGTATGCAAAATATGCAGACACTGATCCCACATTGACACACACACACATACTAAGCAAGGGGAGGGTGGCCAGGGTTATATAAACAAGTGTCAGACAGAAAACGGATAGACAGACGGATGTGATCAACACACTACCACTTTTGGGATTCTAGCTATTTTTATAGATCAACAGGAAAGAATCGAAGCGAAAGGAGAACACACTTTAAGGAACTAACAAGCCTGTACGGATTGACGGGAGGACTGGAGGAAGCGGAGAGAGGAAGAGGGTAGAATGGATAAACCAAACACAATTTGAGGGGTGAATTTGAACAAGTGACTTTTTTTTGCAGTCGATCTGCTGCCAGGCCTCAGACCTGCTAGACTCGAGTTTCTGGTGTTCACCAACTCACAGTCATTTTCTCAGCGCCAGCCAGTTGACCGGTGAAGTCAGCGCTGTCGGGAAGATTGGTGATGATCCACTTTCTGCCTCGCCAGAAGTGTCTGGGCCATCGCCGTTAGAGCTCCTTGTGTGTGCAGTGGCACAGACAGTGAGTGTGTAGTAATCCTAAGGATGACACCCGCACTTTACTCCATCAGATAGCGCTCAGTGAGGTGTGCGGTGAAGCTCATCACGCTTTGTCTCTTCACTACAAACACACATATTTAACAAATATACAAACACACCGACGATGCATTGGATCCTGACAATCAGAGGAGCTCTGTCCGGACCTTAAACACAGCAGACTTTCAGATCAGTGTGTATGAGTGTGTGTGTGTGTATCTGGAGAGCACCCGGTGGAGCATGTTCGAAAGGGAGAGTAAGGCAGGTGGATGCTGCGCGATTCCACTTTTTGATAGGCTGTGATTATTCTGAGGAGTCTAGAATTATGTAAAATCACTGTCCATTTACGCTACAGTGTGTACATGATAGCATATCAAAAATAATTCTCTCATTCAAGCAAATAATGGTAGATGCCTTGTGTGAGTAATGCGCAAGTCTCTGGGGTAAAGTAGCAGACTGAAATGTGTAATATTTGAAACTAAAGCGTCTGACTGCTGTGTGCTCCTAGCAGGTTGGTTATTCTACACACGGCAAGCATTTCCACTCTCTGTCTTTATAGCGCGGTACTCGAGCTCAATGGATTTTATTTAACCTTAGCTATCTCCAGATGAGTTGTAGTGAGATAGTGTTTCTCTCCAGAGGCCTGGCCGGTTTGGTTATAGCTCAAAGGGAACATTGACTCCTGCCCGCCGATTTGTCGAGTGAGAAGTGCGGGAAACCCTGTTTTACTATACAATACAATACAATGTCTTCAAGAGTGAACAATGTTGCCCTATATTTCTCTGTCTCTCCTTGAGGGCATGGCAATGTAGGTAGCTCTATTTCAAAAGTTAGCACTCAGTCAACATCAGTAGAAATACACTTGACTCAGCCTGTATCCGACTGAAATATTGTATTATTGATGTTTTCTTTTCCTTAGAGCAGTGCGGTTTGACCTACACGAGACAAGCAATCTGTTGTTGTGGTTAATTGTGAAGGGCGCTGAACTAGCTTAGCTCCAACTTTGACACTGCAGTGTAGCCCACACTTACTGATGAGCTAATTAAGTTGTCCCTCATTTGGTTGAATATCACAGCTGACATTACTGAATTCCCTCTCTGGTATAGAGCATAGTATTTCATGTCTGCTTTGGTCACATTTGGTATTGTTTTTTGTGGTTTATTGATCTAAGGCACCAGTCTCAGGAGGCTCAGAGCACTGTGGTAGAAACATAGGTAGCCTAGCAGTGTTTGCTTTGTTGTTGTTTTGCTTTGATGGAACTGAGCAGCTTCTGCACTGTATTGGTTTAAGACAATTCATGTCACACGTTATATCTAAGCAGCACAAGGTGCTAAAGTCAACAGTGGTACTCTCTGTTGCTCTATGCTTTTCACTGTGTGCATTGTGATACAGTGTCTAAATCGCTAGCTCTGTTAGCGCCCTGAGCTCTAGCCAAGTGTCTAGTGGATTGCGTGCAAGCCCTGGCTACAGTTCATTTCTACGTGACTTAGCATCTAAAGCAGTTTCTTTGCATGTGTTGTGTTCCAGCACATAAGAGTCCTTTCTTTAAGTGTCCTCAAACAACAACTTCTGTCTGATTGTAATGCAGTAAAGCTGGGCAGTTAGTCTGTGCACGTGTCTGCAGCATTACAGTTGAGGACATACACAGTGTTAGTGTGTGTGTGTGTGTGTTTGTTTGTGGACTAGCTTGTCTTTAGCAGTGCATGCAGGGTCACAGAGGAGCCATTGATCAAACGTGCACATCCACATACACACACTTCTAAATACACAATGAGGCCTGTCCGGAGCTCTGTCCTCTGTCGCCTCCTCCCTACCCCCTTCTCTCCGGCCCTACGCAGCCTGGTCCTGGTCCTGCTCTGCCTTACTCGTAAGTCATGCACGCATCAACACACACATGTGCACACCTATACAGATGTAATGAGTCGTGCAGTATCGATTCTAAAAGTGTCATCAAACCCCAAATAAGTCAGGGAGAACAAGCACATATTGTAATGTTCACATGCACACACTCGTATCAGGAAGTGGCAATTTAGTGTTAGTAAGCTCCTTGTTCATTTTAATTTAAACTCCCTGCAGATATATCTCTAAGTGTTGTAATACGATGCCTCCGTTATATGAAAAAGGAACACATCTGTGTATACGCTACTACCGTAATTGGTGTAAATTGATACAGAATGAGATCCAGTGAATGCCAAGCACATGACCAAGGGAGGAAAAGCTTGGGATGCATTGACGAAATTAGAGCTTCAAATGAATTGTTTAAAATGCTGATAATTAAGTTAGAATTGGTCATTAAGACTAAGAAAAGAGAGAATTGGAAGACAGGAGCATATGCCCAGGAGGGGGTGATACCAGGGATTGGACCAAAAAGCAGTTACAAATGAAAACAGAGAGTAAGAGAGATATTATAGTTATTCTCAGCCCTCGTTTGAAGAACATCATAAAAGAAAGTTGAACCCCAGCGGGAGAGATAATGAACGAAATGGAGTGGTTGTCGAGGAGAAAGAGAATGGGTGTAAAAAGTTCAGTGCAAGACACCAATATATATTGAAAGAGAGAAAGACAGACACTAAGGAAAGAATGATCTGGTAATATAGAAACTTGCACTGTAGATGTGAGGGAGCAGCAGAGGCAGCAAAAGAGAAATATCGAGACAGAGATGGAGAACAACACCGTCTCTGTGTGTGCAAGAACGACAGAGATGGAGA
The DNA here is from genome assembly GCF_902827175.1 of Gymnodraco acuticeps. Classification (NCBI taxonomy): domain Eukaryota; kingdom Metazoa; phylum Chordata; class Actinopteri; order Perciformes; family Bathydraconidae; genus Gymnodraco; species Gymnodraco acuticeps. The sequence continues at coordinate 439,383 of NW_022989820.1, forward strand.
GGACGGATACGGAGATAAAACAACAGACTGGGTCTCAAATAAAAAACTACATTAGGTCGAGATGTGAAACCAAGAGTCATAAGAGTGATTGAAGACAAGGAAGAGATAGAGAGAAAAAGTGTTACATGAGTCGGGATCAGAGGCAGAGTTGCTATTAATACTTCCTGCCATTATTTTTATTTTGCATCTAATACAGGGAGATGTTTTTCCCCTCTGCTCAACAAGTGCTGTGCTGCTGTGCACAGTACCTCCCCTTCTGTGCCAGCCAAAATCTCAATTTTCTTTTGCATATTAGATCAACAGAAGGACATTGTGTTTTGTGGGATGTTTAGGGGGATGCTGTGCGGGGGTGACAATGGGGGAGTGAGGGATAAAAGAAAGAGTTTGTGTTTTGGCAGTCAGCGTGGTTATGTAATTCATGCCAGTAGGGCAGTTTTATGCTAGGCCTTTAATGTGCATACACATAAACTCCCTTTCAGCATAGAATCACACACACTTTTGCTTTTGAGTGCACGCACATGCCCGTACATTTCCTCTCTCCCATACACACATTCATTGGCATCACACACAGATACACACAAAAGGGAAGGAAGCCATGTGGTGGATTTTGAAGGGGGTGTTAAGACCAGTTCCTTTGGCTGTGGTGAATCCCTAGTGGGGTAGCCGTCGCGTAATAGCCCTGTAAATTTCCTTTAAGCCGCTGTTGGGGTGTGTGTGGTGGCCATTGTCGCACTGTTGTTGGGGCTGTGACAGACCCGGGCCATAGAAGGCTTCACAGTAGATAGAGCGAACCAGCTTTAACTGTCAGGAGAAAAAAATAGAAACTGGGAGACAGGAAATGGAAGGAATGAGAGGGGATGATGGTGGATGGTGAAGGGTACGAAGAGGTGAACAAGAGAGCAGAATAAGTAATGGGATGGGTGGACAAGAGGAGAGCGCTCAGGGAGATGCAATGCAGCGCGAAAGGAGAGACGAGGGGACACGCTGAGAGAGGGACGAAGTGATTGAAATACACCAAAGGGCCATAGAGACATAAAGATGCGAAGGTCAAAACAAGCAATGCTGCAGCGGGGAGGGGGGGGGGGTGTGAAAGGAAAAAGGGGGATGAGAGGAAGAAGATTTGTAATGCTGAGGATGGAGGAAGTGTGACTGGGGAGCAGAGTCAAGAGTGTTTAAAAAAAGATGTGAAATATGAAAAATGAATGAACGTAAATGTTTCTAATGAGAGGTCAAGTGTGACCAGGGATTACGCTCAAAGCACATCGGTGGGCGATGGAGAGAGGGGGAGGTTCCTGACAAATGGGGAGAAAGATTATCAAAGAACACAGACGGAGAGAGGAAGTTGAGAGAGGGTAGAGCTTTATAACTTGCAATAAAATAAGATTAATTAGAGAATAAGGGAGGAAGCAGAAACGATATATTCAGTCTCTCGCTCCACACGTTTATTTTGTCCCCCTGCCTCACTTTTGTTTCTGTCTTTCCCCATGCTCTCTCCCAGCACACTATAAAAACAGCTCGATTATGCCGCATACTTGAGCTGCAGAACAAATCACATTTGGGGAAGGGGAGTGTGGAGGAACCAGCACAGAGGCAGGAAAAGATTCCCACTGAGTCAGAAGAAGAGGAAGAAAGAGAGATTGCATGGCAAAGAAAGCCTATTGCAGCTTGGAAGGAAACTATTTCAAGGGTGGAGGGGGGAGAGGACAACATGAAGAGAGAAAAGAAGGGATGAAAAGATGGAGAAAAAGAGACAGCCACTAACGGGAGAGAGAGAGAGAGAGAGAGAGAGAGAGAAAGAAAGAGTTGCAACAATTCTCCTGAGGCCCAGGAGCTTTAGGACAGCTCCGATGAGAAAGATGCATGATGAGCAATGCAATAACAGATAAGGGAGAAGAGATGGAGGAAGAAGACAGGAAGAAAGGAAAAGGGATTGATGAAGGAAGGAGGAATAAAGGATTAGATCAGGCTGAAGATGGGAAGAAGAGGGATGGAGAGACTGGGGGTTTGAATAAAAGGAGAAAAGAGGAAGATGGTGAGAGTGAGATTAGACACGGAGGCAACCGGTGGAGAGAATTATGAGATGTGGACTAAGTGGAAGCGCGGGGGGGGGGTGAAAAAAGGAAGTGAAGGAGGACGGGAGAAAGCGAAAGAAAGAAGGTAATGAGGGAGACGAGAGCGAGATTTGTAAAGGATTATGTATTATTTATAGAGGGAATCTTTTTTTCCTTCTTTGCACTGGATTTGATTGGCAGAGTGCTGGCTCCCTGTGAGAGATGGAGTGATAATTTTAGACTGGGATAAGAAAAGGGGGGAGAGAGGGATTGGGGGAGAGTGGTGGGTCTGCATAAGGGAGTTATGGAGGAGAAAAAAAGTCAGTCAGCTATTTTAGAGAGTCAGTGCACTGCAAAGCTCTGTGATGAACCTGGAGCAACACACACACACACACACACACACACACACACACACACACACACACACACACACACATTGCAATCTTCATTTGCATACATACTGTGGAAACCGGCTCGCCTCGCTGACTCGGGGGATAACGGGAAACATGTACATCCAGATGGGGAGAGATGGAGAAGTTGCCAACGGACGACCCCATAAGAGTGGAAACTACGAGCTGCTGTTATTGTTTTAATTATAGCAGTAATAGCACGCCGTGTTGTGCATTGTAGTCTCCTGCAGCAATTCCCTTGTAAATCCGTGGCCGGCATGCAAAGAAAACACAAGCTCTTGGCCCGCTTCCCACTGAAAGATAATCAGAGATAATGAATAGGGACACATTGAGTGCACTACTTCAAGGATTTTTGGGGCAAATGGAGACAGCTCATCTCTTCTTCATCTCTTGTCTTTCGGTCGTATCGTCTCCTCTCTTCACTCTCGGAGACATGGGGAGAGTGAAATAAGGGCAGAGTGAAACCGAGGGAGAGGGGCGCAGCAAGGTGGTAATTCAGCCTGCTAACCCTGCACCACTGAGGCAGTTTCTAGAATTTACCGTGACCAAGGGTGAGCCAGCAGTCCACCTGGCTACCTCCCAAATCCCCCACTTTTAACTCTCCACTTCTCCCTTCATCCCCTCCATGTGTCCCTCTCTCCCCAGCCTCCCTCGGCTTATAACTCAACCCCATTGTGAGAAGGGCCCCAGAACAGCCTTGTCTTATGAATTTACCCGCCTATTATTTATTTATTTGTTTATGTGTTTTGAAATGATTGCCCTTCCTCGGATCTCCATTGCTGTACTAAATAAAAGCTAATCTTTTTTTGACCAGTGACGGCCAGGGTGGAGGCATTTCAAGTGATGCAAAGGACCTATTCACTGCTATGAAATACTGCCCCCGCTTGGTTGGAGAGAGAAGTGATTGTTGTTGTTCCCCGCACTGTTTTATCTCTCTGTTGATCATGGCAGTCAGTGCACTACCATCGATTGCTCTCAGCATTCTCTCTTACTATGATTCAACGCTTGTGGAGTATTTTATTATAGGCACTGGATTTAATGGAGGCCAGATTAATACCTCTGTCACAGAAGTTGATTCTCTCCCCCCCCTCTTTCCCTTCCCTGTGTGTACTATACTTACGCTGGTGATCAGAATCAGAGGCTTGTGGCCTTGATATAAATGGCAGCCTATAAAACCTACATTCAAGCTAAAGTGCTTTTACCCAGCTGTGTTACGAGCGAGAGAGGAATATGCGTCATCTCACGTATGCATTCGTCCAGCCCCCACCAGCTGGTATTATTATTCCCAAACCATCGCTTCCTAACTCCCTGCTATCATTTCCTGGTTAGAGTCCTCACCCGCCCCCCCACCCCCACCGTCTCTCCATCCCTCTGTTCTCTTCACCCAGATTGATCACCCACCAGCAGCCAGCAGGTGTTTCTGGGTGGCATCTCTCAGCGGGTGACGGCGGATGCCTGCCATTCGGCTCGCTACAGCGGTGGATGATTTTTCATTCTAACTTTTCTTTGTCGCTTTTCTTTGCACTTTACTGCTACGCCACTGCAACTCATTTCCTTTGAAGGGGTGACAGCTGTCAGATGAAGTGGATTTACAAATGAACAGCTAATTAGTTTTCTGGCCTCCTCCCATAAGCAAACTTTGGACCCCATTCTTTGTCTGGAGGCGCTCACCATTGAATCCTCACATTTACTTTGGTTCTAATGGGTCACCAAACACACACAGACGCTGCTCTGGCCAGGATGCACAGCAGGACTATTACAATTAACACGACTTAAAACAATGGAGGCCAAGCCCGGTTGCCCTGGTTATGAGTTATAACAGCCATTAGTAAAATAATTGGGATGACGGAGACAGGCCTTGATGGCCCCCGATATGAATCACAATATTGATGCAGAGCAATAATGACTACAATTAGTGTTAATTGTGAAGACTTTTTTTCGGTTCTGTGGAGTATTAGCGTCCCCTTTGTCTTAATCCTCTCTTGGTTTCTTTCTTTCTTCAGTTCAATATCCACTGTGTCTTTCTGTTTCCCCTGATGTGATGAATATGTGGGCTTTGAGTATTTCATTAAAAGAGATTAAAATCGAGGGGAGAATTACATTTGGATGAAGTTGGCAGGATCAGATGATGTCAAAGCGGCTTAATTGCAATATGCCAAGCCCTGCTCACACGCTCACCTATTGTGCATGTGTGTGCACAAACTTAAACTCAGGACACACCACCCGGTTGCAGATATAGACATTCGTTTTGGCCCAAAGCAGTCAAGTCAGCAACTTCTGCTATGGCAGCCACCATCTGTTTGTCTCACAACATTTCCTGCCTTCTCAAGGTGTTCAGAGCTCACAGACGCTGCTGGCCCCAGCAGTGAAATATATACAGTCCCGTCGTCTTTATCGGCACTTCTTATTGCCTGCTTTATCATCATGCTTCGATATTGATGTTGTTCTCTAAATCCTCCCCTCAGCAAACACTTTGCCAGAGAGAGAGGGAATGCAAATTGGTAAATACTTGTTTGGGGAGGCCAGCAAGCTGGTACTCTCTTCAAGGCAATCATAGTCCACTGCCGGCTGGAGCCTTATGGCTAATTGCGCATACATCATTTGAATTCAAACGATGCAACGGCCTGACCCACAAACAGAGGACGCTCCAATCAGATCATAATCAACATCCTCATTACTGACTGTCAGCAACATGAAAGGGGCTCCCCGCTGTTTCTCAGCCCCCAAGATGAAAATGTGGGGTTTAGGGGCTGGGCTAGTTAGTTTGAAAGATAATGTATGAAAGTTTCTGTGAGTGTCTGTGTCACACCACATATTTATGTGTGCATGCATCCACACATGAATATTCACACAGGTGTCCCAAAAACTGTTGAGTGATATTCCCCCCTCTAGCACTTTCCAAATACCTGTAATAAGAGCCATTACATTGGGATAATGGCGTGTAATCAATTTGTTCAGCTTGCACCTGGATGAGAAATGGAATTAAGAATGAGTGAAGTGCATTCGAGGCTGTCGACATGGTCTCACTGCTCTGCACCTTGCCAAGCTTTTCATACTGAGGCGATGTCGGAAACACCACAGTTTGAACTATTCGTAAACACACAGGTGGTGGCAGGGCCGCAGTCCAGAGTGTGATCAGATTGTGTGTGTTTGTGTGAGCCAAGCATTGTGTTTCAGTGTGTCCATGCATGTGTGTGTGTCTACTTTCAAGACAGACTGCCACTTAGAGACTTAATAAGGCATCTTGTATTCAAATGTGTGTGTTGATGCATTCTCCAGTTATTCCCACCAGCCAGAGGCAATAGGCCTGTTTGCATGTGTGCACGTAAAGAGATGAATAGCAGTAATTATAATCATCCCTATTATAATCATAAGAACATATTGTTCATAAGAAGCCTCTTTTACTTGTTGAGTCCTTTTTTCTCAAGCTCTCATGTTCTCAATCTCTCCATCTTCATCACTCTGTCTCCTCCTCTCTTTTACTCCCCCTCTCCATTTCTCCCTTGTTGTCTCCATTTGACAAATGGCCAGTAAATGAAGGATGCTTTAAGTAGTTTATTTTGAAAGGTTCTATCTCAAGTGCAGTACAAATTGAACATGTTTTTCTCCGCATCTGTTCCTAGTTTGTCCCCCCTCTTTTCTTCCTCTCCGTCATCCTCCCTCTCGCACACTATATTAACGTCTATCCCTCTCTTCCTCAGCCCGTTGTCAGGCGGTGCAGGCAGAGAATGTGACAGTCTTGGAGGGAGGTACGGCCCAGATCTCCTGCCGCCTGCAGAACTACGATGGATCAATCGTGGTTATCCAGAATCCCCGCCGGCAGACGCTCTTCTTCAACGGCACGCGAGGTGTGTATCTGCGTGCACGTTTGCCTGTGCAGACTAACTTAATCCATCTATGTGTCTGCATTTGCCCTCAGTTCCATTTGAAGCCAGCCTTTTAAGCACATTAGCAATGACTCACCAACACTTGCACTTTACATTTGTCTTATTGCAAATGTCCTCGCTTTGCCTTTGAAGCGATTTCACATTAAAAAGTCAGATAACCCCGGAGTTAATTTAGATGATGGTTTTTCTTTCTGCCCTAACAGTGTGACTGCTTTAACTGTTTTCAAAGCACAGTTCAAAGCTCTCTGCATAATCCATTTGTAACCCCTGTGATGAGATCAGAACTTATTACAGCTTCTCATTAGAGCATAACCTTGGCGTTCACAGGTTGTTTTTTTTAAAGCGGCTTTATGGCAACAAAATATGGTAACCAATTTTATAATGGATTTCATTGAGAGCCTCAGGGTAGACAAACGCTACTTGTTTATCTGAACTAATTAAGAGCAAAAGCTGCTACCTTTGCCATATTTTCTCTTAGAGCTGCTAGGCAACCTCTGAGCAAAAGAACAATGATCAAGGATTTTAAGCATTGCCTTTGAAATGTCTGTGGAGCTGCTTAATTGGAGCAAATGTTTTCAATACATTTTGTCGTCTAGCAAAAGGTATTTATGCCCTTAACGTAATCGTTGTGATAACTTCTTAAGACGTTAGCTTGGGCTCAAGGCTACGGAGTAAAAATGTGACTTGTAGCTGTTTACAATAAAGGGCAAGAGGGTGAATTTGAACATATTCAAACAACTCTGTTTTTAAGATGATGTCAGCCTAGCAACCCAATGAATGCTCTGATATATATAATGCCAATATATCAAATTCAGCCTCATTCCACTTTATACTCCATAATCAATAAACTGGTAGAATATGTTATTCAACAATTACACAAATGACCAGTTTCAAATATGTACAGAAGCGCTTCTTCCTATTTTGAACACAACAACAGCAAGAGTTACATATTTAAGATTAAGATAACTGTATTAATCCCAGAGGGGATCTTCAGTTCTTCTCTCTGTTGTTATTTTACAATTATACAGATAGGCCCGAAATACACACATGCACACTCAGGACCTATGGACATTAGGGCTGTGCATCTTCACTGGTCTCACGATTCGATTCGATTACGATTATCCTGTCAACGATTCGATTCAATTCGATATCCCGATGCATCCCGATGCATCACGATTCATACCAATGCGTTGCATCCTCAATTTTCGATATTACTGCACATGGCTTATTTTTCATCAATGCATACATGCAGTAAATACATATGAACTCTCTTTTTAATATTTAGAAAGTGCTTCAGAAATCAATAACATAAATGTCTTGACATTCATTTATAAACCAAAATAAATGAATTTTATAGGTCTAGCCTCCCTATATCTGTGTGTGAAATTGTTCCATCCTCAAAAACAAAAAGTCTAGCTGCAGCTTCTAGCAACAGTCTTCTGTTAAAAAAAGGACACTGAATGTCCTGAATGTGGCATCACACACAGGACTTGAGTCTGACTTGAGTATTTACAATAGCATATACAAACAAAAATAGTGCATGTGGGTGCACACTTACATTCTCTGTCTTACTGTTACATAAATCCCATGAATGTATGAGATTAAGTTAGCTTCATTATATCTCAGTGATTAAGTGAATAATAAAGTTTCTATCAGGTCACTATCAGCCTGTCACTCATTATTTTCAGGGAGGGGGCGGGGTTTGGAGGAACGGAGAGGAGACGGTGATCGCGGAAGCTTTTTTCCTCCTGCCTTCACAAACTTTACACACGTATATATCGTCTGAAAATTGCTAGAGGACATTCATACTCTGCAATCCAAGACTTAATTAAATCCACCAAAAACCGGACATGATTGTAACGCGATTATTTTTGAAAAACATAAATCCCTGTGTCTCTGAGCCGCAGCGACACGGAGTGATTCAGAGCGGGTCCTTCTGCTGTTGGTTCTGGACTGGTGGTGTTGTGTTGGTGGATAAAGCAGACTGCTCCGTGTTTGGTGTTGCTGTGCCGCTGTGCCATTGTCACGTATGTTCCCTGATCTCTGCGTCACCGACCGATTTGATATTAAAGTGACAGAAAAAAAAAACGTTATAGTAAAGCCGCGGCCGGAAAATCAGGAAGCAACGTTACTACGCTATAACCGATTATCTTCCGTCACTGCATCGATACCGAATCGTCCACGTCCGCATCGCAATGCATCGTAGAAACGATTATTTTCAACACCCCTAATGGACATGCACTAAAGGAGAGGTGGCAGAGCGAATGGACGGCCAGTGTTCCCACTCAGTCTGTGACATGACATTCAAGCCAGTTCCAATGTTATCAACTGGTTAGAATAAAGTCCAATCTAGAGGGGTTAAACATGTCCAAAAGTGGTTGCCATGCTTATTTTAATAAATTCATTTACATTGTCGTAGAGGTTGCACTGCAGGTCAGTTTTTCCAGAGGGAGTGTTCTTAGTACCTTCTTACACCAATCATCTAGTGCAGGCATGGGCAAACTAAGGCCCGCGGGCCATATACGTTGGGATTTTGAATCCGGCCCGCCGAATATTGGTACAAAATTGTCCAAATTATAGTAAAGACCGCATTCATTTTGCCTTTTTCCTGCAATACCCGGCATTTCAGTTGATCCCACTAGATGGCGCACTCTAGACACAATTGACCTTTGCTGGAGTCTGGTCTAGTCTCTCAGCTGGCCCCATTCGGCAACCCGGCAAGATCCAAGAACAAAATACGTTACGCTTACATTGGAGGAGGTTGAGATTAACCTGAGCAATAACAGTTCATGGCGAGTACGGCGAATAGCTACAAGTTGTAACAAGCAGTAGCACTGAGCAAAGTGACTAGAACGCGACCACACACTTATAAAAAACACTTATATAAAGTCAGGCAACACTAACCAGGCTTAGTGTGATTCTGTTTATTTTACCTTACTTTAATAACCATCCGTTCACTGTTATTGACCATTGTGAAGAGGCAGACGTTTTCCTGTTGTTTTGTATTATTGCAGCTATCGGATGGAATCAATACATGGGCTACATGTGGCCATCACAAGTAAAATCATAACAAAAACTACCTAAAATATGCGTGTAGAAATCGACTTATGCCACAATATGATAGCAACAAGTAGTCAAGATAGTCTGATTAGCTTCGGTTGCTATGCTAACATCACCTGCAGAATGCCAGAGAAACTTTCATAACAGCGTTGTGATGCCAAACAGCTTTCAAACTAAAACACATTCACTTATGGGGACCGGGGATATTTATCAGCTGCTTGTGTGACAGTCAGACAATGAAAACTTTACAGCAGCCGCTGCCGCGAGTTAACGGGAGAATAAACTCCGGTAGACGAGCAGCACAGCAGCGGGCAGTAATGCAGCTGAACCACATTAATAAACAATTGCACCACGGCACTCTGGAGAAAGGTATAAACTTGGAGAAGTAGTTCTTTAATTTAATCTGGCTTCGTATGATTAAAAAATACCAGACGCTGTCCTCTATTGATGTTGTGAGCGGTGTTGCGGAGAAAATCAGCGACGTAAAACACTGCGTGGGTCATAAGAAGGCACGTAAACGGTTACGTCATGACGCAATGATGCAATAATTCACCTTTGAACCTAATTCACCTTTGAACCTGCATATGTAACAATGAGTGGACCAAAGAAAAGAAAAGTCGACATTGAGTGCCGAGTGTTTAATGAGGAGTGGACAGCTAAAAAAAATGTCACCGATCTGCTACTGGCCCGGCCCATCTGTCAAACTTTAAAACTCATAGTGGCCCCCGAGCCAAAAAGTTTGCCCACCCCTGATCTAGTGCATAGCTGTCCTGCGGGATATCTGGAGTGTAACACAAGTCTTTCTTGCTAAATACGATAAATATGGTCATTATTTGCACTTTCCAATTTAGTATCCTACAGAAGAGATGATAGCTTCAGGTCATACCCTATCAAGGTACCCATGTTGTCAGGAAAGACACAGTGTAAAGACAGTGTAAGTCATATTTTTTCTTCAAGCCCCCAATTTACACCATACGGAGCCTTTACTTGCCATAGCTTAAACACAGTTAAAGTGACCAAACAGTTTGACAGGCAGATCAGAAACCCTAAAGCCCTCTGAAAGGACACCTGCTGAACTATTGTCAGATAAACTCTGCACTCAACAGTGTATTGTATATCTACATCCCAAGATCTGATCCTTTCTCTGAATGGTCTGCCCACTCACTCAGTCTGACATGCTGCTTTAAAAATAGTTTTCATAGGTTATGATTTAGATTGCTCTGCTGTTGTTTGACAGGTGCTAATTATCCCAGCGTGATTTTGACTTTCAGAGAGTCTGTTTGCTGAGCTAACTTCAATCAAGCTGCTCTAATTGAGGGTGGCTGAGTTCCAGACGTTTATCAAAATATAGTCTTACACATCGTTATTTTAGTCTCAATCTGATATTGTTACGCAGGCCATATGTTTGAACTGCAAATAAAGCTTTCAGTTTAGCTGGATTTATTTGAGTTGAAATGAGGACAGCGTCGGAGGCCAAAATGGTTGTTTGAAATATAACAGTGTTTGTATTTGTCTCATGGCTTTTAAGCTTGTGATCGATGACACATTTCTCATTTTCGAGGACTATTAAGGTCACACACAGCCTTAACACGACTGCATATTCATCATCTTTCTAATAAGTGAAATGGCAAATATATTCAGTGCTAACCGTATTAAGTAGTAGATCGGTCAAAAGAATACATGTCAAAACTGCAGTTATGTATATGCTTAATCTGCTTCGAACAACACAAAGCTTGCAATTCAGAAGCATCAATATGTATGTAAATGTACCTACTGCATGGTCTGAGGTTTTTCTTTGTGAAAGTTTCTGCTTGAACACATTGAATATTTACAAATCCTTACAATTTTGATCAGTTGTAATAACATTGATTCAACAATCAAGACTCCCACGTCAAATCAGAGTCAGTGAATATTTTCTGATGCATGCCGAGATCTGACAAAGAATTCGGAGAAGACTTAAGAGCAGCCTTCAGTTTTCACCGCTACAGCATTCAAATATTCTTGTTCCACACACCCTTTATTCACTCGTTAGTCTCCTGGATCACGAAGTGACCTTAATTAGGTATTTGAGGTCGCTGCTTTTGGAAAAACTTACTTTCAACTTTCCCCCCAATTCCATCAGATCAGCACTGCTGGTAAGTTCCATTAAGTATTCAAACAGAGCTGCCCCCTCTGCTCTCCCACGAGAAATGGACTTGCACCCTTTCGGAAAGTATGATGAAGCTTAATCACAGAGAGGAAGAAGATAGAGAAAATGAGAAAGGATACAAATAATAGTGGTTCTTCCCCCTCTATTATTTGTGTGGCGCCGGGTGGAAGGTAAAGGAAGACACAGCATCAGAAAGAACCGGGAAAGGAAGTAATAAGGGGTGAAGACGCCGATAGCATTAGGAAACTATCCAAGGGTTAGGTAAGGTACAAAGTATAGATGGCTTTCCGTAACTAATTTGGCTCCGGTTAGCACAGAAAAAGCCTCGTTAATTACATCTGACTGGCTCTCTACCTCCGTGTTTGCTCCATCACTCGCTGTAGAGCTCTTCCATTTCTGCCTATCGCCCAACTGGTGCCCAGATATCAGGCTAACAAACTGAGACCTTTCTGTGCCGAGCCATTCCACACTAACTGCCCAAATAGAGGCGCAGCTGTAAGTGCTGTGAATTAGGCTGCCTGCTTTGCAAGTGAGCAACCAGCCGGGGGTGTGTTTTATGAGATTGTGGGGACTGATAGCTGTAATAGAGCGGTGGAACTAAGCAAATGGACCTTTTCTCTTCAGTGGTCCGTATCCCTCTTTCTCCCCAACTCTCCTCAGCATGCAAATGAGCCAGGACAATAAAGGTGAACTTGGACTTGAACAGAAGTCTGACATTTAGTTGCCATTTAGTGCGGAAAGAGAAGAAAGATTTACCTATCTGGGGGGAACAGCTCTTTGACAATGCCCTGGTTGCCATCCGGTGGAGGGGACATTATTTGTGGGGTTGTGTGGAGAGATTAGTTTGGTGTACTTCCAGGACTAATGGACTGACTCCATCGCTTCGGGCCACTCTCTCAGTCCCCTGTGGTTTTTTGTCTCTATCTGTATTGTATTTTCCCGCCTGCCGCATTATGAAGCTATATTAGACTATTTCTCTCAGTCTCTTTTCCTCCTCAACTCTCTCGCGCACACACAAAGCCAATATCAGTACTGTAGAGGCTGTGTTGTGATGAATTATGCCGGGAGATGGCTGGTTGTTACATCAGTGAAGTGTGTACGCTTGCCTGCGTGAGCCAAAGCCAACACAAAGGAGCGGAGATAGGGACGGAATCAAATAGAAATGGAGAGTGAGGGAGAGGTTTCACAGTGAAGTCGATACGAAGCGGGTCACCAATCAGAATCTATGGGCATCGAGCCACTGTCACCCACAAACTGTTATTAGCGTTATTTGTTATTATCACCATTTTTCTCTCCATTGATTTCATTCTTTCTTGAATAACAAAAGAGAAATTGTTGCATGTTTAACTTTTTCATTCTCTCTTTGCCATCTTTTCTTTCTTCTTTGTGCCTCGATGGGGTTGGCGAGGGTAGCTGATGTCCACGGCTGCACAATTTAGAAAGCTGATGTGTTTTTGCTCTTCGTTTCCAATCTTTGGTTATTACTCAAAGTCTGAATTGCAGTGTTTACGCTGTTTACAATTGTAGCATTTAGCCTGTCTATCACTGACTCAAAGGGCAGCACTACTCAATGTAATAGCCTTCCTTAAACTCATTTTGAGTTTTGCATTAAGCCTTATTTGCATAGTAGATTTCAAAAGGTTGAACAAGTGCTTCACAGCGAAGAAAACAATAATGATTCAAACTTAATAAGATCCATTATAAAAGGGCCAGACACTAATTAGAAATCGGCTTAAAGGGATAAAACAATTATTTGCAAAGAGAATGAATGAATACATTCTAGTAAAGGATAGTCCAATAATTGCTTGGGAAAATTAACAAGCTTCTTCCTCAAGTTGGAAATGAGAGACCCAAGACATCTGTTATGTTGTATCAATGAAGAGCCTGGAGCTACTCCATTGAGACTGACTTTGCAAACTCTCTCTGAACTTTTTCATATCAACTCAGTTTAAGATTTAGCAGCACCATACATTCTCGAGCAGAAAATCGTCTGGTGTGATGTCACGGACCCTTTTCTCCAATGTTTTCCAGTTTTTTTCGTCTGCAGCGCTCTCCATGGGAGGGACATCGCAAATTACCACTTGGTCCAGACTGTGGGAGATAGAACTGGCTGTTTGCTAATACAGAGCAAACTATCTGAAGGCTAAGGAATAAGTCCAAAGCCGAACATGTCATATCACTCAATTAAAGCAGCCTTCGCTTCTCTTGTGCATGCTGTGCTTGCCAATAACTCGCTGCAAAGAGATGAATGCACTATATGAGGAAGATAAACAAGTAAAAACGTCAGATATATCATTGACATTAATTAAGACAATCGTGATGTTATTCATGCCAAGTGCAAGCAACCACTTCTAACTAATATTACACAACTGCCGAGCAAAAAAGTAAAAGCACTTTAAACCCTGAAACCCAGACCTGTGATTCTAAACTAGCCTGTCACTATGTTTGTCCTGTAAGTGGCAACATCAGCTAACCTACATCTACAGATCTGAGCTGTTATTACTCTCTGAAGGTTTGCTTCAACCTGGCTCTAAACCTCTGAATGTCTGGCCACAGCGCAGATGTTCTCACCAATTTATGAAGGTCTAGTGTTGTGGTCATTGACAGTTGTTTCCCTCAATTGGAAGCCAATTAGTATGTTCCAGGAATATGCCAAAAATAAGACCACTGACAGGCAGAAAGCACGTCTATGTTGAGGCCGGCAACCAATTTAGTCGCTACTAAGACGGCTGTGTTAAATGAGAGAATGGAAGGATCTCTTTCTTATCAATCTCTGAGGCAGGCTACACACTCTCTGACCTATGATATTAATTTACCAAGCCGGGCTAGTTCCTCTGCAGCCCACTGGATATAAAACGGAATAATTTGCACATCACTTGCACCCCTAGGCCAACTGCTTCGGCTGAACAGATACATACAAAACTATTGACGGTGGCAGAATAGACTTTCAGAAATACAAAACAGCATGTCAAGCCCGTAACAATGTAATACACAATTGCAAATCAGTAAAATGATTTAGCAAGGTTTTGCCTTGGTATAAATACTCTGTAATTAAGCAAACTGAGCTGTGTGGGTGAGGTATAAACCTGCTCCATTGGGTAATTCTCACCAAAATAAAAACTAGCAACAATCTTGTGAATGGATCACCCCACCGAACCAGGCCGATAGTCCCTTCCCTGTTTTCTAACCCTTACATCCGTCACCCTTAATCAGAACAAATGCACCTTCAAACTAAGTCTCAATAACACACCTTAAAAGTGTTGTTACTCCGTCTTGCTTGGTTGAAACGCTGTCGCTGTGACTGGCAAAGTACTTAAAGCTGCCTCTGAGGTCGTTTCCACTCCAATAGGAATCTCCAAAAGCACATTTTGCCATGTAGACACACAGAGAGACTCACACTCTGAAAACAATACCAGTGTCACTGTCACGGCTGGTAATAACGCCAGCAAAAGGCTGCCAGTAAAAGTGTTGAAACAAGTTATTTAATATGACACTCTTTGGCAGTCTCAGCTTGTGTGTGCGGAATATTTCAAGCAATCAAAGCACCGTGACAAAAACAATTCTTAATGCTCCGAGTCTGTCCCTGAAGCCTTAGAACAGAAAAAAACAATCAATTATACTGACCCAGAGTTAAATCCTTTTTGTTGTTGTTTTCCCATTGGTTTTACCGTTACTCTTTATGTGCAGAAATACAGAATTTATTTGAATGAAGTCTCACTTCACTGATTTCTTTTCTACCGATGACTGATGTACTCACCTTCCCTCTCCTTGTCTCTCTTCCTGTCCCTTGCCCCCCATCGTCTCATCCATCACACCTCCCATCTCATCCTCCTTTCCCCACTCCCCTCCCATCCCATGCTGTCTCTCTTCCGCCCCCGCCTCCATACCCCACTTCTTCCTCTCCCCATTGTCTCTGTCCACCCCCCAGCCCTGAAGGACGACCGTTTCCAGATGGTGCTTTTCACCCCGAGGCTGGTGCGCATCACTTTGACCAACGTCAGCGTGTCGGACGAGGGCGGCTACTTCTGCCAGCTCTACACGGACGCCACTCACCACCAGGTGGCGACGCTCTCCGTCTCCGTGCCCCCGGAGACGCCCACGGTGGAGGTGAAGCAGGAGGCCGTGGAGGGGGGGGAGGTGGAGCTCAGCTGTATGTCTCCACGCAGCAAGCCGGCCGCCACCCTGCGCTGGATGCGTAACGGACGGGCGATTCCAGGTACCTTAACAAGGCTCTAAAGGATTGCTTGACTACTCTGAGATGTTGAAATAAAGAATGTGTTTTATTTTCACAAAATGTAACAAGTACAACCATTATGTAAAAGCACAGATGCTACACTCCAGATTTTCTCACACTACTTCACACAATAACAAAGTAACACATTTTAATTCACATACTGCTTTACTGCTGATAAATCTGAGCCACCCATCCGTTTGATACCTTGATCTATCCTTCTTTCCTTCTCTCTGTCTCCCTTGGCTTCTCTCAATTAGAGGAGCACTTGACTCAATAATACATCTGAGGCTAATTTTTCTCTCGCCTTCAGTCTGTTTAGCCCCCGAGAAATCACTCTTTTGCACTCCACCGTTAAATCAGCATTTATATATAATGCCACTTTCTGATTTGAATTCCTCAAAAACCTTGTAGAGTTGACTGAGCACCAAAAGGAAAAAACACTGTTTGACAAATGTATGCAAAGCATCTCTCACTCAGGCTTATGGCTATTATTTTCTCCATCTCAGATTTGAATAAATACAGACAAACATTGTTTAAAAGTACAAATTGCCGTCAAATGTGTTGCATTATTCATTTGTTCGCACTCGATGCACTCAAATAACTCACACAGACGGGATAAAGTAGTGTGAGATAATCTGGTGTCAACCGTTTTTAGGGACATGCATCGAGCAATGCTTTGTCCTTTCAAAGTACATTTCAGCTGTCCCCTTTTTTACCTTTCTATTTCTGTCTGACACCAAACGTCTCTTTCATCCCGTCTCCTCTCTCTTTCTGTCAGTATGCCATCATTCTGTTTCTTTCTCTCTGTCCTTCCCCTTTGCTCTTTCCTGTTCTTTTCATCTAATATCCCTTTCTTTTTCCCCCTTTAAATATCAACGGTGACAAAAACGTGACGCTCGTCAGCCGGGTTACTGGTTGCAAAGGGCTTTAGTAGTCAAAGACACAGAGAGAGTAGCACTTTCTTTTCTTGCCTGATCATTTACTTACACTTTTCTCTCCTCCTGTTTCCTCTTCCCTTATCTCCTCTTTCCCCTAACTTCTGATCTAGGTTCCACTCTTCTCCTTTCCTCCTGTTTCCTCCTATTTCCTTCCCTCCCTGTATCACCCCCCATCCCTCCCCTCTCTTTTGGCCCTGAGTTAAATGAGACACTAAAGGTTGGAGGCAGATCAGGACAGATATGGGAAAGCACTCTTTAATTAAGACACTATCTCCCCACCGCTGCTTTAGTCCGTCTCATCTGCACCCACCGCGTCTCTCGCTTCGATTAGACTTCCTCTCATTTGCTCCACGGCCGTAATTGAAAACTCAGCGCGATATAAGTCATATTGTTGTATTCTGCCTGAGCAGGCATACACTCCCAGTATGTGAGCATGTCGCCCTGCTGTTCCTCCTCCCTCCTTCTGTCTCTCCTCCTCCTCTCTTTTCGCGTCTTTCTTCCTCTCTGCATCTCACTTGGCCCTCTTAACGTCCTCTTTGATGTATGGACTTCTCATCTCGCTGCAGCCTTTCTCACCCCCTCCCATAAATCATGCCCGTTTTGCTGCCCTCTCTGTCTGAGTCCCTCTCTCCCTTTCCCTTTCTTCTCTCACCCTGGTCTTTTGACGCCAGTCCCTCGCCGTGTCTAGCTCAGTTAAATAATTAAATTTGGTTATGAGTTTTCTCTTATTTATCCCTCTCTCTCCTCCATCTCTCTCTCTCTTTCTTTCTCACACACACACACACTAAATATTCAGTTGATTTGCCCTCTGCAAACAAACAGTTATGCTGCTCATAATTGCCTTGAAATATAGATGCAAATTGCTTTCTCTATTATCTCTCTTTTTATTCTGTCCTCCACCTCTCAGACTCCCTTCCACAGGTACCTAGTGCTGCTGCAAAAAGCTCATTCATCAGCCACTAACTTCTTCTAACTCTGTCCCATTTCAGTCTGCTCACTTCTTCCAGCCACGTCCTCTCTTCTAAAAGTCTCCTTTCCCTCCCTCCCTCCCTCCCTCCCTCCCCCCTGCCTCTCCACCATAGGTGTGATGTAGCAGCGGGGGGACGGAGGCATGTTTTGGCTGCTTGCTTGTTTCTCTGCCACTCCAGCTGTCTTCTCGCCCTCCATGTTCTCATCCTGTCTTCCTCTCTCCAGGTGTGGTATCCCAGCAGGACAACGCCAAGACGTTCAGCGTGTCCAGCACCATCCGGATCCCCGTGGAAAGGAAAGACAACGGGGCGGCGCTGAGCTGCGAGGCGTCTCACCCGGCGCTCAGCGGGCAGAAGAGGATCCGACACTATCGCCTGGATGTGTATTGTAAGTCTCTCCTTCAAGCTAACTGTATTGCTGTCGTTGAAGTTCCCATGAGGTCTATTCATTATAGCGTTTCACTTTAACGCCAGCAATTATTTTGTCAAGGGTAGCAGCCTCATTTTTCAAACGGTGGATATCTCATTTTAGAATGAAGTTCATTTGTATACACAAGCCAGGATTTTTAACAGAGTGATATTCAAAGCTGCCCTGAATGGGACCTGCTCTCATTAAAACCTAATACATACACATCTTATCACGCAGAGCTGGCAGAAGCGGGCCTGCAGCCAGATGAGGGTCCTGGCCTGAGGTCTGAGGAAACCCGGGTCACATTATTATGTGCATTGATTCGAGTTCTGTTCTGGGATTGATTGATTTTCCTGTCTTATTTGCTTAAATTGGTATTCTGTGAATATCTGCACATCCAGGCCAGCCAAAGCAAACTACTGAGAGGCTTAAATGTATTACTGGCTTAAGTCTAATGTTCACGCAGGGCAGCAAATTCAGACATCTTTATTTTAAGATGAATTATCAATATTTTCACAAATCTTTAGACTGTTCAGTGGGATTAATATAAAAAATGTCAGGCAGCTATAATTGATATCCTTGCCAAAGTTTAAAATTCATTATTTAATATATTAATACGAAATGTAAATCCATTTGATTTTCTTCTAATC